>NC_135432.1:50810564-51158897 GCF_051991255.1 Vanacampus margaritifer | reverse complement strand
AGAGCGTGTTTTGTAAACTTAGTTTCACAGTTCAAAGAATACCTCAGCACATTGCTTGTTATTTTCCACGTTCCTATCAAAGCTTCACTGTAGCCATCTTAGGTGAAAGGATAGTGGGTGATGCCCCAACTCACCGATTGTCTGCTCATGCAGTTTGATGCATTAAAGCAACTGTAGAAGAGCACTTGAAGAAAGCTGGCTTCAAAGAAGCCACTAAGATCCCGGCTGCCGAATCAGATTTCTCTTGAGTAGGATAATAGCATTCAGGTCCCTAGAGGCAAAAACAAGGATGTGTCATAAATTATGAATTTCTGAGAGAACAGCAATGGATGGCGGTGTCATGCAATAATTGCTACAGCTCTCCAAGTGAAGCTCGGTAGTGGTTGTGGGATGTACGCTGCAGGCACTCGCCTAAAAAAGAAGTAACCTAAATCATTGCCTTCAATTATCATATTGATCTAAACTTGTTCATGTCGTAGTTCAAGGTAGGGTTGTACAGGCTAGTCAACTTTACTTCCCCTCAATGAGGTTTGGAGAATGATGTCGACTAGTTGTGAATCACTTATTTTATATTTTTGGGGGCTAGAGGCAGAGCCACTTGCAATAACAGATGAGTGTGCTGAATACAACATATTACTCAGTCACCTTAATTGATTTTATCTGTTTTCTATTTCTGAATGCAAAGCTTTCATAAATTGGTGACGACACATTGCGGAGTTCAAAGATGGCACCTTTCAGTTCATTTAAAGGACTTTGTACATAGTTTGGACCTGTTGTGGACTCATCACTCATTTCATTGGAGGAGAATGTTGTTTTTTGCTTTCACGGCAGCATGCTTGCAACAATAAAGCCTATTACAGTCCATAAAAATTAAAAAAGAAAAAAGAAATTGACTTTTTTTTTGTTAACAAAATAAAATAAAAACAGGTGCTTAAACGAAAGTTAAATGAAACCACATTTTACTTTTATAAAACTGGCTAAACAATAAGCATAGCAAAAATGTCCTTTCATACCTGAGTTTTCAGGGTTTATTTTAAATGTATTTATTTTGGTATTATTCTATGACCATACAGAAGAAGAGAGGTCAGTAGTTTACTTTATTGTATTACTCAAAACTTAATATATAAAAGGAGAAAAAAACTCAAATTAATACTAAAAATAAATACACAAAATGAAACATACTTAAAAAATAATAATTCTCAAGTCGTGAAACCTCCAGTTCAAGGTAAAGTAAAAGTAAAGTTAAGTGACAAATATTCAAAGGGGAAAAAGGTCTGATAAACACATATTAGACACAAGATAATGAGATCAAATGCACCAATTGGATCAAAACATGTGCCATTGAAACATACCGTAATTGTGCCTGAAGAGGATTTTAATTAGTTAACTCATTCGTACAATTTGCATGCACACCATTAGCCTATGTACACACACAGGAGAGATATAAATGCTCTCCAGCAGTTGATGGGTGTTTGCCTTACTCAAGGTTTTCTATTTATTAGTCAGGAGGTATTTTTCATCACTCCAACAACCATACCATATATACATAATTAGGTTATAAATGGTATTATTATTATTATTTTTAATTCTATGATCATTTTGTCTGCAGCAGATTTCTAGGCTAAAATTTTCTGATCACAAGCAGAACTTCTATTGTTGTGGTTGTAAACACAAACACCTATGTGTAATGTGGAAATAATGCAAAACTACTTTTAACGCCGATTTACGCTCACCCCTGATTTGGAAAGGCCTGTACTTGGGGAAAATTCCAGCTGCGATGCACCAGACTAGAAACGACTCTCTACTGCAGTCTATAAACACAATGTATAAACCGAGGAAGTGAAAAGTAGAGGAGCCATTTGGACTGTGAAACATGAACACCTCTTCCCTGATTTGAGAGAACGCGCTTGGTAGGCTGATGATTAGCAGTTAGCACCGTACTTGCTACAGCTCTCAAAGGCATCTCCACACCCCTCTGCAAACCATGAGCCGAGTGTACACCCGTCTTGTTAAGTTTGGGGGGGCTCTCGCTTATCCAAGCTGACTTTGGGCAGTAGACGGGATACACCCTGAACTGGTTGCCAGCCAATTGCAGCATACATATATATATATATATATATATATATATATATATATATATATATATATATATATATATATATATATATATATATATATATATATCCATATCCATCCATCCATCCATCCATTTTCTTTACCGCTTGTCCTCACAAGGGTCGCGGGGGTTGCTGGAGCCTATCCCAGCTGGCTTCGGGCAGTAGGCGGGGTACACCCTGAACTGGTTGCCAGCCAATCGCAGCATACATATATATATATATATATATATATATATATATATATATATATATATATATATATATATATCTTTGGGAGTACTGTGACTAGTTTTAATTCAATTCATTGAACAAAATGGGCAGTAGTCCATGAGTTGCTTCCTGTTGTAATGAATTTACTCTTAGAGCACCATCATCCAACCCTCTAGTTGTAAATAGTGTAAATAATATGGATGTAGTAGTTAAGTATTAGATACACTTTCAGTGTGCTGTTAAAATGTTACGCATTTACAGGAACCTATGAAAACTGAAAATTGAATAGTTGGTGATATTACTACATGCACGCTCCCACTGTTGTGGGTTTAAGCATAGGGCCACCATTATGTTCATTGCCCCCGAATTTGGAGTTTGATTAAAAGTTTCCAGAAAAATATGATCAAACAATTCTTTTTTGCTTAGTTTGTCATCAAGTGACATCAGTGTATGTCACAGGAGCCATAAACGCACCTACCTGTAAACTAGACTTCATTTTCTTCAGCATCAAAAGATTAACTCCGTTTGTGTTTTGCCGTTTTGTAAGGCTTATTTCAACAATTTTTCTAAAGGCATGATAGTGTTAAGTGAAAAATATATCCACTGGAAAGTCTCAGAATTTTCTAAATACTTTTGTCTAGCATTTCACAGTACCTTATGTGCCAGGATAGTTGGAGATTATCCTTTATAGCCACGTGGATGACTGGCAACAAGTGTTTGGTTTGGTGTTTGGCTCAAGTCAAGTTTATTTATATTACCCTTAATCACAAAAGAGTCTCAAAGGTCTTCACACGCCCACAGGTCACAAAAATCAACATCGCCCCAAATCCGTAAAAGTAAAGCTCATTCAGGGAAAAAGGGAAAAAACCTTAATAAAGGATCATAGATACTTGGTATTCTGAGTACTAAGTTTCCTATTGTGAACAAAGAAAATTTCTGTAACTGATGTTGTGCATTTGAGTCACATTTGTTTGCAATTGTAAATACATTTGATAAGAATAATCGGTAAGCAAAGACGCAGACTTCATTAACTTCATTAGCTATCTGCCGGCTAGCAAGTGACAACCACAAACTGTATTTCTTTCTAGATGTTTTGTAGATACACTTTCAAATGGTGACTTTATCCAGATAAACGAGCCTGACTCTTTCCACGTAATGCTACCTGTAAGAAGGAATCTAACTGCAGTCTGCAGCCAGCTTGGTTGGGCATCCCTATCCCGCATTCTCTCCTAAAGAAAGAGGATTAAATGTGACACTCGGACCATTTCTCATTCTCTGCTGTTCTCCTCTCTCCCCGATGTGTTCTTGCAGGTTTGAATGTGAACTGATGAGGTGGTTGACTTCTTCTTCAGCACACAGAGAGAAGAGACTTGCTTTCTGTCCACAGTGGGAATTCAAGGTTAGTGTATATGCACCCACACAGTCAGGCTTGACAATACGTGTGGTATGTGGTAATAGCAAATGGCTTGTTGGAGTACAAATGGAAGGAAATGGTAAATCACTACCCAAGAATCATTTGCTAGCTTTTGTCCATATTTTTTTCTTTTTCTTTTTGGACATCATGCATATGTGTGTCTAGCCCATTTGTGGGTGTGGTAAAACTCCTCTAAAAAAAATCCAAGCACCCACAAAATTTGAGAGCTTTTATTTTTAGTTATTTTATTTTATGCCCTTTGAAAAAAAAAAGCTGTAGAAGTGTAAAAAACATACAGTAATTGGCAGAAATTGAATATTTTATCAACAAAAGTACAGTCAACCGTCCCCTTTTTTCCTCAAAAATTGTTTGATCCACCTGATCCCGCCTTCTTTTCTCACTGAGTAGAGTAGAGTGCTTGTATGCACGGTCTTCCAGTCACATGGAGTAGTTTGAGTGAGTAGCCCTTCCTGGCAAATTTCTCAGTTTCTACTCTTCTTAATATTATTACAAGGGATCAGTTGTAGGAAGAAATTAGCGGACATTTTTACTATTTAGGAAAACAAGTTGTCTCTGTGCCCTGGATTGGCTGGGAACCAGATCAGGGTGTACTCAGCCTACTGTCCGAAGCAGGCAGGAATAGGCTCCAGCACCCCGGTGCCCCCTTGTGAAGAATAAGCGGTTAAGAAAATGGATGGATGGAAAGCAGGTGGTTAGGCAGTCTCACTGTCCTTTTTCAATTGCAATAAGAGAAGCACCGTGGCATGGTAATGTTTTATTGTTAAAACCAATGTGCTACTAACCAGCTAACTAATTGGATGTCCATTATCATTGAAACTTCTATTTTGGGTGTGTTTATGTGTGTGAGCAAGCGTGCATGCGTGAAAGCATATGTGCATGCATGTTTTTGTTTGTTTGTTTTTAGCTATAAAATGTCAAACTTACTTAACAGTATTCCGCCGCCGACCAAATGTCCCCCCTATCGAATGTGCTCTGGCACCGAAACCATCAGCCCCCCTAAACTTCTGATGCTAGAATCGCACCTGCACTTTAGTATTAATTTAGTTTTTTCCTCCCACTTTGTTTTGTTGTGGGCTTTTTTCCATTTGGGTAGATGCAGAGTATGTATCAAATGCCTACTTTTTTTTTTTTTTTTAACTCCTGTGAACTCTCTACAGTGGGAGGAGCACAGATTTTAATTGCTTCCCCACAGATTGCAGCCTAGCAAAGAAACTGGGTTAATTGCAAAAGAAGTGGGAGCCGATTGTGACCTTCACAGAATACTGCCAATTATACTCACTGCACCACACACTAGCAAGGAAAATGGTGATAGCCTGATTGGCGACTGAAATTATATAATTGTGTAATGCAGTTTAGAATAGTTAGGGTTATGACGCAAAATGACATTATTAAATTGGTGTCCTGTTCTGACATAGATGTTACATGGAAACTTTGCAGTCTGCATATTTCATTTGAAGGAAATCGGCTACATTGATGAATGTCTTGTGAATTTATTTGCTGGGTCTGTGTAGACTGTAGCAGGTCAGTGGCATTGGGAATCAAATGAGAATCATTACTACACGTTCCACAGTACAGGCAAATTATGATGAGATGGTCAGGCAGAGGGGAAGGCACTTGAGAAAACTGGGGTCAGATTTTGACAGCTTTACTTTTGCACAAAGATAACTGCAGAGTAATTGGCAAATATGAAATAGCAAATTTCAACACTGTTAATTGGTCTGATGGGAATGTGCGATCACACTGGCAATGTGTTGTCTGTGCTGTAACAAATCTTGGAGTGTTAAACACATTTGTGCTGAATTGTTGTCATTCCAGCTGTTTTACACATTTGTAGTTTATTTTTAGGAGTCATTTACTGTATATCCGGGCACAACAGACTGCAAGAAAGTATACTATTTATTCATTAGGGAACATTTAGTATGAATTGTAGCAGCTTTGAGTAGCTACTCTAATCAAGGATACTCTAAAGTGGCCCAAAAAAAGCCCATTAATTAAAAAATCTAAATATATATCTTGAAACAAAAGCGTTTTTTAATCTCGACTTTATCATAGCAGAACCCACACTGATCTTGAATCACATTGCATTCATGTATAATGTGTCACATTGGAATCACAGTTATCTGTGAAAATCCTAATTATGTTATTTCATACAATACTTAAAAAATTTGTTGGACCTACACCACCATCCAGCGCAGTGAAATGTTTTTGTGGGTGGCTGGTTCAGTTCCAGTCAGGTCTTGGTGTTTTACTATTTTGAACACAAACTACATTTACCATTTTCTATCCAAATTGTAGCCAGCTAATTTGGCTTCTCTGAGAACCATTTAATCCCTAAATTGTATGTATTTTACTTCCTGTTAAGGAACGTTGGCACATACAGCAACTCAATACAACAATATTGTGTTATTTTCTTTAAAACGGCACATTTGGCAAATAATGATTGACAATAACGAAATATTATATATTAGCCAGTATTGCCACAGTTACCTGGGGAAAATAACTTAGTTACTGATAACTTGCATCAAAATGTTACTGTATTTACTTGTTCTAAAAAGTAACTAAGATAGATTCCAAGTTACTTAAATAATTACATTTAGCACACAAACAACACTAACATATAAAAATGCCACACGGTTTAGTCACTTAATTTGAAGTGTTTTTAAAAGTGACATCTAAGAGCAAAGTGTTCTTTTATTAAAAATAAAATAAAGACGATAACCTTTTTGACTTTTCGTAATTTTAATTAAAAAAAACAATGAGTCGTTTTCAGGATTGCTCTTAACAAATTTGCTATTTGTTTATAATTAATAATTGTATTTATTTTTTTAAATCAGGTCTTTCTAGATTTTAATGAACAAATATATATATATATTTTTTATTATAATTTCCAAAGTAAAAGTAGTCTTATTTGCTTGACAGCAAAACTCAACATTTACAATGTAGATTGTTTATAAATATATTTAATTTGGGGACCTCCTGCAGTCACACAGTTTGCTGTGAATGCATACTGGCCTGCGATCCATTTTTTTCCCATAATGTTATTGAAGCTATGTAGAAAACACTGTCGACTGAAAATGGTGTGCAATAAACCTTGATATTTAGATTTTTAGCTGACACAAACTCAAAATAGTGACTGTGCTTGCATCTTAAAAACCCAAATCTCTCTCCTTTCCTCTTTGCAATGGACATGAGTCTCAATGTGCTGAAAACAATATGGTCACTTCATCAGAGGTGAATGTTAATTTTAATACTTCTACAATGCATTTCGCTATGTTCAATACCAAAATGTACCTTTCTTATGAGTTCTATAATGTGTAGGTAGTTGTTTAGAGACTTCAGTGAGTACTATAGTGTTAGGAATCATAAAACATTAGTTTTTAATAAAATAGGATTGCGTGAGACAGGCATCGTTGCTGAGAAGTATGTGCGGTTTATTTAAAGATTTCAACTCTTGCTCGCGACTGCATCCAACAAGCAGCCGACTGCTAATACTGGTATAAATTGCCAGGTCTACATTGCCACCCTTTCTGGACTGTTGCTTTTACCTGTACATATTCTACAAAGTAACTACCAGGGGCATTTGATGAGTAACTGTAGTCTGATTACTGATTGATAAAAGTAATGCATTAGATTAGTCATTACTCTAAAATAAGTACCTTTTCGAGGAACACACTACCAATATCACTGATATTAACTGTATCATTTTAGCAAAATATCACTTGGTAGAAAAACTCATACTCAGACTCATGAAAAATGATATTGGTGCTTCCCAGTACTGTTGTTAATTTAGAGAATCTGTTGCATAAACCTCTAAACTCCTGAGAGCGAAAGACCCCACTTTCCATATTGCTATTTGGCAATCTTTCAAGTAAACCCAAACCCTGGGAGAGTATGTTTTCCATAGCCTTCATGTGCAGACTCATGTGGGCATTTATTCATGTTTAATGTTGTTAAGGTGATAGACAGTTCACACAACTGTTTTTTTTGTTTTGTTTTTTACATACCTTTAAACATCTCGTGCCTTTCTGTCTCATGGATACTTTCAAGACAAAACACAAGCTCTGTCAATAGTCTTTATTATTAGAACAGAAGAAAATAGGTCTTTGGGGACCAACTGACTGGAGGTGTGTGTGGGTGCTGTGTTTAGCTGACATGTTGCATTACCCCTATTGTTTGCCAAGAAACAATCTGCCTGAAGGGAGGAAACTAGCACATTAACACACTTGATATGCTAAACAAAAGATCATCTCTCAAAACAGCTCTTCCCAACATACCCATCCTTCACAATGTAAAATGTAACATTTATATAATCTTTACATATTTTGCAAGTAAAGTGGAGCTCTCAGTGGCACTCGGAAAAAAAAAGAAAATTGTTGGCCAGTATAATAAAGGATGCCAGCAAATCAGGGGACCGTATTATACACGAAAACTTGTATTATATGTATTATTACAGAGGGAAAAAAAGCTTTTTAAGGGTGATTTTGGGGCGTGCGTGTTATACACAGAATTTTACAATCATCATTAGTTTGTTTTAATAAACTAAGTGCAAACAAAGTTGCGTAATTGGACAAACAAAATATATAAGAGCACTTTATTTGAGTTGGTTAGAAAAACAATATTTTCACTGTTGCAGTAGTGAATGTGTTGGCAGAGCAAGTGAGTGTGAATTTATAAATTCAAAATTGTCTATATAGTGTGAGTGTCTTGCGATTGACTGCAGGGGTGCTCAAGTTCGGTCCTCAAGAGCCCCTATCCAGCCTGTTTTCCATGTTTCTCTCCACGAACACACCTGATTCATGATCAGGATTATTATCAGGCTTCTGCAAAGCTTGCTGATCAACCGATCATTAGATTCAGCTCTGGTGCAGGAGGGAAACATGGAAAACAGCCTGGATAGGGGCTCTCGAGGATTGAACTTGAGCACCCCTGCTATAGGGTATATCCCACCACTCGCAGCTGGGATTGGTTGGTTCCAGTTCACTCAAATGAGCACAAGCGATAGAGACTAAATTAATGAGTTACAATAGTAAAATACTGTAATATTGATGTAGTGCACAACGACTTTACAGTGGACCACCGCTTTAGGCACCCATGAATAGTTAAAATCTGCTAATAATTGACAACCATTATAAAAGCCCCCCCCCCCCCAAAAAAAAAAAATCTTCAGTAAGAGGGGATATACACGCAATATGCAATGTCCAATACAAAAACATATTGGGAAAAAATCTGCAAATTTGTAAATCTGTGGGTTGAGTATGCGGGGTCCACTGTAATTGCAAAATAATGGAGTGCAATGTCTGTTACTCTGTACAGACTTTCCTGAAAATATGCACATTTTGCAATGTCTTCTCCGTAGTGGTTTGAAGGTGCAATTTGGAGTCAAGGTTAATGAAAAATGTACTTCATATAGTTATTTTTCTTTTTTCCCATCACAAGATGTGTAATTTAATCAGTAAAAACAATCGTTCTGCTATCAGTGGACTTGACATATATCGACTTGCTACCAGTGTCATTAAAATACATATCAATAAACAGGTTGTATTGTTGACTGCGGAATATAAATGTAATGCCAGGAGACAGAAGTCCTACATTCAGCAGCAAGAGAAAATAAACACGACTCGTTATGAAAATAGGTACGCCACCAATTTCTCTGAGCAATGCAGAGATTCTTTGTTTCTTCTCCAGACATATATTCAGATATGTGCACTGGGCTTCGAAGACAACAAATCTGTTGAAAATGTGAAAAACATACATTTGCTTAACAAATTCCCCAACCACATCAAGTCAGTAGAACACAACCAAACTCTACAGTCAAACAAAATCAGTAGTACACTGCAGTTTTCAAGATTTTGTAAAAAGTCGCTGTTAAAACTGACTCAGGAAATCTTATGAGCTTCATCTAACTGAGCTTTGATCAGAAAATGTCTGGATGCTAAAATCCATGAATGTCTCCCTCAATCTCTATTAATGAACTTGTCCCAAAACTGCCACCGCGGCAGATGGAAGAGTAGAAAAAGTCCTGGGGATGAAAGTTCAGCTGTAGTTACATTTCAGTCCCCGAGTCATCAAGAATGTTTTGCTGGTCCAGGTGGTCCTGTGAAAAAATGTGCTCACCACCAGTGAGCTATTTCAATTTGTCCTGTTTTTCTCCCCGTCTCACATGCTACTGAATGTCAATGTGTTAATCGAAGGTGCTATTTCTTGTTCTTGCGTCAATTGTTGAGACAGTTGGCCCTGGTGTGCTTCGCATGTGATAGCCAGAACTATTTTTGTGCCCGGCTGCAAATGAAGTGGCATATGTGATTTTTTTTTTTTTGGGGTGGGGGGGGGGGTGTTGGCCAAATAAGCAATGAGAGATGCACAAGGTTTTTTTTTGTACTGAATGCTGTTTGAGAGCTAACCACCAGTATTTACTTTTGGGCGTACCAATAAATTGAATGAACTGTTAATCTTGAATGATGTAAAATTGATCCTGGTCCAATTGATGCTCTGCGGATATCTTAAGTTTTTAGGCTAAATGGGTGCTCTAGGAACCCAAAATTATAGCCGTTTTATTTGACTATTTATGACTCGTACTTCTTGTAATTAGCAGATTAACACTTTAGAACAGCTAAATCTAAGATGTTCACAATGCATACTCCCGCAAGCCACTGGCCAATAATTTTCAGACTGGATTCGGATTTTAATTTACCGCCCTGTGTCTGCGGATATGACGTCATGCATGGATTGTGTACGTGAAGAAGGAAGTTTGCAGTTTCATTTTTCGGCCACATGTGGCAGTAGTGATTCAAAATTCCATTTCCTGCATTGAGCAGCTTTAATACGCCAAATTAAGCTTTTGTTCATTGTGTTCTATCACAGTATGAACACATTTAATATTTTCCACAACATCAATTAAAACATAAGAAAAAGTGGGTAAAGGATCTTTGTGCAGGTTGTCACTTTTTACTCGCGACTGCCACCTCTGGCCCAAAGCGTAACTGCAGCATCTGTGTCAGGCTCGTTCATTATGCGCGTGCAAGTACGTGCATGATCTTAAATGCACGTCACATGTCCACTACTATTACTGTGGAGTGTGAGGGTCCGCACACTCTACTATAAAGGGAAGATAAAAGCTGATAGATGCAGTCAGAGTAAGCAGTCAGGGCTCTTCGTACTCATCTAGGCATTGGTGGAGCATGCATGATGTAGAAAAAGCTATAATATTACCTTTTTAAACGGCACATTGCACTTTTAAGAAAATGGATGTATGGAAATATCATTGATTGAAAGTCACAACTTCCTTCAAATATGAGGTTCAAAAGCCAACTTTTGGCCATGACACTGCTGACGATTTGTGTGGAGTTAGTGCTCTAGTATATTTTATAAAGTGCAAGACTAATTGTGCTTTTTTCGGCTAAGAAATAGCATATGCACTCACTCACCAGACACTTATAGGCACAGTTGAACAATGTAATACTGTACAAGCGTTGTATCTAAAATTCTCTTTAGTTTTGAATTTGGACATGTTTGAGCTTTGGAAGTTTTTGGTCACTATTTGCGTCCCACTAAAAACAACAACAAAAATTATTAAATTGAAAGTAGTAATAGTCATTGCAGAGAGGGTAGCCAATATCCAAATGTCTGCCGAAGTGCCCTTGACCAAGGCACCAAACCTCCCCATCCTCATCTTAATTTATCGACTGATTGTGTCAGCGAAAGTCTTCCTACTTCAAGGACGTAAACAGAAATCAATATCCTGAAATAGAAGCAACAACAGAGACAGAACAATTAGAAGAATTACACAGAAATAATTACCCATATAATAGACAATTATGCTCAATTGCAGTCATCTAGTCAGCCAAAAAGTATAACTGGCGGCAAAAAAATGTTCGGTGTTCATTGCATGTTAGGTTTACTGAAATTGTCCTTCGGTGTGAATATGTGCGTAAATGGTTGTTTTTCTACAGCACACCTATGACCCAAGTGAGTATAAGCAGTATAGAAGATGGATTGATCGCTGGCAAGTTAAAATCCAGAAAACCTTTCAATGATCTAACAACACCCCTGTGTGGAAAATGTTCCTTGTTCGTAATTAGGCCTACTGCTCACATACTGTATAACAATACAACCCTGTAAAATTAAAATTAATGTAATTATGACAGACCACATAGAAGATTGTTGAATTAAAAAAAAAAATCTCCAAGTTTATAAAATGAGACTTCAAAATTGTGTGTGTCTGCTGAATGCACTGAAACCAAACCCTGTTTCTGGTCGGCTGTCAATCATATACAACTACATATAAAGTTGAGTCATGAAAAATATATCTGCTTAAAGCTTGTGGCTGGAATATATCATACCAAGTAGTTGCCGGGCTATCTCGGCTTCACAAGAGGCACGAGGCTCCAGCTAGCTCCCAAGCTAGCAGGGTACAGGAGGCTGACGGGAACTGATAAACATTGTCTTCCAACATTTCTTATGTATTTACAAATCTCTGAATTCACTTTACAGGGTCTTTGACTAGACTGAACAAGTCAATCCATCTTTATTTTTACAGTATAACACTTCAAACAGCCGCAGCTTTCACAAAGCGCTTACAGGACACATAACATAAAGTAATACAATCATGAAAAGTAATTGCAGAAAAGAAAGTAATTTGTTTTGGCTCTATTTTATTGATCAGGAGCTAATGAAATGCAATCGGGCCAAGTGATAGATGAGATGAGAAAGCAAACAAAAGCACAATTTTGAAATTATACTGCAGGGCACCTGTCAGTCACTCTGTCGCATACTAAATGTGCAACAAATTCAAATCTGTTGATTCACTTAAAAGAAGATGTGATCCGAAATCTAGCTGCTACACATTTCAGAATAAGCCATCAGTGTTTCAACTACACAGATACACATAGCGGTTTCATCGAATCCTTTGGATTTCTTAGGGAACTATGGCATGCAAAACAGTAAAAGCAGGTAGTGCTTTCAACTACTTCTTTGACCATAACATCACATTTCTGGCCCTACCTGGTACAAGCATATTAATGACTGTAGTGGTCCCAAATCCACCTTTTTTGGATCAAGTATGAACTGAGATCCAAGCGTACAGCATCCAATCAATGATGGTTGTTTAAAAAGTGCTTTATAAATAAAGCAGTCTTCATACTCAGTTGAGTTGAGGTGGTACATTTTCCCGGTTGAATAGAACATATTGCCTCTAATTAGTCTCTCTTACTTGTCCAAAGGAATTGCTTACACATATAGACTAATTGACTCAGCAAATATGTATGCATCTACATGCCTGATTACACTAATTTACATACATAGGAAGTAATGGTAGCATAAGTGTAATTAACACTGAAATCAGAGTAGCTACAAAAGGCACTACTCTCTTGAAGCCAAGGGGATGCTTTATTATGCTTCAGTCATATTCTCTGTGACACGCAGGAGGTCACGTGGTCCATTATTAATTTATTGCCCTTTCGGCCTTGAGATAGTGTAGTACTTCCACTTTTGTTTTTATCTGTCTCACCTTGTCAGGGCAAAGGATTATTGTGATGCAGAATTCTCCTTGCCAATTGACTTAGAATGCCAAAAGCATTCACTGCCACTGTGCTGCTGGCTCAGAGGATTCAGTAATTGAATATCCTTTGATGACGGCCCACTTAGCAGCGAGGAAATGGCTTCAGGAGGTCAAAACAGCGAGGGAGGGCATGCATCATCCCTCAAAACATATTAGAGTTCCTTTGGCTGAGCTTGGCAGAAGAAAAATGTTGAAGAGGCCCCAGAGAAATTTTATAATAATAATAATAATAATAAATAGTATTGTTATTAATAATAATAATAATAGAAGAAGAATATTAACTCTAAAATGTATGACTGTCCTAAGCATTCGCCGTCAAAATGGGTATTCTCGCTCATTTTTGGCAACAGAAGGCCTGTAAAGCCCTGGCCCCTTTGAGACTCTTTTGTGATTTAGTTCTATACAAATAAACTTGACGTGACTATTCTTTTAATCAATAAAAAGCATCACCTGGACTTAAATGCACATCCTCTGGGCATGGTGTTTGGCTCTTTTGGAGGATTCTCAGTGAGGTTTGGGGATGGGTTTCCTCATGAGTAAACTGGTATTAGTCATTCTGTGCTATTAGGCGCTGGGGGTCACCAGGGATAAAATAGGCCTATCTTTTGTAAGTGTATAAGATGGCTACACTTTGCACTGAGGCCCATCAGTGATGACAAGTACGGTCAATAACTACTACTTCTGCTGCAAATAGGATGGATTAAAACTAAACAGGGATGACATACAGTATAGACAAATACATAAAATAAAGATACACAACAAAGTAACTTGAATTTCCCCTTGATGGATAATAATAATAATAGGTATCGCAAATACATTATTTAGAACTGTAATGATCAAGCCTGTGCTCAGCATACCCCTGTCAGTGTTCTTGATGCAGACAGTACTTTGCCAGACCGTAATAATAATCACTGATTGTACGCTCTCCAATCATGTATAGGAAACTGAGAGACCAAAAATATTCATTTGGAAAGAAAAAAAGTGTACGATAGAGGTTGAAAATATAAAATAGAAATGAGCAACACATTTCTTATTTGAAACCAGGCAGTGCTGGTCAGAAATTCACATTACAAATCTGTCTTCTTTTTTCTGGATTTTGTATTGTTTGCATTATTCATTTCCTTTAACACTGGCACTTTGGTTTCTTGCTGACCAAAGACTACACATGCTACAAATGTTGCACTTTCTCTTATGTATCCTCCAGAAGTTTGCAAAAACAGTTTTTAGTGGTATAATTTGGATTAAAATAATTCTTTAGTGGATATACTCCCCTGACACCTTTATTATTTTCTCAATATTTAGCCTATTAAAAGCCCCAAAGCCTGCCAATTGCTAAACACACAAGGTGCCAGCTCTGACTAGACTCTAGTAGACTGAGTGTAATTCTAACAATCAATCATTTGCCGACTGTCTTTGTTGGAGGAGAACATATAACAGCACAAGTAGTCCCTGTACTGTTGAGTGCACACATTAGGAATGACTACACTCTGCCTACACAGTCTTTTTGAGTCAAACAACGAGGAGGCATTACTTAGCATTAGCTTGAAAGACAGTCAAATATTTGTTTGTTCTCGGAGATGTGAGAGTCTGAGCAATATAGGTTTTCTCAAGTAGTTTAATAAATGGCTTGATTCGATTTGAATTTCAGGAATTTCTTCTGGCCAATATACAAAGTATAGGTACAGATTAAGGAGGAATAACAAACATACAAACAAACAAAGCTGCTCCTGATGCTGCGCCATCAGTAGCTGAATGTGATGTCAGGTGATTTTTGAGGGCCTTAACAGGTGGAAAAGTGCAACACAAGTGAAAGACAATATCAATAATGTTAGCTACAGTATCCTGTGATTTTTATTTTTTTGGTTTGTTTCTTTGCACCTAGCAATGTAGTGGGCAGCTTTTTAAATGTACTACAATCACAAAATGGCTGTTGACGATACTCATCCAGTTTTCCATGAAAAAACAAACAAACTGTGGCTAATTCTCACAACTAGGGTGTAAGCGTCAAATACACTTACACAAAACGTTACTCATTTTCGACCATATTAGCGCTAAACCCAAGGGCCATCAAAGCTTTGTCATATTTCCTGGTCTTGAAGTATATGCCGGTTACAAACTAAGTGTGTTTTGTATTATTGATCAAAGCAGCCATTGATGATCAGTGGAGTTTTTCCTGCACCCAATTAAATGATGACACGCTTCATGTCACTCTACCAAACATCAGCTCATGCAAATGTGGAACAGCTTTTTATTGGCCTCATCAACGCAACCCTCTGCGAGCTGATGCTAAAAATATAGTTGGCCCTGTTTCCTCATTCCTTCTTCCTTTGGGAGATTTCGGCTATATAACAGCTGGTTTGACAGACGGGATGCAAAGTGTATAGGAAACAAACACACAAGTATTTATCACTATTTAGCCCAACTAAAGCAGATGATAAAATATTCGCACTAGTGCCCTAAAAGTGTTTATGTGAAGAATGTGTGTTGTTTTCAAATAAAAGAAGAAGCAGAAGGGGGAAAAACTGTTGATTCTAGGAGGTGTCTTCTTTGGAAGGCTGCCCAAGTGTACTGAAAAGCTGTCAAATTGATTTAATGTTTTAACAGTTAAAGACACTAATCTCTGACCAATAACATTTCTGTTGCCTACAGTCTAATGCAGAGGTGGGCATCGAGGGCCGGAGTCCTGCAGGTTTTGCATGTTGCCCTTCTCCAACACAGCTGATATATGATCAGCTCATCAGCAAGCTCTGCATAAGCCTGATAATGATCCTGTTGATTGGAATCAGCTTGTGTTGGAAGTGAGAAACCTCCAAAACCTGCAGGACTCCGGCCCTCGAGGACCGAGATTGCCCACCTCTGGTCTAATGCATAGGTCTCAAACTCAGGTCCTCAAGAGCCGTAGCCCTAGTCTGTAGTTTTAGAGGTTTCTCTCCTAAAACACACCTATTTCAAAGTATCAGCTCCTCAGTCATTTCTGTAGAAACCTGATAACAATCCTGATCATTTCATTCAGGTGTGTTGGAGAAGGGAAACCTATAAAGCATGTAGGACTTCGGCCCTTGAGGACCTGAGTTTTCAGACAAATGATCTAATGATACTAAGATCTACCAACAAGAGTAGAGGTCCAAAACCAGCTGAAGTTCAGCAATGACCAAAAAAGAAAATGACAATATTCCTCTGTATGCTCTTAAATGGTGGGAGTTATTCAGCCCGTCTGGGCCTAGCTCTCAGGTTGATAGATGGGTAAGCTAATCTTCACTGGCCGACCCATACAAATCGAAGTGTTTCAACCACCTGAGCAGACTCATGTGAACCAAGTCGGTCTGCTACCTTAAAAAACAAAAAAAAGAGTTGGGCATTCCGTCAGTCCGTCACTTACCCGATCCGTTTTGCTTAAGAATGATGGGAAACGTTGAAAAAACAGACAAAAAAAGGACAGACGGAAGCGGGTTTTCGTCTCTCGACGGAATTGTCACTAACCGGGTCAATACCGATGGTCAGTCCGTTGCTTCAAGAGGAGTGGAGGAGTTCCTTCTCCAACAGGACAAAAAAAAAAGAGAAAAAGTTTTAACATCACTATTGACAAGGACGGAAGTGACAGACTGACGATAAGTCACGCCATTCGGGTGACGGGTCACTGGAGAATGACGAATGACATACCGGCAAAATTTACTGATGCGCCCACCATACTGTAGGCTACATGGCATATGAAGCAGCTACTTAAATTCACAGCAAAATGAGTCTTTCACTCATTTTGAATTACTCATACTGCTGAAAATATCAGTGATGATAATCACTGATGATGCGGCTGTTTATAAATCTGAAGATTTGGCCTCAACGCCAACTTTTCATCTCACATGCACATACAGCGCTCACATGTGGTACATAAGCTCTGTGTTGTGTAAAATTGTTTGCTTTTACCAAGTTGCTATTGCTTGGTTTTGACTGACACTGTCAAAGATGAAATATGGTTAAGATTTGTAGTATAAATGATTTCATCTCAATGGGATGTTTTTAAATTACAAGAATCTCTAAAAAGGATCAAGTGTTTTTGGCTACAATAATAAATTTTACAGTAATAGATCACTTGCGATCTTTTATACAGACCTTTGTATGAGATGCAGTGTAATTGTGCAAATGTATCTAATGCCTTGTAGGAAACTGGTAATTGTAAATATCAGGTCCTTACACATTAAAACAGGATGAAGGTTTCCAGGAATTGTTACAATAAGCCTTTGTTCATTTCATAATCTCAATATGTTCATTGTGAATTACAAGAACACAGCATGTCCTCAACAATGCACGATGGCAGGCAGGCAGTGACGCTGCGTGGTATTTGTTTAGGAAAAGAAAAATACAAATCTTGTGCCACATCCAGAGACAGCGTGATTACCAAACTCTATAATTAGAGGCACAATCATCATGACTGCCGGGCTGAAACCTTGAACTGCTTCTTCTCAAACACGTCCCTGGGGTTCTATCTGCTGTTTTAGGTTTCATTGTGAGGGTAAAATTTCACAAAGGCTTCCACTTTCTGTTTTAGCCATTTTCCGGGCACATATTGAAACACTTGGATTTCCCAGTCACACAATTATAAAAGTACATTACCAGATAGTGCTTTACTGCTCGTGCGTGTGCATATATGCACATGTGTGTGCATGTCTGTCACGATACATTACAAAAACGTGTCTTGAATGACATCTGTTCAGAATGTTTTAACTTACTTTTCAAGGTTGGGTAGGGGGAAATCTTTTGGACCCGTTCAGTTCTACAATAAATATTTCGAGATGTCAAGCATAAAAATGTGTCAGCCTCCCTCATCTTGTCTGATTAACCCTGACAAGAAGCACAATCGGATGGCTGCCTGTCACACTGAAGCACTTAGCAGCTGAGATAAGGCCACTGGCATTAAGAACTCATTTTCAAGTTGACGCCACATGTACAAACCTACACATCACTCAACAAAAAAGTAGTAAAAAATAAGAAGACATTTGTATATTCTTGAAGAATCGTTTTCATTTGACAGAATGAATGTACATTGTTCAGTACTAACAAAGTCATTAATAAAACAAGACTTTTATCTTAGTATTACAGTATGTTTCTGTGTTCTCCGAGGCAGTTAACAAGTGTCTTTAAACAGCACATCATTTGGATACAGTTTCTTGTTATGCTTCAACATCGTATTATTGATATAGTTTATTACCTGACTCTAATAAAAGATAATGGGATATTATTATTGCAACTTTTACAAATGCCTTCGTTTCAGACTAGCTAGTCGGAGGCTAGCTAGCAGGGTCCGTGTCTCTTTTGATAATTGGATATTACGTTTGGAAACAGATATTAAAAATAGAAGAACAACTTATTTAATTTTTGTTTTAAAATAGATTGAAATACAACTTGATTTTCTCGTTTGGATGTCTAGAACGGGTAGGAAAAGTCTAATGACAGTTTGATATTTGACTTTTATTTCAGGAACGGAAATAGGATATGGCAGGAGACACAAATTGAAAAACGGCATATATTTTTGTTTTGGATCACCGGAAGTTGTCACCGCGAGCATTTCTCATACTGGCCAGGAGATGGCGACAGCTTGGCGTCCGAAAACGATCAAGTTTGACATCCGTGCTTTAGAAGTTTAAAATTAAAAGAAAAACCTTGAAAATGTTGTTTTAACAAGTTAAACTTTTTTTTTTATTTTGACTCTAGTATTAGATCTTTTACTACAAATCGGCCTCCTTGACTACTACTAATCGGTATCGGCCCTGAAAAAAACATATTTGTCTAACACTAATTGACATATGGGGTTATGCTGGTCTTTTCATTCTGACACCTTATAGTTGTTGTTCTCTATGCACTTTTCCTTTCCCCTGTTAATTCTGGAGCTTCTTTTGGAATAAGTGTCATAAATAGCCAGAGAAAAAGCAAAACAATTTTTTTAATATGATAACAGTTTTGACCTTTGAAGATTTGTGTAACTAAAGATATTTTTTCCCCCCAAACCGTTTGGTCCATTTGCAAAATATATGACTCAGACAACCTCAATATTTCCTCCCGGTAACACATTTTATGACAAAAACACTGGAATTTCATAAGTACTATTATCCTTGCATATGTAATGCATTTTCCTCCCTTGTGTATTTGTCATGAAAATATTCAGTCTTGTGCTCAAGACTGCGGGCGTTCAACTTACATAGTCAATTACGGTATTCGGCTTCATTCTATATCTTCCATGCAAATGAGACTATAAATACACAAACACATCTCTCCGACGCACAGTGTGCAACGCCTGCCTACATTTAAGTGCTTCCCAGTGGCTTGATCTTCAGCTTTGAAAAGTGAAGCTATGAAGTTTAGGAGGATTTTTCTTTCAACTAGTAAGGTTACTAAGCCTCCATATACAGTGGCTATAAGAAGTCTATTCACGTCTGTTCGGCCTGTTTTTTGTGATATAAGAAAATGACACCAAGATAAACCCTTTAAAACTTTTTCAATCATTAATGTGACCTATAAAACCCAAGTCAACTGAAAAAAAAATTCTATAAGAGAGGGAAGTAAAAAAATAATTTAAAAAACTCCACTGAGATCTGTTTGCACAAATGTGCTTACCGCCTTATAACTGTGAAAGTCGCACTGCTCCGAATTAACCAATCACATTCAAACTCATGATACATGAGAGTAAGGACAGAACTGTTGGAACTGTTTATAATTCCCTCCACCATTACTGACCAATGCACGGCACTGCCAACATCGCGCTTCAAATTCCTGCCGAACCATCAAGAGTCTACAAGCTGTTTTATTTGCTCTTATTTTATTTGCTCTTATATTCACTAGTCTGTTATTCTGCTGGACCTTGTGATGAGACAAGCTTGCCCTAAAATGCATAGTTGTTATAGTTGTTTCCATGAGGGTATCATTAGTTAGTGTCAAGCACAAAGATAAATTACATGGCGAATGCTCACCAATGGTTTCCACAAGCTGCTGCAGAGCTAAAGATAGAAACAACAACAACAGAAGCTCATCAGCCCGCTTACTGTCTTCTACATGCTGGCCTAAAAATAAGAAAAGTTCTCAAGCCACAAGAATGTGGTTTAATAGCTTGCTGAGCTGTGAAGCCTCTTGCACAACATGGATTATGCATATAGCAATGCTATCCTGAAAACATCTATGTACATCCAAAAGAAGTGATGTTTGTTTAAATATATATGGCACTTTTAGACCATGGGCGCAGGAGGGAAATAAAGCTTTAATTGCAGGCATAATATTTAAGCGTACATGGGCCTTGAAACCCATAAACCTTTGAACTTTTAAAAAAAAAGGAAAAGGGACTCAGCACTTATTAAATAATGTTCCATTATAAACCAGGGACAGCCTATGTTTCTCCAATTTAAGAATATAGAGCTCTTCCTTCATCCATTTTGTGTAGGTGGGTGTGCTGAAGATTTTACAATTTTTCTCACCACTCTCAACGGACAAGAAAAAATAGTTGAAGCTACACTGGATAATGCATTAAAAATTTCAGACCAGAAATCATTCAGAGTGGCAGCTCCAAAAAGTGGCTCATTGAAATCGATCACACCGAGGAGATATTGTATTAAAAATCCTTGCTAGCTGGGCATTAGTAGAGTGAGCTTGATGTAAGATATGGCATTACATGAAACTGTGTCTATAGAACATATTGAAGTTTGTGTACCGTCCTTATGATCCCGTCTCAAACCTAATCTTAAAAGCTTCCTCCCAACTCACTTGTTATGGTTTTCAGCACAGCAATAGAAACTAACCCTAACTTCTAGTAGAAGCATCGATATTGTAACGTGTGATACTATCCTCGTAACAATGCAAAACCTGTTGTTACCTGCAGTTTAGCCAATTTACTGTAATACCCCCACTTTCTTGTGCAAAGGGCTCTCTTGCATAAAATAAAGAAATGAACACATCACATTTTACTGCAAAATTGCCGAATGGGAATGGCAAACCAATATTAAGTGCAAAAACTCATCGTATGCACCTTTCCACAAAAATCAACTCACTAAAAGATTTTAATAAAACACTACTATGATTTTGTCCTGCATGTGATTCAAAATCCCCAAATTAATAGGTTGGCTAACTCGGTTGTGTAAACTCAGTGGGGCAGTAAAGTTCGTCTCTGATGCGTGACCTCTGCATCATTACAGGTGTGCCACCTGTCACTTGTAACAGCCAATTGCCCAATTAAGCAACTATACACGTTTGCAACACTAATGCCTTAAATATATACATGTTTTTAGAGGGCAAATATTTTGTAACTATTCATGCACTTCAAATGAACTATCAGTGGTTCTTGTGAAGAAGAAAAAAAAACACTGTTGTTTGTAAACTTTTGAGATTCTACTGTAGTGGTGATTTAGGTAGGATGAAGTTTTTGATGGCTGATAGAGTCTCTATGCAAACTAGGAAGATATGTTTCCGTTTATATTAGGTAAATATGCAATCAGCTTTCTAGTTTACCTGAAAATATTGAGCTAATTTAGTCTCGGCTTCTGGCCAGGAACTGCACTCTCTTCTTCACCCATGCAGAAGTACAGTGTTGTGCTTGGAGGTACTCTTGAGCAATGTATGCCATCTAGTGGCGAAAACTGTTATTACAGCTTAACACTGCTCCACTACAGTAAACATTTTAGTTACTAAAAGAAAATCAAGAGTTGCTCTGGTCAGTATGGGCCGCCAGTTGGCCATTACTGGTCTAAATTGTCATATATATAGACACAACTAAAAGATAAACTGAGATTGGAATGGTACCATAGATAAAATAAATTAAGAAAGAACAAAAAACTTTATCAGAACCCGTGCTATGCGTTTTAGCAGAAAAACACAAAAATCATCAGTTGTATGTTTTTTTTTGCCTGTGCACTAATATAAGTAATCAGTATAAACTTTGTATGAAATATATGGTCCATACTTGAATCCGAATAACAAAACAGCAGTGACAAAGCGCTGGGCTGATGCCCTTTGAATATTTGTTACCTTTCAGGCCCCGTTTTCCACTTTCTGCATTGTGCATCTGCAGACTGCTTTGAACTGTACGTGAACCACATATGTGATTCTATTTATACTATATTAGGGGTCAAGTTAGTACATGTTCCATGCATGCACATGGTTCACGCACCCCTGTACCACACATGCTCATTTCATCAAAATGACATATGTGGTCGGCACACTTTATGTATGCATTCAGTCCAGGGTTCGTATAATAGCACAACCACTTGTGCATTTCACTTTCTTGGGAGCTATACTGTGGACTAATTTACAACAAAAGCAAACAAATGCACCTGAAGACTGCGACAAATGACGTTTACACAGTGTGAGTAAGCGCAAGTCAGCATTCCGCATGGATTTCAGGAAGCATAGGTTGTGAACCCAAGCAATAATTTTCAGAAAAATGTGTTTGTAAACTGATTTATTTTGGACCTGAGGTCCCACTGAGAGGTTCTACCTTAATGGATCACATTTTTCACCTCACTGCAGCTGTGGAGAGCCTGAAGCTCACTTGTAACTCAAGTCACTGTTCTTGGAGGCAACAAAACCATATCATGAAACACTCGGGGCTCTTGTAAGTTACCACCGTACCTTGATTTTGCCTTGCACTACTGTATAAACCAGTGGTTCATAACCTTGGTATGATCAAACCCCAGAGGTTCAGTCAATTAGTCTCAGGGGTTTGGCGAAGGTCAAGTCACACTGCATAGCTTGGCCTATCAGTGCTGCGGGGAATTTGTGCACTTAGTTGACTTGTAACTGTCGTGGTGGTACATTGTGTGATTTCTTTATTATTTCATACTAACCATGTCGAGCAAAAAAAAAAATGATTGGATGAATATGTGTAATATGAATTCACATGGTAAACGGAATGTATGGTGTACCACAGGATTCAATTCTGGGGCCTCTGCTGTTTTCATTGAATCTGCTGCCCCTTGGTTCCATTTTAGGAACTTAATTTTTTGGAATTTAGATGTTTCTGGGGTTGGTGAAAGACTCTGGTTGGTAACCCAGTGAGTAGTAGGTGATGCCTGGTCCGTGCTGGATTTCACTTTCCTTACTTTTCTTTGATCCTTCCTCGGGTTTCCTGACAACCTCACGACTCTAGCTGGATTCTGAAGTATTCGGTTTAGGTGAACGGTATGGTATTTTTAGGTTGAGTACACACTCACACGCACGCACACATGCACACATACACACGCACATGCACATATTCACGCACATACAAAATAAAAATTAAAAAATAAATAAAAAGAGAACAATGATGATGACATGCCAAACCGGTAAAATTACCGAATGAACAATACCAAACTCTCTAGAAAAAAAAAAAGAAGGAAAAGTGCTCTCTAAATATCACTCATTTGACTTGAGTGATAGGAGTCAGCGTCCTTACTGCATGATTTGCAATGCCAAGTTGAACAATTGTATTGCTGCACAACGAGCTATCTATCAAAACTAAAATAACACATTCTTAAGATGCACGGTGATGGGGAATACAAGAACACATCATTTTTTTAATTCAAGTTGAATAGAGCCAGATTTGATGAAAATCTACTCTCTCTATTCATTTTGTTCACCTGTAAACACTATACCTGTCTTGAATATGAAAACAAAAAAAATATTTTACTTTTCAATAAAGAGGGGTTCGGTGAATGCGCATAGGAAACTGGTGGTCTTCAGTACTTCTAATAAGGTTAACAACCCCCTGGTGCAAGCAGCATTACGGTTCACAATGTACCTGCATTTCCATTTTGTAGAGTTTTGAAAGGTCCGAAAATAACTACTCCATACCATGCAACTTTTGGCACCTCCTGTCAGGATACCAACAGCACTGGTACAGTACTCAAATAGTGTAGCTTCACTTATTGCAGTCTGTTATTGGGGTCGGACAGAATTGTCGACTAGTCAACTTTGCTACTCCACACTTTAGAGAGTGACTTGTCTAGTGATTAATCACTTGGACTTTAGTTTAGTTTGTTGTTTTTTTGCTTTCAGAGGAGGCAGAACACTTCTGGCAACATGTTCGGTCAAGAAATGAGTTCATCACCTTAATCGACTCTAATTGTCTGCTATTTCTGCATCAATCATTGACATTCAAAGAGGCATGCTCAATCCATACCCAGCCAGCACTGACTGCAGATCAAAACAATGCAAAGAGCAGGGCTGAGGAATGTTGAATAGCATGTCCTCTTACCACCAACCTTGGAGACGCCTCATTTGCAGCCTGTGCCATGTGCAAATATGGTTTGATAGATAGATAGATAGATAGATAGATAGATAGATAGATAGATAGATAGATAGATAGATAGATAGATAGATAGATAGATAGATAGATAGATCGATAGACAGACAGACAGACAGACAGACAGACAGACAGACAGACAGACAGATAGATAGATAGATAGATAGATAGATCGATAGATAGATAGATAGATAGATAGATAGATAGATAGATAGATAGATAGATAGATAGATAGAGTCAAGGTATACAGTATACAGCAGCCCGTCATGTTATCATGATGGGTCTGTTTGCAGAGAGAGATTGGATTTGATTAAGGGGAACATACACCACTCCTTTGATGATCTGGTGATTTAAGTTGCTACACTAGTAGGCATAATAATGATCAAATTAGAATATGCATGTCCTGTACTCAGATAGTTGTGAAAGGCAAGACAAAGTCAGCCCTTGCTGCATATTAAATGTTATCTTTTTACAAGTGCACCTCATGCTAATGAGGGGCATTCCACTGTTAAACTGAATCTGAAGTCCTGCCAACCAGAAAGGAAAAATTAAGAATGTATGAATTGTCTCCCATGTTCTCATGTTGCAAAGGACCACTGGTGGTTTTGAGTATAGATCACTTCTCAGGAGACCGCAGATCAGACTTGAGAAATTATGTTTGTTATGCTATGTTATATTATTCAAATAATATAAACATCTTTGCTGATGTTTAATATAGAGCATTTTGGCAAGTTATATTATTATTGCAGAATATATCATAATCATAATAATAATAATAATCAGTATCATCGTCATCATCATCATCATTATACATTAGATTTATAAGTGCCTTTCAGGAAACCCAAGGACGCTTTACAGATCAGAGAAACGAAATTAGTTCAAAAATACTATTGAAAAAAAAAAAGTAAAGTTCATTTAAAAAATATGTAAAATAACACCATTAATACACATTGAGAACAATGTCTTGGCTACTTCCCTTCAACTTGTTTCATTACGGCGAGAACATAAATTGCTATTTATTGGTACAGTATATTTATTCCTGCGTTAAAGTCATTTTCTAAAACCACAAACCACAACATATACTGTATACAGTACAGTATATCACAAAGTTGAGCATTTTCACTTTTATTTTATTTTTACTTTCTATTAATGATTTCATTTGTAGTTATTTTAAAAGGGAAGTCAACCTATTTATTTATTTTTTACTTTTTAAAATTTTACTTTGAAAATTATATTCTAATTAATATTACATTTGTGGAATATGAGTTATGCAGCAAGATCCAGCCCTTTTTCTCCATCTCAATGTTGCTCAGGTCTCAAGTAAAAACCAATCACAGCGCAGGTTCAGAAAACAGATGAGCTCTGATTGGTTGTTGCCTGAGCATGAGCTACTGTGATGTCATCTTCAGTTGACAGCAAGTGGCAAAATGGCCGCCCCCTGAGATGGAGAAAAACAAGTGGATTTTGCAGCTTAACTCATATTCCACAAATTTGAATATTAATCAGAATGTGATGTTTAAAGTAGTGAGGTCACATATAACATATTATTGTCAAGAAATGTTTAACGTTTACTTCCACTTTAAGGGAACAACTTAAGTGGATGGATGAAAAAATGTACACTGCTCTAAGCAGTACAGTATACTGACTACTTTTCATTATGTCCAAGTGTCATTTCTTCCGTGTTGTCCCATGAAAATATATTATATTCAATAGTTGTGCATGTCTGCTACTTAGTGTAACAAAAAGGTGACCACACATCAACATTTGTAGGAATTTGGTTGCATAACATACAACATGTTTTACATTGCCTGCAGATGTTCTTATCTTCATGCACAATAAAGGTTCTAAAATGAAATCTGGGAACATTGTGTTCTTACACAGTTGGGAAAATCCTTATCTAGTTTGTGCCATGTTTCACTCCACCACACTGACCATAATCGAGAGTGACAGCTATTGATGACCTACAGTATGTGATTTGTACGCCAACAGCTACGTCTCAATTACACAGTGTGAAATTGTAACTGTCTGAATCCTGGTTCAACTTTTACAGTTTCATGCCTCTTTGCACTCAAACAATATATGAAGCCCACCATCAGGCAGTTTGGGCACTCGCTTAAGTGCCAGGAGAAATACAGCTTGCAGTGTCTGGAATCCCATTAAGCATCTTGTGTTGGATAGACACTGAGGTATTTATGTGGCAAAGGCCAACAACCACAACCAAAGGAATCGGGGACTCTATGTGGCTTAGAAACACTCCACAGTGCACACTGGGATTTTTGGGAGAATACAGTATATTAGAGTTAATCAGTCAGAGCTGATGCAAATGCTGATAAACTGTATCAGCGCACATTTGCACACAGTATTTAAAACTCTATATGTTTCTTCAGTGATGTGTTGTCTGGTATTTTCCCCATAGTGGGAAAAAAATGAAAGATCAATTACTGTAAAAGTGCGGTGTTTCCCAGCTTTCGCAACCCTAGTGACCAGTCAAAGGTGTGCATTCAACAGCTACAGTATGTTCTTTATTCAGCCCTTTATAGTGGATGAATTACTTTTGCAGAGGCAAGGAACGTTTATACTGTGTATGTATACTACCTTGTAAAAATCATTTACATTGTGCTCTACATTGAGTCAATAAATGTGCAAATTATCAATAAAAACAGTGCAGTGCAGAATAAGAAAAAAAATATACATATTTTTTTTAAATCTAAAAAAATACCGCACATCGCACTAAAGCTCAAGCCTCATTTCAATCCATCTCCTCCTTCATATCCTTGACCACCATCGAACTTATTCACTTGTTAGTGACTTGTTGAAATGCACTATGCAAACGTGTACGTAAACAAGCTATTCAAAACATTCATGGAATTATTATTTTTTTTAAATAGTTCATTTACATCAAGTCTAGGTTTCGGCCTTCATGGGCGGAGTTTGCATGTTCTCCTCGTGCATGTGTGGGATTTCTCTGGGTTCTCCGGTTTCCTCCCACATTCTATAAAAACATGAATGGTAGGTTAATTGAAGTGTCAAAATTGTCCCTAGGTGTGATTGTGAGTATGGATGGTTGTTCGTCTATGTGTGCCCTGCAGTTGGCTGGCAACCAGTTTAGGGTGTACCCTGCCTACTGCCCGAAGCCAGGTGGGATAGGCTCTAGTGCCCCCGCGAACCTTAGGAGGAATAAGCGGTTCAGAAAATGGATGGATGGATGGTTCATATACATACATATAATATATATATTTTTTAAAAATAATGAAAGCATTTGCAGTGCCAACATGATGCGCACATACATATCATATTTTTCAAATGCAACAATTTGTAAAAAGAAAATGACTAATTGAGATATTATGCAAACGGAATTGAGATATTATGCAAACGGACGGCACATATAAGGTAGGCAATATGATATACTTGCATTTAGAGAAAATGTGTGTAATTTTATATGGAACGTAATCTTCATATTTTATAATGCATATTCACTGCATGGATTTTCTCCTCATTGCCAAAAATAAGAGAAAAGCAACACATTATATTACACTTCTACACTGAACTGAAGGAAAAACTTAGTTCTGGTACATTTGTTAATATCCCTTCTAATTTGGATGACTCTTTTCAATAGGTCTCTGGAGAAACAAGATTTGTAGTAACTTAGGAATCGCAAAGAATGGTCATTTTTATAGATCAAACAATCTCCTTTTTTCCTTCATGCCAGAGCAGTGCTTATTATGTTCCTTCACACTGACACTGTTTAATTTGGAGTCTGTTGTCCAGCAGTATGACACCATGGCTTCTTTTCTATCAGCAGGATTTTCTGTGTTTTACTGTTTTACCCCAACTGTCAGCCTTGGCAGATGTCTGGCAGAAGCAGACTTTAACTAGAGCCTTATTCTTAGCAGAAAGCAGCATTATTCAGAAAGAAAGCACTTTTTGCAGTGAGATGCTCAAAAATGCTTTTATTTATTTACCTTAGTTGGTTGAGTTGAAATTATTTTTAACCAAAATCAACATAATAAACCCTTGCAGTGCCTCTGTGTGATTTTATTCGGGCTCAGCATTGAGTTCTGTGAGACTATGCATGCATCCCACATTCCCACCGTTTAATGTGGGAGCAGATTTGGCCTTCTTAAAAAACAAACATCCTTTGATTTCGTGACACAAATAAAACAAACAAAATGCTCAAAACAAAGAATTACCAAGAAAAATCCATTAAGTACTGTAATTCTACAAAAGACCACCATTCAACTACCAAGTCACATTTTCAGGTTTTTAGTTTTATCAAAATCAGTTTGTTGCTTGATTAGATGCCATAAGTAGTGGCTGGATTTGTACACCAAATGCACATTCACACATTTGTTTACCATTTAACCACAGCATCCCCAATCCATTCAAATGGGTTACTAAAAAAACACGTCACAGTCCAAAAAAATGAAAAATCTAATTTTATCATAATGGTAAATGGAGTGCACATATATAGTGCTTTATCTACAACAATGTGTTGTCCAAAGCACTTTACCAAGCCTCACATTCACTTTTTTGAAAACATGTTGTAGCGTACTACATATGTGGCACAGTGGCAGATGCCCTCCCTAACGCAGCCGCATCAACCTACAGAGGGGTTTTACATTTTAGTTTAAAAGCAAAAAACACAAATGTACTTTAACCTAAAGGATCCCTCTCCATACACTGACCGAAACAAGGACGTTTTTGTTTTGTTTTGTTCACTTTTGGCAAAGTTTTCAATCTGTCTGTGTTGTGTTGTAACAGCTAGCTATAGTGCTAAGCTAACCTGGGAGAGTTCATCTCTCCGGTTTAGAGTCAACCTCCTTTGTGCTAGGACAGCGTCAAATGCTAACAGCAAAGAAACGACAAAGAAATTCATTGATACACTGCCTAGATAGGCTTGGTATTGACTGATTGCTTAACAGTTGAATGTAATGCTCATTAGCCAGCTAAACATTCCCGTACACACTTCCAGGTGTCGGGTCTTGAAAAGCGTGCGTCACATGACGCACATACGTCACGTGTGATGCTATTCAATGATCCCTGTGACACTACAGTAGTACACACGCCAATATGCTATGATTTATTCTCATTTGAAGAGAAAAATTCAGATTATGCATTTGTTTTTAACAACCAATTTGCATCTCAATGGCGGGTCACCTCCTATTCGTACACAGCCGTAGCCATTAGAAAACCTATTGAATATTCTTCAATTACCTTTTTCTCTTTCAGGAGACCCACCAGAGACAAGTGTGACTTTGACCAAGACAAGGAACAGAATCTGCCTCCTACTTTGACCAATATGTGTCTGGATACTTGAGCAGACCAAACAAGTTACGATCACTGTGAGTACTGTGCAGAAGTGAAACTACCGATATTTGACTTTGTGTCAAAATGCATTCATTGCATGCCTTTAGGAAGTTTTACCTCATTTAGCTATGAGATAGACAACACCTCTCAGTACGATGCAGTACAGTTGTTTGCAACGGTAGTACAATATATTGTATAACCTGATAAGACCGTGGTTTGCAGTGGTTATTTTTTGTCATGACCAAATGGGTAGATTGCTGTTGATGTTTAGTCAGATTTATGAATAATCCCATGCATGGATATTTCTAGAGCTGGCATGGTGTTGCATTTGTCCAATTTTTGGTCATTGTTGTCCATTTAGTCAGCATGTCTTGGTATAAATAACGTAAATTTAAAAGTGGAACAGAACACATTTAGTTCTCTGTTCTGGCATTTTCCATCATTTCTAAATTCACAAGTGGTCTAATGTCTAAAATACTGAAATACTAAAATAATAATAATAATAATAATAATAATTATTATTATTATTATTATTATTACCTAGTGTTTGGTCAAATATTTTTCATGTGGTATTTAATAACAGTTTCAGTGATATTTATTATTATTTAATGGCACTAATATTACAAACCATGGCTTACGGCTCATGTCTTTACAAGTTGTTGATAAATATTTTTAAAAAAGGACACCAAATCGAATATGGAATACATACATTTGTCATCTCCAAAAAACAAAACAAGTTCAACTTCATTCAAATTTGGCATACTTAATCTAATCCTCTTACATGCCATTGTACTTTTGTGCAGCCCGATTAAACGATACAAATCACTGAGTGGGTCAAAAACGCAGCAAAATCCAACACATTCTGATATACAAAGTTGGATTAGGTTTTAAGATGCCCAGACGCTTCCCCTTCTCATTCTATCTATCACCCTTTCTGTGAGGAAAATTGGCACCATTTACTGCTGTCACCGCAGAGCTTATTGTCTCCTTTTATCCCAGGGACAAAGCTGCCGTGACATTGAAATGATCCTTGCTTGTTTCAAATTTACTTTTGGTAGGAAGAAAAACAGATAAGGGGTTCGAGTAGGCGGTGGCAAGTAGGTGCCATACCTCAGGGGGGGAAATGGATTACAATGAGTGGGACAGTTTGTGAAAAAGATAAAACGCAATCTGCCAAGGAAATTGGGTTGATTTCGTTCAAAAGTGTCAGGTAGGTGTTGAGCGCCTGCAGGGTTTTCCCTCAGGGAGTGATGGAATATAGACTTTTATTGCTTCCCAGAAAGTCAGACAGTATGCTCTCTTTTAAATTAGAGGTTTAATTAATGTGTAAACCTCTGTCAGAGTCAACTCAATTCAAACATGGCTTTTCCCAAGGCTTTGACTATTAAAAGAGCATAGTGATTTGAGACTCACGTAATATAGACAAAATTATTGGGACATCAAACCGTTTGATGTACTGGACGAGGCATTGGTATAAAATATGAAGTTACGTGAACAAATTGTATTCATTTGGAAAGACTTGGATAAGCGGGCCTGACTCACACTGTCACATCTGAGTGGTACCAAGTCATTATCATGCCCAGCCAGCCTGGACAAATTCGAATAGCACACTGGTTCAGGTTTTCAGCATTTGTGACATATAACTTGAAAACGATACAATATTGTGGGGGTGGGGAGTTGTGAGGCGGCTGGAGGGAACACACTAAATACCATATTTACATTTTTTCCTAAAATGTTTCCTACGCACATTTCTACGCCAACAGCATGAGTAAAATGATGCAGTTGCAATATTTATATATTTTTTAACGATACAACAATAACAATACAATGTAGCTACAATAGTGCTAATAGTAATGAAATGCTGTTTTGTAACCCTGCTGAGAACTCCTGCTTGATGGACCTCACTTTCTATGTGGGGGAATTTTGTAACAAAAAGAGTCTTCACAAAAATGTTCCACTTAAGTAAAGCACCAATAATTCAAAATGCAGTAGTACACTTATGATTTGGGGTACCTGAGGGATGAAGCCTTACTCTTGACTCATTCATTTATTTACAGATGATTAAGAAATATAACTAGTGGTGCCTTGACAAAAGCTCTAGAGAATTTTGAACTAATTAAAACACTTCTTTGGCACATGAAGATTTTTTTAGTAAAGCATTTTAGAAAGAGCTTTATTTGCATTGTGGGCAGTGGGCTAGTAACAATATGGTGTGTCAGTGCATAATTTTGGCCATTTAGGAAAATGGAAATTATGTTAACCGCTCCTCTGGTTTGTGTTTGGGGAATTCTAATGAGACTGTGAAACTTGCTGAAGTGGTGACACTCTATAAGTTATTATGTCATTATGATCCGATTTGCTGAGATATGGGCACAATGTGAGACAAACAACTGTGATCAGGTCTTGTTTATCATGTCACATGCTGATATGAAAATGTGTTACTTGTGCATTTACAACACAAGGTGTGGTTGCATGGTAATACAATATTTGTGATCTTAATTATGATTAACACCAGCATGTTCCCATCTGCCTCATCTGCTAAAATAACACATTGGTGACATCATTTACATTTACAATGTAGAGATTCTGTTATGATTATGTTTTGGGTTGGGTCAAGGGGTCATTGTGTTCTGATGTTGGTGTATTATATGTATGCAGTTATTATGCTTTTGCAGGTCAGTGGTTCGTTGTGTTATGGAGCTACTAAGCTTATGCGGTTATTATGCCCCCTATGATGATGATGTTTTAACTGTATAAGCCAGTCTTAGTTTGTCTAGTCTCATGCACTTACTATGTTCCCTATGATGATAATGTGATCCTTTGCTATGCAGTTACTATGTGCCTTATGATGAGTTACTCTAGATTTGTGTATTTCCCAAGCGAGAGCGTACTGACACATTTATCACACGTCAAGGTCTTTAAGCTGAGGTTTCCCTCGTCACGGTGAGGTTTGCTATTCGTACACTTCCATGCAAGCTGTTCTTTCATGCTTTCGAGGTTTCTTCCATGCATCTAGGCCTTCTCTCTCAATCGAGGTTTCTCTGCATCCAGCCCGTTCAAGGTTCTTAAGTCAAGGTTTTTTTCGAGGCCATTTGAATCCAACCAAGCTCTATTTTGCTATGTTTTATTTTGTATATACATAGTATTTTTTCCAACATTTGTGTCTTATACAATATGTGTTTGGATCCTAATTTCTTTCCTTCACTTGAGTGATGCCAAATTTAATAAGATTGGGGTGTGTGTTTTTTTCCTGTATGCTTGCTTATTTAGGATTATCATGCAGTCTATTGATTGCACTTTTGCAATACAGCATAGCCGCATCTTGAAAGTGGCAAGTAAATTATTTCCTGATGAGGTGAAGTGATGCTCCTTCATCCCTTCTTCCAACCACACCATTATTATCTAGCAGCACACAAGAGCCCCATCATTGTTCCCACATCCTCCTCTTGAATAGGAGATTCAGTGTTTTTTTTCCTTCTTGGACATTTATTCTCACAGACTTTGCACTAGAATCAGCTTTCAGTTTTGAGAGAAAATGCACAGCTGCACTGCTAAGCATCCAAATTATTGACATTTTTATTCCTGTGTTGCTGACGGTTGTTAAGTAAGTAATCATGCACACTAAATTTTGATGATTACAATAATAAACGACACAATAATAAGCATTGGCAAACCACAAGAACTGTCCTCTGTAGTTGTATTTGATAGAAGAAAGAAAAGAGCTTGCACGGTGCAAATGTAGCAAAGAAAACACACAAAGTTTTCTGATAAGCAAAGTGGCACTAAATAGGGGGACACACAATATACAATTGTTAAGTTGCTTTGAACGGATCATGAAAAATAATTTTGTGACTCAATGGCCAGCCTTTTGCCTGCTGTAGGAAATTTCCATCACATGCTCTCCAGTTTTTATTAATTTTGTGCGAATCCGACCATATTCTTACAAGAAAAGTCTCACTCACATGCTGTTGGGTATAACACAATATCTGACTATGAAGCACTTAATATATATATTTTTTTTCCATTGTCACTATACACGGTTCACAAAATCTCTCTCACACAATACGTTGTTTCCTATCAGTGTTTTGACCAACACCGTGATATAATGTGGTTTGCAATTATCAGCCAACAGTCTGTAAATCCAACATCTTTCCTGTCTGAAAAAAATAGAGGTGTCAAGTCTAGTTGAGAGAATCTTTGCTGATATACATTGCCTTCATTTATTCATTGAAAACTCAAATTTCATAATAACAAAGATCCTTTTGATAATTTTTGGGCCAAATGACTGTTGCCTTCTCTATATTGACAGGAAAAATAAATGCTGCCATCTGGAGAGACAACACAGCAGTTATGCATTTCAACTTCATCACATACATTTTAATAATTAGTCTGTCAGTCATCTGAGTTGGATATTTTCAAGATATATGGTACCATTCATGAATAATACCTAATGTTTGTGCACAAGGAAAATGCGGTGGGATGTTGAATAGTTTCTTTAGACATTGATATTTTCATTTGGTGTGCTGTAATCTTAAAGTTGTTGTCATTTCATCCAGAAATAAATCTCCCAGTTGACTTTGCTTCATAAAATCTCATACATGTGTAAATTAGGATTTAATTTAATTTAAATCTCTGGTTGTAAAAATAAATGTTTTTGCACGTATCTCACTTCCTGCACCCATTATTAGAGCATACTGAAATTGGAGAAAAAATAATTAGGACCTTTATGCTACTTGAAAAGATAGATATAACTTTTTGAATGGATAATTTCTTGATTGCGCAATTCCCTTTGCATGATGATTTACACCAGTTGTAATCATCCTACCTGCTAGGCTATTAAAGTGTATGAGTGAAATTAATTGACCAGTTCACTGCAAATTACCATGGGATTTGAGACAGAAAAAAAAGGGGAAAAAAATCCACTTTCTAGGGATCTTTCTTTATCCCAGGCAATGGCAGAAACTTTGCTTGACCAATATAACTGTAAGATAAAAATGTCTGTGTCATGCGGTCAGCAGGTTCATGGCTGATGAATCACTGACGTAGATGTACTGTACAAAATCAGAGGCAAGCAAAACAGAGCGGCAGGACAGTCTTACATTAAAAAAATGAAGATTTTTTTTTTCTATTCAAGCATATAATATTTGACAATAATGAGCACTGCATTTTCTGTACTTTCGAGAAAACGTATCAGCCATTGTAATAATTTCTTTCTTGCATAGATGGCACTTTTAAGTTGTGAAATATCAAATTACGTATTGTACTTATTTAAATGGATCAAAACAATGGTTTTGTATGGAAAATGACCTGCACTAATTATATTTCTGAGTAGCATAACCACCCACAGTTGATGTTAGTGTTTTGGCACATTTGCCTGACTTTAGTGCAGGCAGTGTGGGTTCAGTTCCCACTCTGTGATGGTGTGTGTGCCCATGCCGACCATGCCAGTCAGCCGGGATAGGCTCCAGCACCCAGTGACTCTGAACAGGATAAGCGGTCTTCAAAACGGATGGATGGAGTAGCATATAACCAAAGCTAATCTTTCAGCAGCATCTGTTTTTATCATTCTTCCTTCCTTTTCTTGTCTAAATTCCCTTCACTGACACACACACACACACACACACACACGCACACACACACACACACAGTGTTATGGAAGCTGTGTATGCTTGCTGTGTATTTGCATATTATTATTATTTTCATTATTTTTTCAATATTTATATTTTTTGCATTTCTCACCATTTTTCATAGCTTAAGTGTAGTGAATGTTTATCAGCATTTTTTTGAAGAATTTTTGATGTTTGAAAAACTTTTCTTTTTTTTTCCTCCCATTGAATTTTAATTGGTGTCAATTATATGCAGATTTTCGCAAGTGAAACATGGCACTTAGAATAACGGTGGTCATGGCAAATCAATGAACCACTTGATCATATTAGGCACTGGTGACTCCAGGGATGTTTGCCGTTTTGCAATTTTAGAGAACCTTGAAGTTTCTCTGGACCAAAGTAACATTACCTCAGGGGTTGGGAGATTAACTGAAGATTTACATTTCTCATGACATCCATTAGACAAAGTCCCAGTGGCACATTTACTAGGCTCACTACTGGTTTACTGTACCTATGTAACATGCTCTCCAGGGAAGAAAAACATTCCATTCCAAACTGGGCTGGGTTCAGAGCATAGATGTACCGGATGACACAGTTTGTTTCAAGTAATGTCCGTTTCTGAAACTAAGGAACTATACAGACAAAGATGATGTGCTGCGTAACATTACATGATGTATTTTAGTTGTGGCTACTTTTAACCTTGATGGTGGGCTGTTGCTCCCTCATAGTGTGTTTCGTGGGTAATAAAATAAGTGAAAAATAAACAAACTCTTTACAACAGCTTTATTGCTTCTTGGCAGATTCTCAAGGTCACTAAAACTCCCACACATTATCAAGACAGAGCTTAGAAGAAAAAAAAAGTGGAGGTAGCAATAGCGCAATCATTCAATGGTGTGGCTAGATTTCAAGGATGACACCCAGCTGCCTTTCGCCAAAATAAATTTGAGGCATTATTATTTTATTTTGTCTTTAAATCCATTTATGTTTAACTCTACTATGTCAATGTTTTGTCATGGAGAATTCACTTTACATGTCAATCACCTTTTTGTAAAGGAATGAGCTGATGAAACTAACAAGAAACCAATTGTGATGAAAAATTCAGGTGTTTTTTTCCGAGAGCCGGCTCTTTTGGCTGCCAAAATACTCTCCAATCTTAAAAACAAAACAAAACAAAAAAAAACATTACATTGACAATGTGGTTTTTTTTTTTCAAATTATTTTTATTTTATTTTTTTAAGTCAGAATGTTATAAAAAATAAAATAAAAAAAAGGAAAACCTAAAATACAAACACAAAGGACCATCAAAAAGTTACAATATTTTAGTGTACTGTCAAACCATTTTAAGAGCAGCAACAGTTGCAGTAGACACACTCGCATGTTCGGTAATACCAGGGATCCTTGCTTGTTTTTGCTCCTCTTACTGAAGTAATGGGCAAACAGTTTGTTTGTTTGTAGAGCCCAAATTTGTAATTTAGGCAAATATGCACTTTTAAATGTGACAAACGTTTACTTAGAGTCTATCTACACTATTTTTTCCCCTTATATGCATGAAGTCTCTCACTATACGTATAACACACCTGTATTTGTTTATAGTTATTAGATTTATATAAAGTGTCTTGAAGTGTCTTGAAAAATGTTAGATTAAAGGAATTACATCATGGTATTTTAAGACCTTCCACATTTAACTATTGGCATATAATGATTAAATCTTACCTTTGAAACCATGGTGATGTAATTTTTTTCATGAAATATTAGGTGTTTTGCTGGTTCTTTTTCTAACCCGGAAATAAAAACGCCCGGTCCAGTAAAACCCCGTCCCTCTCCGTGTGGTTGCCCCCTCTTGTCTGAGCCGGCTGCTGCTGGAGCGCTGTGTTTAAGTACTCCTCTGAATGGCCACGCAAGCCATCAATTCTTCGATAAACATTTTAAACAAAACGGCTCCTTGCCGCAAGAAATCGTGGAGAAAGGGAGAAGAAGGGAGAAGAGAGAGGAAAGAAGAAGGAAGAAAAAAACTTAAGTGGGTCACGAACCGGGTACCTGCTGCTTACATGGCGAGCACGCTAAACGCTACACGAATCATTTAGTTAGGTTCAGCAGTGCAAAAGATTTACTTGTAGTTTACACAAGTGTCAGCCATAACCCTTTCTGGGATTTTAAGATGACCAATTTTCATTGCACTTTGGCATTGCAAATATGAAAGACAATTGATTGCTTTGAATTCATTTGCACAGAATGTTTACTGATAAAGGCTACTTTTGTCACTATCTCATGGAGGTCTCAAAGAAAGTGGGCGTGCGTTTAGTCCGCAGAAGCGGTGCGGGGGTGGGGCCGCACTTAATGATGTCATACAGTGAGCACCCACTCGTTTTCTCAGGTGAGTGGAGGAAAACCACTTCGGTGATGTTTTTGGTGAGGAATTATCATTTTAACATGGCTAAAAGCTCCAAAAAGTTTTTTATGTTACTGTCCCTTTAATGATTTTGATCAAAATCTTGATCCTTGCACAGATCCAAACACACTTCTTTTCTGTGGGTGCTAATCACAAACATTTACAATGATACTGCAACATAATGTGCAATGTGTTGTCCAATGTGATGTAAAATTGATGCATATGTAACGTAAACATATTGCTTGGGGGGATAGACACATTTGTATGAAAAGTCAATAACCAGAAATCAGTCATTCTCCAGCTTGCTTGTAAGCATAACATGTGTTATCTGCACTGCTCCCTGCATGCCTCCAACTGTGTCTGTCCTATCTGTTAATGCTCCCTGAACCAGCCACTGACTGCGCAAGTGACCACAGATGTGGTGGTGAAGCCTCATGTGCAGCATAATCACTGTGTGTGAATTCGATAAAGACTTTTCTCATGGGCAATAGCAACAGCCGTGTGGAAAATGAGATTACACCTCTGCACAGGAGCTACATTGTGTGACGCGTTTGCAGAAAGACGCTCGCCGCTAAGAACCCAGTTTGTCTTTTTACTGAGTGGGAGAGGCATAGAAGTTTTTGTGTGGTTATGGGGTTTGAGGAGGGCATGTTTTAACAACTGTACAGTATGTTTATGTCACTAGCAGTAATCCTTCTGTTAAGGGATTGAAAGTGAAAACATACGGTAACTTGCAAACTCAGCACAAATACAAATATCCAGCTATAATGTTCAGTTTTGACTGACTGTCAGAAAAGTATTTTATTAACAATGTACATGGCTTACTTGGGTGTATTTTGCCTCTGCGTAGATCTTCACTTTATTATTGACTATTTGCACCAATGTCGCGTGATCACGTGACTGCCCTATGACGGACGGCGGAAAGAAAAAATCGCTGAATGAAAGTGGACGTGACCCGGAGCGACTTAGTGACTGGTATTTTACAAATTCAAAGTTATTATTGCGCATGAAGCCTTGGAATCTATTACTTCAACTGAAGTTCGCCTGTCAGTCGAAGCTGCACATTTAGTCGGGACTCATAGAGCGCGATATTTTCTTTAGTTGGAGATTGCTAGTTTGAAAACAGCCCTTGCCTTCTGTTGCATGCTGTTTTTACCAAGTTAATCAAATCGCCGACTTTGCCAGAATTAACAGTGCACGGCCTATATCATTATGTAGTCAATGCCGTCTCTTCTCCTTACACCGGGGCTGATTCAAAAGCTTGTCGCTAGCTGAGTCTCTGGGACGAGATGCTACACTCACACCGGGGGACAATATACCTCGTAATGCAAAGGTAAAACTTGTTTATCATGCGAACTGACTTATTTTTACATAGTCCATTCTATATTGAAAGACTATCGTAGTGGCAAGCTATGCAGTCCTATCATGAATATGACTCCGGCTCCAGAGTGAAAACCTCCAAGCACAAAGACGAAATCCCCCATTATTAAACTGTCAAATGCACTTAATAGTTTTGAAGAAGGTACATTTTAAAAGTAAGCTGTGTGTTCGTGCAGTTGGAGTGGACGCTAACTATCTGGCTCGTTAATGTGATTTGAAACACGCAATTCGACACCTCTATTACAATCTTTGTTAGACTGTACGTTTACTAGTAAAATGTATGAACATTTATCTACTAACCTCGCACAAAATCATCGCTGCAAATTCGTGAATACTTTGTGGGCTGCCAGTCTTTTCTGTTGATTGCTGCTATCAATCGACGTATTTGTCTTCATTTGTGGGTATGCAATAAAAAGCAACATTTGGTTTACGCCTTTGTCTGTCTGTACAACCGAAATATGACTATTTTATAAGATAATCAATTAGATAAAGGACTTTACTCTGTATGAGAGTCAATGGTTACAATACCGCTCTTTTGCCGTCCAGTGTCCCCGAGGGGGCATTCCCATGAGAGCTGTGATATCATCACGTGCAAAAGGTCAATACTGTGAACTGACCCCAATATTTCGCTCATGTAACTACTGAAGGTAACAAACATGTAAGACACATGAGTCGTCAAGATGCAGTAAAGTTCTGCATGGTGTAAACAACATCCATAGTAAAAGCGTTGAATCAGCACATCTCTGACAGTGTCAATTAATTCTGAGAATTATTACCTCTGTAAAGACTATGTGCTTATCTATCAGCTCTTGCATTGGAAACTAGTATAGTGTGTCAATTATATAATATTGTGGCTGGCTGTAGACAGTCAATAAGAAACCTTTTTCTGGGTCGCTGTTATGTTTGGATGGTAAAAACACAGAACCGGAGGCACCAATTCATTATGCTAATACATTGATCTTCATAAGGTTAATACGTGAATGGTAATAGGGACACAGTTTCACATTCATTATTTTTATAATAATACTGATAACTGGGTGGCATGGCTTAGTGGTAGAGTGGTCGTCTCCCATCCGTGAGGTTGTGGGTTCGATCTTCACCCCTGGTGACCATGTTGAAGTGTCCTTGAGCAAGACACTGAACCCCGATTTGCTCCAAGTGGACCTCGCAGCGCCTTGCATGGCAGCAGCCGACCACTCGTGAGTAAATGTGTGTGTGTTAATGTGAGTCATTGTAAAATGTGTGAGGCATCAAATTGTGTGGTTAAAAGTGCTATATAAAAAGCATTCCATTTACCATGTGAGGGTTGTCATCATCAGTCATTTCCTGATGTTGATTTAAATCATTGATTAATTGTATATACGAATCAGTGAAATGTTAATGGCTGATCTGTTATTCTGGAGGTTCACTAACCTGCAATTAAATAAAATGAGTGTTATTGCGACATACCTGGTGTGGAATATAGCATGCATGGTACGTATGTACTTGGGCTCATAGACCTGAGTGGCATCCATACTTGTACATCCATCTTCTTCCGCATATTTGGGTTGGATCTTCCAAGGGGACCTTGAGGTGTCCCTAGTGATGGGGAAATTAAGCTTAATGAAATGTGTGGGTGTGTTCTTGTTTTTGTTACATAGTGGGGCCAACATTCTGGGATTTCACAGAGTTGTGGGGCCCACCCGTCCATGTGGGGCCATTTTGCTGGGCCCCACAAGTTTAGACCTCTTTTTGAGGGTCAAGACTTGGTTTTAGAGTTAAGGTTTGAATTAGGTTATGGTTGAAGTTAGGGTAAGTAATAGGGGTAGGCAATAATTTTTGATGGTTGGGGTTAGGGGAAGGGGCTAGGAAATGCATTATGTCAATGAGATGGCCCCACAAAGATAGTAAAACAAACATGTGTGTGTGTGTGTGTATGTAACCCTGTATATATATATATATATATATATATATAAACATATATATATATATATATATATACACTGTATATATATATATATATATATAAATAAATATATATATATATATATATATATATATATATATATATATATATATATATATATATATATATATATATATATATCCATCCATTTTCCTCACAAGGGTCGCGGTGGGCGCTGGAGCCTATCCCAGCTGACTTCGGCCAGTAGGCAGGGTACACCCTGAACTGGTTGCCAGCCAATCACAGGGCACACAGAGACAAACAACCATACTCACAATCACACCTATGGACAATTTGGAGCATTCAATTAACCTGCCATGCATGTCTTTGGAATGTGGGAGGAAACCGGAGTACCCGGAGAAAACCCACGCAAGCACGGGGAGAACATGCAAACCCCACCCAGGAAGGCCGAGTCAGAAAGGCTAGTGCAATAAAAAAGTATATAATTTCCACTCCATACTTAAACCAAAAGTGCTATCTAGAGGAGAAAAAAATATTGCAAGTGCTTCGTGAGTTCTCATGAAGCTTCTCATCACTACTCAGCACCCATTGTGACTCACATGTTGGATTATGATATTCACTTCCTCGCAGAAGCTGATGTGATTTTATCAAGACTTTGTAGATGGAGTCCAGAACAGATCCTGGGCAATGAAGTCACAAAGCTGGAAAGCTCCTACTTGTGCATTGCATTGGTCCCTGTTTCCCAAAGAAGCTTTACAAAAAGCTTTATTTTCTGCAAGGAAAGCATAATGTTGCTGTGTCTTCATTGAAGCTTGAAGGACAGCGTGGCAAAAATATCCTCACCGCCGTTCCAAAACATTATTTTATTTGGTTAGGCATTTAAAATACTTCCTGCAGGTTTGTTGTCTTGTTTTAGCCAGTGAGCATTCCACTCTAAATTTGATCCTTATCGCCTCAGTCAAAGGCTATTTTTGAAAACATTGCGTAGAAGTAAATCTAAAGAACTAGATAAAGTGACTTAATGATCAGTGTCTGGCTGCCCTAGCCACTTGTCCTTGAGATCAAATAATGTAATTCTCCGGTGACCAGCATCAAATGTCTTCATTAGATTACTCTTGCTATAATATTCCAGTCAGTGTAGGTCTATGTAGTGTTATTGTCTCAGAGGTAATCATGCCGTGCATCCTGGGAACGCTGGGATTGACAGCCTAAGAACAGGCAGGGACTCGTTAAAATTGAGGCTTAGATTTTTCTTTTGAAGGGCGCCACTGTCGACGGAAAACCACCAGATGAGGCAGATATGGCCCACAAATCAAAGCACTGCACATTGGCTCATCACGCTGACATTCTCTGCAAGATCACCGGGGATGAAGGAGGGCGGGTGGGCGTCAAGACTGCGGCAAGTTTGAACGGAGAATTTGGTGTGTTATGAGCCCCCTGAGTGAGATAGGAGAGTGTGTGAACGTGTATAAAAGAGTCAGTCGACAGCAGCAGAATAAAAAAGCTGTACAATGTTATTCCATGGGAAGGGGGGAATCATTAAATTGTTATGAATGGTGGTTTTGTCATATTCATTCATATTCATCTGTTCATTTCAAGGTCACATTTCTATGGTTGTGAGCTTTTACTCCCTTGAAAACATCATATATACATGTATAACCTTTCGGCATCTTTTTTTCAGGTTCCCATACATGAAGCTGAATATAAACATTCTCATCTCAAGTCATGAATGCAAGTGCAATCACAACCATTCAATACATCCCACAGTTATTTGCAAAGCAAACAAACAAAGCTGCTTAGGGAGTGTGTGGTTAGAAAGGCAAACAACTTGCAGGGCTGACTGACCATAAAAAAAAATAAAAAAATACAAATAAAAAACACAGGCACACAATGCGTGTTTAGTCATTCTGGAGATTGCAACGCTTGAGAGTCAAGGCCCTGCTGTGCTTTCTTAATTTTCCAAAGAACAATCTAACCTCTTCTACCTCCTACAACGAGCTTTAAAGAGATTTTCACAAGCTTTTATTTGTGAAGCAGATAATTAATTCTAAATGTTAACGGTTCAATGGCCAATTAACATAATTGTTTTACAAATATGTACTGTACGAGACTAATTTAAAATAGCCAATCAATTGCTATGTTGTCAACAATGTGGCACAATTCGTATGTGTTTTTTGTGTACCCAAGCTCTACTGTGGTAATGTGAACTGTGACAATGCCGTACAGGCCTGTTACAGCTGCTTTATTGAATGAAGTAGTGTGAGACCCTGAGTGACTGTTTGGCAGGAATTAATACCACAACAAATTGGTCAGGTTTGCTCTTTTCTCTCCCTGCACATTTTAAACTGTATATTGGGGGAAAAGGGAAGAAAAAAATAAATGCATTGATAAGTGACTTTTAAGCCCAAGCACAATGAGCATATTTCTGTGCGGATTGTCCTCATGCATGGTAAGCAGGTTATGCTTTACGTTGCAATTATATTTACTTTGCGTAACTGCATCAGACCAATCAACGTCAATGTGAGCCATTCATGTACACACCCGTCGTGTCTGCTAAACAACAACACAAATTAATCCCAAAACATGGCCTGTAAATCTACTAAAGTTAGACCATTAAATATGGACTCAATGTAATACATTAATAACTGACAACAGCAGCCACGCCTGCTCAGGCAAACTATCTCTCGAGGGTCGAGGGCATGCTGGAGCCTACAGTATATCAACTGTCTTTGGGAGAGAGGCGGGGTTCACTCTCAACTGGTTGCCAGCACAAATAGCTGTTTTTTATTTTTTATATTGTTGTTTACTACTATGTTGTTGCTTGTGTAGTTTACTTTTAAATGTAGGCATGAATGTAAACACGGTCCTATTGGACATGTGTCATTTAAAATCTACGTCTAAAAATACAGTCAAAATAAAAAAAATAATTGTACTGTATATGGACACTTAGACTTGCAGTGTGAATTCAGATAAAGGATTCCTTTGCCTGAAAAAGTTTGACACTTTGGACTGGTAAGCTGTGATGTTCAAAATAAAGAAAGGGCCATGTATAGATTTGACCTTTAACCTCAATGACCAATACAGCCATTCTCAATTTAAAAGGGTTTACATCCCAGATGAAGAAGGGACCATATATTTATTATTTATATGTATTTCAAATAATAATAATAATAATAATAATACAATCCAGTATGTGCATGTGAGGTGCTGGTATCATTTTGGTCCACTTGTGGTCATCAACCTCACGTTCTATAGTATTGTGTCTGTGCCTATCTGTGACTGAGTTCAAAGATGGGGCCTGGCCGGTTGAGGTCGGAGTCAGCGAATGAGTAATTGTTGACTTGGCAGGCTGTGCTGAGTGATTCGTCATAAGTTGTGGCAAGAGGCATTTCATGTGTGAATATGGCTACCTTCACCCTGCAGAATACGATGCCCAATTTGTAATTTTGTGTTAAATCCAATGTTTTTATGTAGCCGTTCACATTACTACAAACAATTGCAACTTCTTTTTTTTTTTTCTGGAGAAAACAATTGCAACTTCTGATGTGAATAGAATGCATCTGTGAAGTGGCAAGCTTGCGCACACAAACATGATGTCACATGGTACAATGTTTATAGAAGTAAGTGTAGTGTAGTTCTGTGTGTAGTGGCTCGTCTAAGATCGGCAGAGGCGCAAGGTGGGATGAGTTATAAATATTTTGGGAAATTAGATGATGCTCCACGATCTCCTCTTTTTCCAAAGATGTCTAATGAAAGATTATGTCATGTCATCGCCGCATGTAGCAAATGATAGCATAGCTGAATTATTGGCATCACCACAAATGTCCACATTTTCTGACATGCTAAATAGTATTTGTAGCATTTTTGCCATGACATTTTTTTGGGTGGAGTATGTTGGCACTTCTAGATGTCACAACAGCTGTGTTAGCTTTTTTCTTTTCACTATATATTACCGTATTTCTTGTAGTGCTAAAAGGTGGTTACTATCACAGTGTTTAACCATTTTATTTATATATATATATATATATATATATATATATATATATATATATATATATATATATATATATATATATATATGCTATTATTATTATTTATTTATTTTTAAGCAGATTGGACTTTGAACTGGCCAATATTACCTCGGCGTCCCAGAGGAGATAAAGAGAGGTAGGAGAGCAAATGTTAAAATGAAATAAAGTGAGGTGAGAGAGCAGATGAAATGAGTCAGGACATTTGAACCGTTGCTTCCCTTGATCATTATAGGGAGGACATTTGAGCTTTTTCTCCAACAGATGAACTGACAACTGTTTGAAAACTGTAGCTTGTTTGTTCACATGTAACCTGCAATTGTTGCATCTAACGCAAGTGACATCATACTTTATTGTACATATTGTGAACGCAAGAATATAATTTTAGCATTTCTGTGCCCTTATAGTGGTCAGTAGAAACATAAGTTATCTCATCACTCCCATCTACAAACAACTTCACACCATGCTGGACTGGGAAATTAAAGGAAACAAAGCTCTGGACTTCTTGAATGCCAAATGTCAATTTAAAGACAGCCATACTTGTCTATTTTTATTTAAAAACAGTTTCGTTGATCTTATGTGCATTCCTTTGTTACATCCTTGGCGGGTTTTTTTTAAACTTCTGCATAAATAAAGTTGAGTTGTGCTGAGTTAATTAGAATGAGGCTGCAGAGAAAGGCAAACACAAAAATGAAACATTTAACTCACCCTTGGGCAGTACACCCTGAACTGGCTGCCAGCCAATCGCAGGGCAAACAAGTCAGTACCCCAAAATTTGAAATTTGTACTTTGAAATTTGTACTTTGAAATACGACGATCAATGAAAGAAAGAAAAAAGTGTTCTCCTGGAATAATCAGGCAGTAATTTGCAGATAAGGGATCCAGCAAACTACTTAAATAGCCACTTTGTAATGAAAAATAAACTCTGCTTAGCATAATGGCTAATTAGCAGTTGGTGTCATTAGCTATTTTCATTTTAACATTAAAGTGTTAATTTTGACATAACTGTGCTACTTGCAGCACATTACGATGTGGATGACAGTCAATATTTGACATTAGTGCTTACTTAGCAAGGAAGCGTTGAGTATATGAGGTACAGACACGGTAACTCGTCAACAGCTTTTACATAGTGAACACTAGCATAAACCATAGAACTGTCATAATGTGATGTCATCCTAACCATTAAAGGGGTATCACACATACAAAAAACAACAACAACATAAAATGGCATAACGTTATATTACAGTTGGGTTACAGTATCACTGTATACAAAAATTCAGTTAAACAGTATTCTTCCCAGCAAGTGTTTTGAACACAAAGTGAAAATGCTTTAACACATTTAAAAAAATATTATTAAATATTAATATTAATATAATAATATTATTATTATATACACTCCAAATTGTCCAAAGGTGTGATTGAGAGTGTTGGTTGTTCGTCTCTGTGGGCCCTGCGATTGGCTGGCAACCAGTTCATGGTATACCCTGTCTAGCGGTTAAGAAAATGGATGGATGGATTCTACAGCATTGGTACCGTGACATCTGAAAGTGTTTCCAATAGGATTAACTTTTTACTTATTTTGGCTGATTTATTTACAGGTAATGGCATGAGGACAATGAAGGAAGCCTTGATACATTTTATATATTGTATTCATCAACAGTGAATGATATTGTACATCTTGTCTCCTCCTCCGTAAAATGAGCAAAGACAGGGCGTTCTTTTGCATCAATGAAAGGTACATTTTGCCGTGGTGTGCTCTACTTTTCATCTAAAAGAGTGCGTTGACCTTTCTACTGAGCAACTGCAGTGTGATAAAGGCTTGTTTGAATGCAGCGATGTAACGGGCAACATTCATCAAGCAAGGTATGCGATACATACATCCTAAGCGCTTTGACGCAAATGACTTCGAAGTAAAAACCATCGACTAGTGTTGGCCTACCAAGTTCGTTCTCAAAACAGGAGGAAAAAATACACAGCAAAACAAAAAAATATGTCTATGGAACCATATTTTAACGTAATGGCAAGCTGTTCTGCCTAATAGCGTATGCTGGGCATCATGAGAGCATTTCAAGGCTTCAAATCTTCAGCGGCACTTTAGTTCATTCTATGCGAACATCATCCAAGAATTTCCAAAAGGGACTGAACTCCGCAAGCACAAGTTGCTCTCTTTTAAAGGTCAGGCAGAAAAGTAGAGACAGTTGTTTCCAAAATTTATGAAGCACTCGTATCATCTTGCTTGGAACATTGCACTGGCTAAAAAGCCATACAATGACGGGGAATGAGTCAAACAAAAAAAGTGCTAGGAAGTGAGGGCACGCGATGGGGGCAGTTTGTGTGCCCATGTGTGTGATGTGGCTCTTAACCTCTGACCGGTTGGCCACCCCTGCTCTAATGCCTGTGGAGACGGCTTATATTGGAGGAATGAACATTAATTTCATGGCCAACATCTCTGGTGTACATTCCTGCAGTGCTCCCTCAAAACTTGGGACGTGAATTGTACTGTGTGATTAACTGCACATTTTAGAAGTGGATGGATTATCTTGGCAAAGGAGTGACGATATAATGCTAACGGTACAGACCGATTTGTGAACGATGTTTGAGAGAAATAGGCGCTTTTTGTACATTGGAAAATTCTTGAAACTTTTGGTTGAAAAGGAGATGTGGCAGAACCCAACTTAACTTTCGCACCGTGTGCAATGTTCGCAACTACTATTCAGTAGCAGACTCGGCCACTGGATTTGCAGCAATTAAAAATTTGAATTGCAGTTGTACGATAAGTCAATGTCTCACATTGCCGCCAATCAAAATGCACATAAGCTTCACACGCTACAATACATTTCCGTTTTAACAGCGGGGAGATATTGTAAATATGGATATTAACGTTTGAGCAATGTTAAGTTATTGAGTTATTGTTATATTGTTAATACGTAACCATATTATGACTGCACTACCTGTAACTTGTTGTCAGAACACTGGTTTGTATTGTAATACCGGCAATAAATATTCGCATCTAGTGGATGCTTAACGCAACTCTAGCCACTACAGTAGCTTCAATTCTATGCGCCTTATATACGGAAAAAGTTTTTAAATAAGCCATTCATTGAAGTTGCGCCTTATAATCCAATGTGCCTTATAGTGCAAAAAATACAGTAAATAACTCCAAATGTGTTTATTTAGTTATCATAGTTGTTGTCATAGTTTTGATGCCTTCTGTTAGAATCTACAATGTACAGTCATGAAAATAAAGCAAATGTATCGAATGAGAAGGTGTGTCCAAACTTTTGGCCTGTACTGTAAATAGTGTAGGCTTGTGCAGTTGACGTCACAGGGTGTCTATATATCAAATTGTTCCATAATATTATGCAGCGGTCACTTTTTTTGCGATGGTCTGGTCCAAGTCGCGTTGTACCGCAAATGTGACAAAGTCTACCATTCTCTGCAATAACAATAAAACGCTAACAATTTAAAAAGTATTGATTTTGGCTAAAACCTATGCATGTTTTCTGTTCCTAATCCGTTTAGTTTGTCACAACCAGAGTGACCAAAGTGAAATTTAAAAAAAAAAATCATCAGCTGCGGTGTGCTTTTGTCTGATGTTTTTGCCCCCTAAAGCATTGCTGCTCATTACAGTAAACAAAGTCCAGCAGGAAAATGCATCTTCACCACAAGGAAGCCAGGTGTTCCTTGTAATGTGAGAGTACCTGTAGCTGAATTTTTTTCACAGCCCAACTTGCAGGATTAACCCCTAGGCGTTATTGTAACCATTTTTTGGCTTTTTGTTGGTTCTAACCAAGCCATTTCAAAATAAAATACTGCCCACGGGTTAAGTTGAAAAATGTTCTCATTATGTCATGCTGCTCTCCACCAAAACAAGATTAGTTTATCTTTTTACCAGCACGAAACTTTGTATGAAATGCATCTCGTTTAATTTCATTTTACAGTCTAATGGAAATGTGCAATGTTTTTGTTGTTATTTAACAAACTTTTTATTAGCTTGCAGGCCTTACTTCAAAAAGAGACAGTATGCAAAATAATCATCTGAAGCAGGTGTACTTAATTTGATGAAGGGATACTATGATGATGTAAAATGAATGACTTGATTACAGGATTATTGATTATGGACAATGAATACATTGTTTAAAAAGCTGGCATGGATAATGAAACTGTAAAAAGGCCTCACATAAGAATTCCAATTGCTCGAAATGTTGCCTTATTGGACCAATTTTCTGCTAGTTGACCACATTTACAATCACAGCTCATCCATTTTGGGTATGATGTGTTTTATAAATACAACTCTTCATGGTTACCACTGGATGTGAGTGGGTGTTAACTCACAGGCACAGTTTGCTCATATCAACTCATTTTCATTTGTATAGCGCTTTCACAACAGCTGCAGCTGTAACAAGGTGCTTTACAGAACACATACTGGGCCACGGACACATGGTTCGGGACCACTGCTCTTACAAATGTGAAAGCTGACAAATATGTTGATTTTATGCAAACAAAATGCTTAACGTCTTTCCCAACCCTAAACCTGTTTCCCTTTGAGAGCTTTAGCACACTATAATAGCTTAGTACTAACTGCTAACCAGCAGTCCGAGGCTTCCTAGCTCATGAGGGGGGTCTCGAAGCAGGAAAAGGTGGTGGTGCCTATGCCAATTGACTGTCCCAATGGCTGCTCCAATGTTGCTATGTTCTTTTAGACATGTGAATTGGCTGCAGAGTAGTATAGTTCTCAATGGTAATTCATAAGTGAATGCTTTTGCTCACTCTGCTGCGGAGTGAACCGAATTAAGCACAAATTAGAGCCGTACATTAATCGGTGTTAAAAAAAAATGGTTTCGTTAAAGGCACTCATTGTTAATGCATTAATTTGGACAGCCCTCTTTTTTTCTCTTTTTCTTTTTTTGCGTGAGTATGTGCATGTGCGTGTGTATACGTGCGTGCATGTGAGTGTGTACTCATTAATTCACCTCAAACCTATTAAAAATCCCATACCATTCACCTAAACCGAATACTTCAGAATCCAGCTAGAGTCGTGAAGTTGTCAGGAGACCCGAGGAAGGATCAAAGAAATGAAAGAAAAGTGAAATCCAGCACCGACCAGACATCTCCTACTACCCATCGGGTTACCAACCAGAATCTTTCACCAACCACAGAAACATCTAAATTCCAACAAATTTGGGACACTTCAAAAGACCGAAGGAAAGACTGAGAAAATGAAAGAAGGCTAGAAGAAGCAGAGGGAGATCCACAGACATCAGCCTCCACCGATTCAACGAGGAAGAAGCAGATTGTATTTAAATTTTGGTAGATGCTGGTGTGGTGAATCTGGCATGCATAAAAACCTCCACCAAAGAGGGGAGCCGTTGACCCCCCGGCCAGGACAGAGCAAGCACAACCCCCCAGGGCCCCCCAGGCCGTGACAGCGCCAAGGCATAACCCCTGGGCCCCGCAGGGGCCACCGGCCGGAGAGCAAACCCGGGAGCCAAGAGAGCCCTCCACCCCAACACGGCCCGCGCCCCAAGCCCAACGCAGCAGAACGGGGCACGGCAGGCCCACCAGGCACCCCACCGGCCCACAGCCTACGCTCCCCCCTACGACCCCCCACCCACAGCCCCCGCCGCCCCCAGTCCCCCAAACTTTAACAACCCTTGTACAATTTGACTTAAAGGTCTATTCAAGGATCTTTTGTCGCTGCGTCTTCAGGGTGGATCATCTTAACAATTGGTTCTCAATCATTTAATCTGCTGTAACGTCGTGCATGCTCGTTCGTTGCACATGCACACTCCGAGTGTTTGTAGCATGTAGCCGCTGAGCTTCTGATTCAGCCCTTCACTTGTTAGAAAAAAAAACTCAAGAAGGATTTTAAAGGACAGAAAATACTTTTTTTTTTCGAATTTGTAGTTGATGAGAAACATTAATATTGAAAATCTTAAAAATAACATTAGCAGATAAATGTAGCTGATTTCAAAACAGGACAAGTGGCCAAAATTACACCACTCATCTTTTGTCAAAAGTAACCTGGACTGAGTATTGAAATATAGAATTTTTGAAGTACAGTGCTTTAGCAATGTTATTTTGAAAATCTCACCTTGTCAAAGGAAGTAATGAGCAGCCCATGAGGATCGATACATGAATCTCAGGCGCCAGCAGTCCTGCGACGTTGACAGCATACACACTCCTACTGACACACTTACCCTGACTGTTGAGGTTTTAATCATTTGACTCACTTGTTTCTGGTCAGTGCTGCCATCCTCGTACCCAAACTGCAAATTAATATAATGTGCAATGGAAAGAAACAGCTATCCATCCATTTTCTGAACAGTTTATACAGGGTGACACAAAAAAAGGGGAACTTTTTTAACAATCCAATAAAACCAAGAGTGATGGAAGAAAACTATTTTATTCATAGTTATTGAAACCTTAAAACATGCCATTTAAGAAACAATGTTGGAATTTTCTTTTCTTTTCTTTTTTAAATGACGACCTGTAGATGACATCCTCGTGTACGTATCCATTGAAATCTGCGTTTCAGATGCCTCATAGACCACTGCAATATCTCAGCTGTGATAGCTTGGATTCCATCCTTGTTTGATTGTAAATGGCATGTTTTAAGGTTTCAAATTCTATGAATAAAATATTTTTCTTCCATCACTCTTGTTTTTATTGTATTGTTAAAAAGTTCCCGTTTCCAATCAATCAGCAGCTCATACTTGAAATGTTTCCTTTCCTTGTATTGCCTGACACACAGGGCTCTGGCACTCCTTTTTTGGGGCACTCTGAATAACCAAAGGGCACGACCCTAGTGAGGTTCTGAAAATGGATGGGCATTTGAACAGTGCACTCGGAGGGAACGGCGATTTGGGGTGAGAGTCCAAGCTCTACTCATCTTGTTTTTGTAGAATATATTTCCCAATCTATACTCCGGAGTGACTTATATGTTTTTTATTCTTCATGACCCATTTTTTTTTACTGGTACTACAGAGTGTATAGTCCAAAATATACTACTACTAAGTACTATAAGTGGACTTTTCCAAAATGTTTTCGTAAGAAATCATACACATTTGTCATAAGAAATAGAATGTGCATAATAGTAGGCATAGAGCATTAGTAAAAGCAGAATTAATTAAAACAACAACGTAGGATTGCAATTGTAAATATATTTTGTGTCTCATCAGTTACTTTATAAGGGAAGCAATAAGGTTGTGCTTGATTTGTTTGTCATTTATGCTGTCTTACCTCCAAGACAACACAATGAAATAGAACAAACATGTTGAGCAAATTCAAGAGGGGAAAATGAGACCATTGACTGAACATGTAATCTGAGAAAAAGCTCCAGTATATAGAATAGAGTCTTGGTTGCTAGATGTAAACTAAAAGAAAATATTAATCATGATTCATTTGGTAATAATTGAAATCACAATTAGGACAATCATTTGTTTAAGCATGTAAAGAATATTAAGACAAATATAGTTTTTTGAAACACTATAATTATGCAAGCTCCTTTTGGACCAAACAAGATTGATTAAATTTGTTATTTTAAAATAAAAAAAAGGTACAAATATATAGATTTAAACAACTCAAAATTATTATTAATAAGCTTTTATTTTTGCTTACGATTGTGTTTAATTGAAATTGTAATTGAATTCTGATTAATTGCCCATCCCTAAAACATTCTTATAAAAACCTTTTTAAACCTGTGTCCTCTCAATCAGCACTCAAACTTCTGCCCATGAACCTTACGCGGTAACCTTGATATACACAGAAAACACAATTTATTCATGTACTGTTTATTTAGTGACTTCAATGTTTGCTGCTAACATACAGTAACCAGGGTTTTTCCTGGCTCATACTGAGATAGAGATGGTACTACTACCAATACCAAATATCAGTATCGGTGCCAATACCAGACTTATTATAAAGTATCGGTACTCACTGCGGTGACGATACCATTATCGGTTGTCCTCCTGCAGCCTTTTACGATCAGGAAGTAGAAATGGGAAATTAATGTTGCCATTAATTTTATGTTATGTTAAAGATGCATGTCGCAATATTGACGCAAATTGGAGTGTTAAAATAACCATATTTTTCCAACCACACATGTTTTAAAAATTGTATAATAGACAGCAGGCACTACTGTGGCTCAATGGCTGTTGCCCCTATTTTCCTGTAGAGTGAAATAATGATCGGGTGTTCTGGACTTAAAGCTTTTTGTAAAGTCAGTCTCTCTCTCTCTTGGGAAGGCAGAAGTGTTTGTGAGTGTGTGGAGGGGACTGTGGAAAGACATAAGTGTGTGCGACAGCGGATATAAAAATGTGTCAAAATAATAATAACAACCAGTTCAGGGTGTACCCCGCCTACTGCCCGAAGCCAGCTGGGATAGGCTCCAGCACCCCCGTGACCGTGAGCGGTTAAGAAAATGGATGGATGGATGGAAAATATAATAAACCAATACTGCAGTGCAACCCTCCGTCTCCCGGTGGCTCCTTTTGTTTGACCATCGGGCTGAAAGTTTGCCGACGAACAACGGTAGTTGTCCACGGAGGTGACTCTGACCGAGGGAAAAATCTACCCTGCGTTCCCCCCCAACCACGGTCAGAATACCAAGCAGGAAAGGATAACATTGTCTAGTGTGACTAAAAGGGCAAAACTGAAGTCGCACAAGCGTCGCAGGAGGACGTGGATCAATATTGGAACAGCGGTAAAATTGGAGTAAGTGGAAAAACCTAAGAGGATGAAACGGGACCCACAGCTTGTTTTCTTCTTGCTAAAAAGGTAAGACCTAGTCACGAAAATGTGAAAGGGTCCATTCATGATAAGCAATGCACAATAAAACTACTACTAACTAACGTCTTGGCACTCTGGGCGTGTGCGCATCGCTGGCTTCCACTCTGGAACTTGCGTTCAGTACCTTTAAAGAAAAACAATATATTGGGGTATGTAGGTCTTTCTTTAATAAAATCATCGGTCATTTTTGGGTGGGGAATTTTATTTTATAGTGGTATCAGTATCTGTGACTACTCAAGAGTTGAATATCGGTCTGAAAAAAAGTGGTATCGAACATCCTTAATCCTGATTTTTGTACATAAGAAAAAACCCTGGTAACATTTATAGGGACCTTCCGTGTCTTTCTGCTTTATAGTAATTTGGGTTCTTATGATACCTTGCTAGGCTGAACCCAGCCTGTGAAAACAAATCACATTGTATGGAACAAAAGTTAATCTTATTACTGTGACTGAAATACTGACTGATTTGCATATCAATTGTTTTTTTCTTCTTCATTATTTCAATGCAACGCAAGGGAAGCTTCACTAACTGTGAATCATTTGTTATTTCCATTTCCCACTTTTGACAAACAAAATAAGTGAACAAACAAAAATCCAATCTTTTTGTAGTTAAGTTTTTGGCTCAGATCAAAACTACTGCAATAAATGAAAACATGGACCCCAGGACTGAATTTGATGTTAATAGTTAATTGGTTGGGTTTGTATGACCTGGAAGTTTACAAATGAGCAATAAAGCTACGTTTGCGTGTTTTTTATTTTTTATTTTATTATTCTCATTGTAACTAAGTTAACTACCACAATTAGTCGTGTCCACAACTAGAACTAGCCATATATAGCTACATTATAATATGGACAATTATGGACAGTATTGTTTTGAGGAACGTGGGGCTAATTAGGTGGAAGACAAGACAATTGTTTTCATTTTTTTTTAAACTCTTCTTTCAACCATTGTGCAATGTATGGAGTTGATTACACCAATGAGGGTGATGGATCATTTGATGGCTCGTGGTCATGGTTCTTACTGGTTGTGCTAAAAGACGAACATAGCTTTATTAATGTGCATTACAAACGGTTTCAGGTCATGTAAACACAGCCAATTAAATATACCGAGTCAGTTCTTTTCAAGTTCATATTTTTGGAATGAACTTAAAATTTAATTCTAAACAATTGGTAGTAAAAAAAAAAGTGTTATGATTGCCAATTTAAAATGTAAAGTGTGAATGATTCATGGATTCTTCAGATTGGACATGTTCATGTTTGATTAAAAGGAAGCTGACAACCTTCTCTTTGATGTTCTCTCATCAATATGTATTGTCACTCTGCCTGGGCCCTTATCTTGCACTGACTACAATGAATTGACCCTTTTTTCAACATGCAGAGGAGCGCATATATTAACAGTGTATTTAGAAGCTGCCACATAGTTGTTTTGTATTAATGAGAAATTAATAACCATACACTGTAACACATTTCTGTAAAATCTACAGTAAAAAATTACAGCATTTTCTTGTTTTTATTTTATTTTACAGTATTTAACTGTATACAGCAATGCATTATGGGTAAAATCAAAGTACAGTACAATAATTTGCTGTATATTTTACAGCAACTATGTTTTGGCATGTATACTGTATATGTGGATTACAGGTAAATACTGTAAATATTGTTGGATATTGGCGGGTATCTCTATAGGAGAGCAAATAGCGGACCCTCTATTGTCACCAGAGCAAGGACAAGAGTAATATTTTAGCGCAAGGGCAGTCTGTATTGTCTTCACATCACATTTCTTCGATAAACTGGCAACGTTACAGCTAACATTCATTTATAAACTCGGCTGCAGAACGAGGGTTGATTTTATAACAAGGGCGGCATGGTGGCTAACTGGTTAGCACATGCGCCTCCCAGTGCTGAGGGCGTGAGATTGAGACACCTGTGCCTGTGTGGGTTTTCTCTTCGGGTGCACTGGTCTCCTCCCACATTCCAAAGACATGCATGGACAGTTAATTGAGCACTTAAGTTGTCCCTAGGTGTGATTGTGAGTGTGGATGGTTGTTCGTCTATGTGTGCCCTGCAATTGGCCCGCTTACTGGCCAAAGCCAGCGGGATAGGCTCCAGCGACCCTTCTGAGGAATAAGCGGTTAAGAAAATGGATGGACGGATTTTACAACATACTGTATTATGCATTTACTGGCAACTTTAGTTATAAATAAATACAAGAAACGGTTGTAAACTAGATTACAGTGAATTGCTGTAAAAGTAAATACAGTAAGTAACTGTAATTTATGTACAGTAAATACCTGTAAAAAATAAATACAGTAATGTACTAAGATTTTACAACAATTAGATGGCAACTTTTTTGCCAGTTTTTTCCTGTAAATTCTACAGTCAATTTGTTACAGTGTAAGGACAACCTTGTCTCTTTGTGAGCTATCTTTCATCACGGGCAGACTTAAGGGGTGATATTTTTATTTGATAATTCTTTTCTACAGGACTTGCATCTGTTGTGGAAGTGACTTTCTCCTCTTAAAAGTGAGGGCTTTACAGGAAGCAGGCTAAGTGTAATAAACAAGCCCAGTAAAATCCCAGATCGATTATTAAAGTGTAATATAGCGAGGAAACACTGTACCTACATCAGACTCTCCTCATCCCGATGTTGTGAGAATTTTACAATGGAAGCTTGCATGATCGCATCGCTCATTGTTTACTTCAAACTCAATGTTACATTCACACACATTGTAAGCTGACTAGTGTTTGCTTGTGAAACCACTGATGCTGGTAATAAGTTTGATAAACAGTGAAGTGAAATTGAGCGGTTGCTAGCAGCCATGAGTATATGCTGGTACATCTCTTAAGTGTGCGCACATCTGAATGTCAACACAAATAGTTGTCAAAAAGTGGAGCAGAGAAACAAAAAAATTGAGTTTCTTCCTCTCCACTTTCAGCAGCCTGTCAAAGTCTAAACATAGGTGGCATGGTCAGACTGTCTGTTTCACTTGAGAAAAAAAAATGTTTCTGTCTTCTACATATGAAATTATGAAAGCTTCCACACAGAGTGAAAGAGTGCCTGTAGGCTTTTGCATACAATGTGTGCTTGAGTGGCTTTGCCGCTGGGCCTGTTCTGTATGTTGGCACTGCAACAAAGGTGATAGATGAAGCTTGTTACTCACAAGTGATTTGCATCATACCCACCGTTGCCACAAAGATGACGTGGGAAAGCATCACAAACCCATTTTTTTCCAAGCTTTTTCCACACTAACAAATCACATTCTGTCAGAAGCTATCTGAAGTTGTCCCTCCTTCTCATTCATTCTGAGCCTGAGGAAGGAAAAAAAAAAAGATTGTCTTGACGCTACCGATCCACTTTCACTCGGCCTCCCTCTGCTCCAATCGACCTTCCTCTGCAGTGTGATCCATTTTCCCTCCTGGTTGTTTCTAGGCTGTACCTCTCATTTCCCTGTCTTTTTCCCTCCCATACTCTCTCCTACATCGCAGGCTCTCCGCTCTGCCTCCTCCCTAATGCATGACTGCGTGTTGCGTTGCCCCTTCAGGCTATGTGTGGGATGGTGTTGTAGGCTGGCAGTCTCTGATAAGAGGGTGAGTGAGCTGGTGCTGTGCTCCTTCAGATTTATATATATTTTTTGCATTATTTAATTATTTGATATCCTTTTTTTATAGTCATTCAGAAATACCTTTTTTTTTTTTTTTTTTACATTTAGTTAAAAAGACATGGAGATCACAAAGTTAATGCAATAGCTGTGTGTGCCTTCCAGTTAAAACATTTCTCATAGCTAAGCACCAACTTGCTCAGTCAGTTAGAATTCAGCACCATTTTTCTAAAAAAATGGCTAATTGTCTTTAAACATATGAAGAGTGCAGCATTCACGAATCCAGGCGTAGCCAAAGTCGCCCGCAGAGAGCCAATGTGTCTCCTGCAGAGGACTTTATCATTCACCAGTACAAGCATGAGCGCTCAACCGAGATGTCTTGCATACTCTGTGCAATGGTTGTTCCTGCCCCTTATTAATGAAGAACACCACTTTGCAGAATCGAAACAAATATGACAACTCCAAAGTTAATGCCTACAGTGCAAGAACAGGAGTGTAATTAATGGGATTGGTTCTCCAACCAATAACACAGAGGAACAATTTGAATAAAGCATTCTGTCTGTTGAGTTAGACATGTATGCCCAGTAGAACATGAATTGGCATGCTGATTCCAAAATAGCAGTCAGTTTTCTTCTAATGCCAAGTTTCTCCACAGCTTGCCCTCCAGATAAGCAAGGGTCCACTGGTTAGCTGTAGTAAGACTGTAGTAAGAAGAGCAGATTATACAATTGGACTCATCAACAGCTACGTAGCAACTTAATTGTACAGTCACAATTTGAGACAGTGCAGTGAGAGGTGTGTGCAGATCCCTCCCATTAAGTACTTTTAATATCAAGCAGAAAGCTAGCATAGTATAAAATTTATAGGAGTAGTGATGGCTTTTTTCTCTTAACCTTGTAACTATTCCATCTTAGTGTTTTATTTACATACATATTTATTTTTTTTAAAGATAAATGAAAGAAAGGGGGCATCTTTTAGCTCAAAAACTTGACGTGAGAGAGAAAATATTTAAAAACAGCTGTCAGACACAACTAATGCACTGTTATATAGTGGTACCTTCACTCAAGAGTTTTCCGCACTATGAGTTTTTCAACTTCAGAGCTTTTGCTTGATCAAATTAGCTTTTTTGTTGTTGTTGCGAACCAATCTTTGCGTAATGAGCAATTTGCAGATACGCCACCATTTGAATGAAGTGAAATAAATTTATGTTCAAGTATGTTAGCGATAGTAGGTGGTGGTACCTTTGCGGAAAAGGTATCGCTAGCAATCTTGCGTTGATATAGTAGTTACATGGGCTGGCTCCACTCACAGCCTGCAGCATTTGATGAGTCAAGTTATCGGACAGATGTATCGCAATTGTCTATCAGGAGGTTTTTTTTTCTTGTGTGTGTGTCAGTCGACCTTGGATAGCTCCAGAGCCAGCAGCGATTCTTTGAAAATGTATTGTAGCGATCCAAGAATGAGTTAATTCTTGATGCTTTATTCTTTTCTTTTTGGCTTGTCCTATTATGGGTGACCAGAGTGCCTCATCCTTGTCTATCTATACCTATCTTCTGTATCCTCCCGTCTAACACCAACTGCCCTCATGTTCACTACATCTATCAATCTGAACGTTCTCTTAGGCCTGGTATATAAATAGGGTCTATCAAATCTTTCAAGATTACACATAAAAATGTGCAGTTTTATGCTTTCTTGTTGTGTTGCACAGTCTACAGTACATGTTGAATGAAACTGTAAACAAGAAAGAGAAACATGACCAGTATGAGGCTGTCAGGATACTGAGATTGAAGCTTATGTCTCACGTGTTGGATGTGGCAGCTGTAGTTTAAATGCAAACAAACAACCGCAACAGCCATTAGTTCATCCACTGGTGACTAACACACACACGAAGGAATGGTTCAAACCTCCTGTCACATTTAATCCCATATCTTGCTTTTCTTTACTCCATTTTAGTGTTGGTTCTATTCCCTCTCCATTTCTCCTCTGGGATGCATTACTTGCCGAGGGGATGCCGATCAGCTCCCCGTTGGGGCGAACACGGAAATAGGTTAAAAAGTATAAATAAAGGAGAAAGTTAACAGGGCAATTGTAAAAAGCTACAAGTAAATCTAAGAAGTAGGCTAAGCATAGTCACAGAACAAATTCAACTCAAATGGATGGTGGTCCTTTTTATTTATGATTACACTTCATTGCTTGGCTTATCCGTCCTGCAGGGAATTTGGTGCGCTCAGTAGTCGACTTGTGACTGTTGTGATGTTTCGTCAGCAATTTCTTTATTATTGTAATCCTTTCATACTTTGTTGAGCGAATAGTAGAGTAGTTGGATGGATATGTGCAATATGAATTCACATGTATAACGGAACGTATGGTGTTCCACAGGGTTCAATTCTGAGGCCTTTGCTCTTTTCATTATATCTGCTGCCCCTGGGTACCATTTTAAGAAAACCGCGGTGGTTTTGCTTTAAGAAAACGTGTTAAAAATAAAACTTTTTTTTTTTTTTTGGAAATAGAGTACAATGTTGTAAGTGTAAGCCACAGGTATTGCTACTACTAAAATCTCTTTCTTGGAACTTTGGAATTAAAAGCTTCCCTCAATGGACAAACACTGCAAACATATACAGAATACTAAATCTGACTCCTGGGCCTTCTTAAGGAATAGAATGCCTATCCCCTCTTGATGGAAATATCTCCCAGGTTACTCTTTTTACTGTCTTAATTTAATGTTTGACTTGGAGTTGTGAGTTTAGGGTATAGGGAATAAAAGTATTTTTCATTGCACAATTAATTCCATATGTGACTCAGGGGAAAGGGTCATACTGATAACTGTAATCATCTCTGTGTTTGGCTCTCCATGGGCGGGTGAGGCGTCATGAACCACCCATTGATCGAGGCTTTGCTAATAATGGCAGAGGAGGGATGCCAGACTGGCTGGCTACATCACTATTGTATGGATCCTTTGCCCTACCCGAGTTGCTTCAAAATACCCACAAAACCAGACACTTACACCAAGATGCAACACAAAGCATTCCTCATTCACAAGAGTACTATTAGCAAATGCATGATTAAAAATATTGTGCAAGATGACCAGTGGCAGTAGCGTAGCCATCATTTCAGGATTTGGGGGTGAACATTTTTCGGGACAGAACTTTTATGAGAAAACTATCACCTTCTCACGTTCAGCTGCTCTCCTCAGTAGTGGCCAATTAACTAAATTACGGTCAAACTCTGGTTGGGTTAAAACGCAATGACAATACACATAAGTTACTACATAATTAAATGCCTAATGACGACACTGAACACAAAAACATCCTTGCCAGCAAGCTTATTACACAGAAATTGGAAAGAACGTCAATCAATCAATTTATTTAATATATTTTTAAAAGAAAAAAAAACATTATAAAGCAATATTCTAATTCAAAACAAAGCAAAAGAAATGTAAGGGGACAGAAAGAAGTAAAACTTATTTTGTGAAAAGTGAAAAGGTTTTGAAATGTGAATACCTTCTGATTTACTAAGTAATCCATGAAAGCAAACTACTGATCTTTTTAGGCAAAACAACATTAATTTGCAGACTACTGAGTAACGTTTTTGCCATTTTTTTTTGCTACTGTGCATTCACACACCGACCACCAGTTAAGATGCCACCTAATTATTTCAATGAGTACATAAAACAAGGATACAAATGCATACATGAATGACACAAAAACATAAAGAGTTAAAAATATATATATATATTATAATATCTTGGCTGGTATACACTTGTGTCATTATATTACTTGGGGTGTAACATTTCCTGTCGTCGTATTCGATAAGCCTTTGTACTATGCAATGGGATAGGGACTGGGCCGCAAATTGCGAAAATCCGCGTATAACTGTTGCCCTTTGAAATGCATTGGGGGGGAAAAGTAATAAAAAATTATGAATATATTTATAACCCCTCAAAAATCATTAAAAAAATACACAGATAAAACTCCAATTTACATATTCCATGAAAAACGGAGGTTAGTATCCCCCCACGTCCCTCTAAAATAAGAAACCCCTGTCCCCTAAAAAAATAAAATAAAAAATTGTCAGAGAACAGGTGAATCTCTGGGTGCCGAACTTGATAGAAGAGATCAGTGCAAAAATACCTATTAATACACGTAATTAAGCAGTTGTGCAATTGTGATATTTAATTTGACTATATTCATATTTGTCCAAGCTGTTGTCAAGTTCATCCTGATTTTCTTTGAACTTGTACTGTATGTAGGCCTATAGTTATGCTAAATTAAAATAATAAAAAAACTATGATAAACAGTACCTGTTATATCAAGGGCATTTCTGAACTATACATTATTTTTACTGAAATTAACTTATACAAAAGCAAAATAGGAAAATGCAAATCCCAAAGTGCCACCACTGATTTACGCTATTACTTTGTAAGTAATACAAGGATTTTTTTTTTTATAGCGTGAGCCAGTCCAGTAAATATGGAATGATACCATATATATTTAACACACCAACAGTGCAATGTAGGAGCAAGTGAAAGCATTAACCATGTCTACTAGTGTGGTGCACTGAGGACAGAAACAGCAAGAGACATTGTTTTAATCTGCCTGCTGTTTCAACTACAATCTTCTGAGCAGCCCTGCCTGCCCATTGCTAAGTTGAACAGAGGCCCAACCGTGATACATGTGTTCACTCCAAATGACCTCACTCTCCAAAAGGCGGGGGAATGTGCTATTGTACCTGGCTGAAAACCTGATCTAAAAGATTAAGCAACATCTTCACCAATTCCTAAATCATCATAATTAGAAATATTTCCACTGAGCTGGTCAAGGATGAAAGTTCATTGCAAGTGAGCATATTTACATAATATAGATGAATGATCCACTCATAAATGAAGGTGTGTTGATCAAGACAATTGGGGTGAAGTAGTTTAAACGTGGTGTTCCACATGGTTCAATTCTGGGGCCTCTCCTGTCATTAAACCTCCTGCCCCTGGGTTCCATCTTGAGGATACAGCGGTGGTTGTTTTAAAGTGCTCTATAAATATAGAATTGAGTTGAGTGGTAGGAGTCAGCGTCCTTGCTGCATGATTTGCAATGCTAAGTTGAGACATTCCAGTCCAGCACAACTAGCTAAAAAATCTAAAATCAAAGTGAAGAGAACCAGATTCGATCAAAAGGCTACTCTTCTTGTTCATTTTGTTCACCAGGAAGCACGATACCTATGTATGAGAAAAAAAGAAGAAAAAACATATTATTTTTCGATAAAGGAGGGTTTGGTTAATGCGCTTAGAAAACTGGTTCGTATTCAATACCTCCAACAAGGTGAAGAGCCACTGTCATAGATATCCTAATTGATGTGTAAAACAAATTGTATAACAACTTCTACTTTGGTCTGTACATAATCATCATTAACCTTATGATGGCATAAATTTACTTTTGTGAGTGAAAAATGTTTTTGAAAGGCTGGTGAAAGGTGAAAAATATCTAACCACTTCTACCATGTGGTTGTTGGATGGTTCACTTTGCCCCCTATACTCAGCTCACCCCAGTCACCCTTATTTACCCCTAGAATCAACAGCGTCCTAGCTGCATGATTTGCAATGCTAAGTTGAGACATTCCAGTCCAGCACAACTAGCTGCCTAACAAAACTAAAGGAAAACTTAAAATCTAAAATCAAAGTGAAGAGAACCAGATTCGATCAAAAGGCTACTCTTCTTGTTCATTTTGTTCACCAGGAAGCACGATACCTATGTATGAGAAAAAAAGAAGAAAAAACATATTATTTTTCGATAAAGGAGGGTTTGGTTAATGCACATAGAAAACTGGTTCGTATTCAATACCTTCAACAAGGTGAAGAGCCACTGTCATAGATATCCTAATTGATGTGTAAAACAAATTGTATAACAACTTCTACTTTGGTCTGTACATAATCATCATTAACCTTATGATGGCATAAATTTACTTTTGTGAGTGAAAAATGTTTTTGAAAGGCTGGTGAAAGGTGAAAAATATCTAACCACTTCTACCATGTGGTTGTTGGATGGTTCACTTTGCCCCCTATACTCAGCTCACCCCAGTCACCCTTATTTACCCCTAGAATCAACAGCGTCCTAGCTGCATGATTTGCAATGCTAAGTTGAGACATTCCAGTCCAGCACAACTAGCTGCCTAACAAAACTAAAGGAAAACTTAAAATCTAAAATCAAAGTGAAGAGAACCAGATTCGATCAAAAGGCTACTCTTCTTGTTCATTTTGTTCACCAGGAAGCACGATACCTATGTATGAGAAAAAAAGAAGAAAAAACATATTATTTTTCGATAAAGGAGGGTTTGGTTAATGCGCATAGAAAACTGGTTCGTATTCAATACCTTCAACAAGGTGAAGAGCCACTGTCATAGATATCCTAATTGATGTGTAAAACAAATTGTATAACAACTTCTACTTTGGTCTGTACATAATCATCATTAACCTTATGATGGCATAAATTTACTTTTGTGAGTGAAAAATGTTTTTGAAAGGCTGGTGAAAGGTGAAAAATATCTAACCACTTCTACCATGTGGTTGTTGGATGGTTCACCTTGTCCCCTATGCTCAGCTCACCCCAGTCAACCTTATTTACCCCTAGAATCAACAATTACAGCATCCTCTTTAAAATTGTGCCAATGATTCTATTTTTATTTATTTTTTTACTCCTCTCAATGGTGCTCTTGATTTAAAAAGAAAGACTAGAAATTGATTGAATTTCCACTGCATCTTTAAACCAAGCGTGCCATCTAGTGGAGGCAACAAGCTTCATGAAGCTTCATGAAACTTAATTTCCCAAAGTGTTCATGGTGACTCGTTCATGGTGCACGTGCGAGTACGCGCACGATCTTAAGTGCACGCCACATGTCCACTACTCCGCGGGGACGTGCATGACGTCACCCTCCACCACTCCACCCCTCCCCAAAGAAACTGTGGAGTGTGCGGGTCCGCACACTCTACTATAAAGGGAAGATAAAAGCTAATATATGCAGTCAGAGTAAAATAGTCAGGGCTCTTTGCACTCATCTGGGCATTGGAGCTTTAATATTACCTTTTTAAATGGCACAATGCACCTTTAAAGGATAATCTAGGCTAAATAGTTACCTGACGAACCCAGGGAGTGCTTCAGGTTTCAACAGTCTTTGTTTAGCATGATAAACAGTATAAAGAAGCCAAAACTGGGATTCAGATTTTATTTTTGAATATAGCTTTTTTTTGTAACAAGCAACCTTGATGGTGAAAAATGTGTTTTCTTTGTTTTCATATTGCAAATCTGTGTATTTATGATGATTGGTCCAACACAAACATATTGAAGAGTACTGAATTCCAAAACAGGATAAAAGTGACTGAAAATTCAAAATTCATTAATTTTATTCTCTTGATAATTGTTTCTAAAACTGTTTGTGTTGTCTCTTCATAAATAATGCCTGGGATTATCTGGCTTTCTGTGAAAACAATAAAGTTAGTAAAGTATGATATTAATTTAGGTTAATGACAAAAATGAGTAGCCACGTTTTAAATAGTCACCTAACAATACCGTCTGTGTGATATGAGGCTAATTTGTATTCTGCTGCAAACGCAGCAGTGGAAGTAAGCAGTATGTATCATCTACTAAACAGCAGGTTGCTGTAATTTTCAGAGATACCAAGGACTGTGCCAGCAGCATGATTATGACATGAATCCCGCAGATGGACAAACAGACTGTGAGTGGAGTTTAATTTTTGTTCAGATACTTTCATAATTTATCTTGCTCAACCATCTGAGGGTTGTTTGGGAGGGAGGAGAATGGCATCTCTCAATCCACTGTCAGTAATGCTGGTCAATTTTTTCTTCATATACAGTGAAATTTCAGTTCACGAACCAAATTTTCAACATCTTTGTGTAGCTTTCAATTGTGCTTGCTGTATTCTTAAGCAGCACAAAATCAGTTGTTGTTTCAAATACAGATACAGATGCTCTACAACTAGCCCTCAGTAAGTCCCAAAGAAGCGAAAGGTGCGAGTGACTTGGCTGCTATGAAGCTTTTGGAAAGTGTCCCTGGCTACAAGCACAGTTTTCTGATTGGGTTCAGTAAGGTCGGCATTAGGCTCCATCGATTCATCGAAGAAAACCGCTTCGGCTCGCAAACAGAGACCAAGGTTCCACTGTATTTCAAAGTTCTCTTTAGTGTATAACCACCGTATAACACATTATTTATTACCTGTGCAAGCAACTTCAAAGAAACATTAACATTAATTTTTCATAGTTATAAGCAGAAGTTAGCCAGTCTGCATTATTCAGTATTAATCCGGAATACAGTTAAACACTTCAACACACTGCCTTAATTTTGACATCTTATATACTTTTTTTTTTTTTGCTGAATAATTCACTCCATGGCAAATCAAGTAAAGAACCCACACTTTTTGTTTTCATCTCGGAATATCATTTTTGCAACAAAAAAAAAGTAGTGATTCTTTACTGGCCCATATGATTTAGCAGGAGATGGGGACACATAACCCTTATATCATTTCATAAAGTGTACAGTGATGCCTTAAAATGTCAAGGACCCGACTTCGTTTTTGGAGATATGAGCCGTCATTGACAAGTTATATGTTTTTACAAAGTACAACATTATGGAGTAATATTTTTCTTCCATTTTTTTTTTGCTGTTTGGGAAACTGGAAACAATGTCATTTCATTCTAATGGGAAAAGATTATTTGAGATCCAATCGCTTTGAGTTACAAGCATCATCGCGGGATGAGCTAAACTCATATCTCAAGGCACCACTGTATACTCTAACATTTGAAACATAAGCACTGCTATAACTTTTCTCCCGAGCTTTAAACCCTGCCACTGAAATAAAGACGATCCCAGGAATATCAAGTTTCTGTTTTTTGCCTTGATTTTTAGCTTCACCCTCCAAAATGTTGTTTTGGAATTTTTGCATGAGCTCCATGCTGAACTGTTCACTGTGCATATTTTTATTTTGTCACTAGCAGTATTCTCTCTTCTCTTTTACTTTGGGCCATTTACATTTGGTTATTTCCGAAAGTCGGATTGGTAGTTTTTGTTTCCCCTCATATTTGTATGCATTCTGCCTACCCTGAATGTGCATTGTTTTAGTTCTCCAGAGACAGTTGCTAACAGTTCTCCAAATGAGAAAGTCAGTGCTTCTACGAAAAGCTGATTATTGTTTATAAATGTTTTTTTTCAAATTACTTAGAACACATACTCACTTCTAATTTCATTAGCCTAACAATAGTCTGATAGCTTAATGCTAACACACAATAGGACACAGGAGTATTAATAAACAGTTTTTAAGAAAATAGTATATTCAGAATGTTGCTGCAGTTTTTGAAAAAAGTTGAAAAAGTTAATAATTCATTTTTTTTTTTTTTTCTGGGAGATCTCAGTATTGATCATTTGAAATGTCATCATCATTGTTCTCCCTTTTTTTTTTTTTTTTTGTAAGTGTGTTTGTGCGTGTGTGCGTGCGTGTGTGTGTGCGTGTGTGTGTGTGTGTGTGTGTGCGTGCGTGTGTGCGTGCGTGTGTGTGTGCGTGCGTGCGTGAGAAAAAAATAAAATAAATAAATAAGAATTCCCATACCGTTCACCTAAACCGAACACTTCAAAATCCAGCCAGAGTCGTGGGGCCGCCAGGAGACCCGAAGGGGGACCAAAGAAAAGAAAGAAAAGCGAAGCCCAGCACCGACCAGACACCACCCACCGGGCCACTAACCTTTACCAACCCCAGAGACATCCAAACTCCAACAAATCAGGGAAACCTCAAGGGCCCAAAGGAGAAACTGAGGAAAGGTAGAAAGGACAGACGAAGCAGAGTGAGATCCACAGACACCAGCCTCCACCGAATCAATGACCTGAGGGAGAAACAAATTGTGTCTGAGTCTCGATAGATGCTGGTGTGGTGGATCTAGCATGCATGAAAATCTCCACCAAAGAGGGGAGCCGTCGACCCCCGCCAGGACAGAGCAAGCGCAACACCTCAGGGCCCCCCAGGCCGCGGCCGCGCCAAAGGACGACCCCCGGGCCCCGCAGGGGCCACCGGCCGGAGAGCAAACCCCGGAGCAGGAGCGCCCCCCACCCCAACGAGGCCCGCGCCCCCAACCCAACGCAGCAGGACGGGGCACTGCAGGCCCACCAGGAACCCCACCGGCCCACAACCCCCGCTCCCCGCGCGACCGCCCCCCGGATACCGGGGCCCGCCCGAAGTGCCCGGAGGCCCACCGGAGCAGCACAACACCAATCCCGCCCACTCCCCCGGCCCCCGGAGCGCCGAGACCCGGGCCACGGATGGAACCCCCGGCCTAGGGGAGGGGGAGGAGGGCGGACAGGGGAGGGGGAGGGGACGGGGGAAGGAGACGACAGGAAGGGCAGGAGGCAGCGGCAGGGCCGCAGAGAGAAGGGGAGAGGAGGAGGAAGGGCGACGAGGGAGAAGGGACAGGGAGGCGGAGGACGGGCGGGGAGAGGTGAAGAGGGAGAGGAAGCAAGGGGGAGGAAGGGGGAGGGGAGAGGGAACCATGGGGCACCCCGGCGGCCCACAGGCCCCGACCTGCGTCGCCGGACCCAGAGCGACGGACCGCGCCGGGGCGGCGCCGCCCCGGACACCAAGGAGAGCCCCGCAACACAGCACCCACCACGAGACCCAGGGAACGACCAAGACGCAGCCGCCACCCAGCAGCCAACAGAGGGGCAGACCCGCCCACGCCCAGCCAGGGGGGACAGCACCTGTAGAGTTAGTCCCCTGGCATGCAGTGAATCCGAATATTAGCCTTTAGTGCCCATTGGAGGTGAATCTGCTCGATCCTGTTGACAGCAACTGGGTTCCTGACTATAAAAACACAACCATTAGTAACAAACTGCCAAATGCAGAGACATCAATGTAAGTTATCACGATGTGGTGGCTCTCGCTAACAGGCAGAATTAAATAACCAGAATTAGGTTAAAATATTCTATATACGTAGACCATATTTCTATGAATTTTGATATTTGTTTTTTATTTGAGGCCGATATTTTTTCCATTAAAATGTGATTTATGAGGAGGTTAGACCATTGGTCGATATTCAGAGTTTGTTTATTTTTCCAGTTAATAAGAATTGTTTTTTTAGCGATAGTAAGGGCTACAAGTGTAGATTGAAATTGTTTATGTGGTAGGTCAGTTGTTGTTAGGTCACCTAGCAAACACAAGTTTGGAGATAAAGGTATCCTATAGTCCAAGATAGCGGAAAGTTTTTCTAAGACTTTAGTCCAGAAATACATAACTGGGGTGCATAACCATAAAGCATGAAAATAAGTGTCTGTAGTGTTTTGTAAACACTGGAGACAAATGTCGGAGTCGGAGAGGCCCATTTTCTTCATCATGTATTGAGTAATGTATGTTCTATGGATTATTTTGTATTGGATAAGTTGTAAATTTGTGTGTTTTGTCATTTTAAATGCATTTTCACAAACTTGAATCCAAAAGTCAGATTCCGGAGCTATAGACAAGTCTGTCTCCCATTTTAAGATGGGTAAAGACATTTTATCCGTATATGAAAGTAACTTATATATTTTTGGAAGTTTTTTTGTTGTTGTCGGAGAAAGCTTGGTAATATCTTTAGCTAAGCCAGGCGGTTGGAGCGTACCCTGAAGTGTTGGAATTTGTTTCTTTATCATATTTTTAACTTGCAGATAATGTAAAAAATTTCCGTTTGTTATTTTGTATTTTTGGAGCAAAGATGTATATGATATAAACATATTATCTGAGAAGAGATGGTGAAGATGTGTGATTCCTTTCTGCTCCCACACACCTAAATAAAACGTTTGGTTGTTAATTCGAAAGTCAGGGTTATGCCATCGGGGAGAAAGCCCACAGGGCTCCACTTGGGCTTTTGTAATTTCTAATGCCTTCCACCAAGCAGTCAGGGTGGCGGAGATCATTGGGTTTTTAAAACAATTATGTCGCTTAATTGATGTTGTAATAAAGAGTAAATCTAGAAGTCTGAGGTTATTACAATCCTTCTGTTCTAGTTCCAGCCAACAGTTAGTATCTCTGTTGGGTTGTGCCCATAGAACGATATATTGTAGCTGGTTAGCTATATAGTAGTACATAAAATTTGGTGCCTCTAGACCACCTTTGGATTTACTTTTCTGAAGAGTAGATAGACTAATCTTTGCTTCTTTTTTTTTTCCAGTAAAATTTTGTAACGGCTGAGTCCAACAACTGGAACCATTTAGCCGTAGGTTTAAATGGAATCATTGAGAAAAAATAGTTTATTTTAGGTAAAACTTTCATTTTAACGGTGGCTATTCGTCCTATTAAAGAAATAGGAAGATTATTCCAGCGTTCCAAGTCACTATGAATGTTATCCAGAAGCTTGCAGGGTTCCAAGAATTTTCTGTAATAGGTAGAAGTGTTGATTTTGTCCAGTTAATAGAATAATCTGACAACTGTGAGAATTTAGTTATTAAGTTAAATACTTCCCCTAACTAAATCGCCGGGTTTTCTAGATAAAGTAAAATATCATCGGCATATAGATTAATTTTATGTTCTGTTACCCCAGAGTGAATTCCTTGAATCCTTCTTTCCTGGCGTATGGCTATTGCAAGTGGCTCGATAAATATTGCAAATAATTAAGGGGATAGTGGGCATCCCTGTCTTGTGCCTCTCTGTAAAATAAAGCTCTTAGATATAATCCCGTTAGTAGTAACTGTAGCTTTGGGAGAATCATATAATACTGACACCCAGTGGATAAATGATTTCCCAAAGCCAAATTTATTTAAAACAGCAAAGAGGAAGGACCAGTTAACTTTGTCAAAAGCTTTTTCTGCATCCAACGATATAATAACTGCCTTCTTATCATGCCGCTGTGACATGCTAATAAGGTTAAAGAGCCTCCTAATATTATTAGTAGAGTGACGATCTTTAATAAAGCCTGTTTGGTCGCTATGAATAATTGTCGAGATTACTGTTTCTAATCTAGATGTGAAAGCCTTAGTAATAATTTTGATATCAGTGTTAATTAGTGAAATCGGACGGTAACTTGATGGAAGGGTGGGGTCTTTTTCTGGCTTTAATAAAAGTTTAATTGCTGCTGTATTCATGTGTGGACGTATGTAACCATTAGTTTTAATTTCTGTTACTACTCTTAAGAATAGCGGAGCAAGCATTAACCAGTAGTGCTTAAAAAATATAGCCGGATAACCATCTGGGCCAGGTGCCTTGCCATTAGGCATACTATCTAGAGCACTGTACAACTCGTTTATAGTAAGTGGCGCTTCTAACATATCTTTATATTCAGTAGTTAACTGAGGCATATTTAAGCTACTGAGGAATGCCTCAATATGCTCAGGGTTAGGTTTGTTAGTTTCTGAGTATAGGTTGCGATAATAGTTATAAAAAATTTGATTAATTTCTTCTGGTGATTGTGTACATTCACCAGTTGTCCCTTTAATAGCCGTTATAAGAGATTTTTCCCGATTGCGTTGAAGTTGGTTTGCAAGAAATTTACCTGATTTGTTATTATATTCAAAGTTGTTGTATCTCAATTGTTGTATTATAAACTCTGTCTTTTTAGTTAGCATTTCGTCTAACTGTATTTTTGTATTTTGTAAGTCAGTCCATATTTGGTCATTTGGGTTTATTGCGTACTCATCCGTCAGTTGTTTAATTTTATCTTCCAAGTCATTTTCAAATTTTTGATCCTGTTTCTTTTTATAAGATGAATATGATATAATTTTACCTCTAATTACTGCTTTCCCAGCTTCCCAGAGAAGAGATGGCGATAGGCCTGGAGAGTCATTTATTTCCAAAAAGTCTGCCCATTCTTTCCTTATAATTTTATCAAACTCTGCATCGTTTAGCAGAGAGATGTTAAAACGCCACGTTGGTGGTGGTTTAAAGGTATAATCAACTTGTAGGGAAAGTGAGACTGGTGCGTGGTCGCTAATAATAATAGGATGTATTTTTGTAACAGTTTTATCAGCAATAGAGTTATTTGTAAGAAAATAATCAATTCTTGAAAAAGACCGGTGTACAGCGGAAAAGAAGGTAAATTCCTTCTTATTTGGGTTTTTAAGTCTCCAGCTGTCGACGAGGCCAAAATCATCCATATATTCCCCTATTACTTTAGTAGATTGTAATCGCCTTATACATGTTGTGTTATTAGAACGGTCTAAAAGTTAATAATTCTAAGAAGGTGTCAATTGGAAATGCTGGAGTTTGGCTTTAATTTAGATAATGAATGTGCAAAAGGTGAGAAATGAGAGAGAGAAAATAACAGACTGAAAGTTTTGCATTGTGCATATTGAATAGAAAAGGCTTGATGGTGGAGATTTGGCCAGTTTGTGATGAGCAGTTTTCTTAATGATGGGTTACTGACCTCACTGGAGACAAAATACCCAAATGTGTGATTAATTTCCCCCGCTTTCAACTTCACTTGGGTGAACAAGCTATTTTTATTCAAAAATATCACTCATCAGAAAGACATTTTTTCTTCAAATCAACACTTAAGGAGAACAATGACATGGATGGACAGTTTTACACAGGGGAAAAAAGGTTTTCCTAACTGCAATATGGCAACTACTCGTTTACCTCCGACACGATACAAAGAGTTTATACATACGTGCTCCTGAACAACATAATTTTTTTTTTAACAACCCTGATTTAGTACTGATAAAATGTAGTCTGCTTATGCGTCACATTAAAAGGTTTTGTCCATAGATCTAGTTGCAGCCCTGTTTGACAGGTAATGTATTGTGACCATGCCCAATGGTACAAACTCTGTTGGAGCTTCCTTTGACTGTATGAAGTTGCTATAGATTGCCAAAATGAACTAATGAATTAGATGAGGTAAGTTGAGCTACTGTCTCAACTTGATGACTATTTTTGCTGGACTTACCCCATGGTCACCATATTGAACTTATTATCTCACACACAGCTATGGTTCACTTTTAGGCTAGCTTTAGTACCCAGTTTTGCAGCTCATGGACAGCGCTTGACATTAACACCAGCCAGTGCACCAAATGTGGTTGAATTTCATCAGCGGCAGGTGATGAAAGCGCTCTGACTTGCCACTTTGTCGGGTTGAATTTTATATTCAGAACCACATCACCTATAGCCCTCAAAGAAAGGTTATGATTCGAGACGGGCTGCTTCTATTTCAAGCAGTGCAGCATTACAGGCTATGCACTAGTGACGAAACAGACCAATTACATGCGAGTTAAGCCATCCCATGTGACCTTATTCAGCCAATCAAGTCTGTATCATCAGTAATCACCCACTGTAGCACATCAGACCATAAAGAGAAAGATGAAAGGCCACAGGAGAGAGACTCAGAGCGGACGTTGATTTAAAGATGAGAAAGGGAGACTGTTCAGGAAATTGCTGACAAAGGAAGAGAACCTTTGGAACAAATGATATGCTTAAAAAAATGGAATGTCCAGTTATTACAAACACATACTGTGTAAAGGTCATTATGAGACTGAACAAATGTTTCCAACGAACATAACCTTCAAAAAGTTCAATTTTTATTATTTGTTCAATTAAAATATGCCCTTTTTCCTCCACTGTTGCCGTGATGTAAACCTAAAAGGGCAAACTCAAACGTTTTACTTTATTTTTTTATGAAGTTAAGCACTTTATTTGAACATGTCCATTCTCCTTTTTTTTTTTAAATTTACTTGCTCTTATTTTCCTCCTTTTGTTTATTAAATGAGAGACCAGTAGTTCTGCTCATAAGTTTGATTACCCAGGCAGAGTTTGTAACGTGAGCCATTCTTTAAAGAAAGCATAAAGCATGAGGCTTACACTAATTCGTCTTATTTTTAATGGGATTCAAATTAAAGTCTAAAAGCACAACCATTCAACAAAGCATTTTCACAACTAAGGACAATTTAAAGTCCACAATCAGCATACCATACATGTTTTGAGAATGTTAAAGTAAAATTGACCACTTAGATAAAAGCCATACAAGCAAAAAGAGAACATGCAAATATCACACAGAAAGCTCAGAGCCTGGATTCAAACTGGCAACTTTAGAAGTGGGAAGCACCTGTACAAAGCACTCTTTTACCGTGCCACTACATACATGAGTGTCAGGCCCCACATACAGTATAATACTTGACAGAAGTAGTAAGTAAAAACACGAGGGGGAAAAAAAGAAAATCACAAACTAGATCAGAATATTATTTTTCATTTGAAGCTTTGGGCTCATTTATCATATGGTTGTTGCTACCGAGGGATGAGAAGCTCTCAACGAACGTCTCATCTCCCACATGGTGAGCACTATATATAGAGCACTTGGATTGTTGTTTAACAGATGGCAGCGAAGCTTTACAGGCCTGATTTCGTTCAACAATACACTTAGCACACTCTGCTCTTGACAAACTAAAATTGTGGCTTGAAAACAGGTCATGAGTTGCTGCCATTTTAAGGAACACAGCTGAATAAATATTATGGCACTATTTGAAGAGATTTCACAGAAATTAACACATATAACACAGAAAAGTAAATCATCTTCATACTTCAGGTGGAGTTACTTGCTAAAGCATAAATTGACCCTTGATGGAAAACTGCTTTTCTTTTTAAGGAATAATAGGTAACTGTAAATATTCATAAAACACAATACAAACTATTGTGAGATTATTTTCTTGTTATTGTCATTTTCACAAATTGATATTTCCATGCCCTTTGAAATTAGCATAACTCATGGTAAAATCGCTACACTAATTTAACCATATGGTTTTGACTGACATTCAACAATTAGAGCCGGTTCAACAGAAATACAGTATATATTGTCAATGAAGTGATTAAAACTTCCAAGGCTGTCTGCACTTGATTAATAGACCGTTAAGTGAGCAAGTGGAGATACTTGTGGTGTTATAAAACATGGTTGGTTAGCTACAAAGTGTTAACAGTACATTCATGAGTACAAGTAAAATGAGCTTCCATCATCAATGATACACTTTACGATAAGCACTACCCTAAAAAAGAGTCCGATTATTTGACTAACTGGGTAATGATGGACAAATTAAGCTTTATGAAGCACTTGTGATATATTTTGACTCCTTGAGATGGCACTCATGTGAAAATGTAATCAATTTCCATTCAACTACCTTTATCTGTAAACTATGAGCACTTTCTAGAGGAGTAAAAATATATTGAATGCGCTTCATGAAGCTTCATTTTCCCATCACTACTGGCCGATTTTGACCAATTAACAGTAATTTCCGTTTGAGGTTGATAACATTCTTTCCATAGGTTCAATGAGACATTTGACATTTTTATATATTTCAAGAAATGGATGATCAAATCTGATCAGAGACTTCTCGAGTTTAAATGGGATTCCCTTAAAAAGCCTTCTACCCTGAACCATTTACACGAATATTGGAGGTAACCATCATGCAATGCAACATTATCACTAAGAGCAAGCAAAAAAACTCCAGTGATTTACTGTCAGTGTTACTAATATGATATTAAAGTTGAGGGTCATATTGGATGTCCCCAGTGCATTAGCATTTATGTTTAATAGGACTTATTATTGTTCTGCTGGAGCAGCAGCATCTCAACTGCGGAGAGTAAGAGACTGAACAAATTGGTGAAGAAGGCGGGCTCTGTTTTGGGCTCCAGTCTCAAGATGGTAGAGGTGGTAGGCAACAGGAGAATGGTGACAAAGCTGTCATCTATCCAGGATAACAATAACAATAATAATGCCTCAGATTTATATAGCGCTTTTCTAGACACTCAAAGACACTTCACAGAGGAATGGCTACATTATTCATGCACTCACACATTCACACTGTGGTGGTGGTAAGCTACTTAAGTAGCCACAGCTGCCCTGGGGCAGGCTGACGGAAGCGTGGCTGCCAGTGTGCACCTACGGCCCCCACCAAACATTCGCACCTTCCATTCACTGGAGCCAATGTGTGCGAGGTGCCTTGCCCAAGGACAGAACAACACAGGACATGGGGAGAGCAGGGATCGAACAGCAGATCTTCTGGTTACTGAACGACTGTCTCTACACCCTGAGCCACGGCCACCATAAACGCCTCCCACCCCTGTGCGGGACTGTTTGAGCCATGGAGTACGTACAGTGCATAGACTTAAGTTACATTTCTCTCTCTAATGCTTCGTATTTTAGCACTCTTTGATGCCACACAAGCGTCACAATGAGGGGTATCTTGAGATGCACAAGAGCAACCGCGTTTTTTGAGACTATTCGTCTGCACTATGTTCTGTCAGTACACTTGGGTGGTTTGCACTTATCTAAGTGGCAGTGTAATTTTGCCATGTAATTAGCTCTTTTTATTTTGTGGATGGAAAACAAACAGACGTGAAATTCAGTGCTTGATTTAGGGGAGACTGGGGATACATTTTTTAACTTCCTATATTTTGAAACAGGCGTCGGACATAGACAAATTCTAGCAGCAAATCATGTGGACTCATTAGAGGAGCATCTTGTCATGCCTCAGTCACTGTTTTGTCTTAAGATAACTTTAAACTAAAGCAAGTATTAGCCAACATGGTAGTTTGGGGCAACTTGTCTCAGTCATTTTGGGGTTTGTTGTCACATATGCAAAGACTTGGCCAATGAAAAATGCACCTCTGGCAACTCTGTTTACATATGTCAGAATTGTCCTTTAGATGATGAGTCTGAAGAGTGAGGAAATTAGTTTGCTAGGTTTTGTTTCATTGTTTAAAAATTGATTTTCCAGTTGTTGTTGGAACTACAGTCTGCCTACATGTCAGGACTGGTTTAAGTTTCATGATGAATCATCCATCAATCCATTTAAAATCTATTTAATCTCAAATTTCTAGTTTTAGGGAAGCTAAACTGGGATTTGAGGCTGAGAACTATGACTTACATGCCAGCAGTTCCTTAGGACTTAAATCTATTTCATAATTTTTTATTTTCAAAGTTTGCTCAATGACTATGGTAAAATGTCAAGATCAATGATAAACAATTTCTCTGGTTGTAAAAACAAAACAAAAAAAGGAAAACAGGTACAATTTTGTCCTTGTTTTATTAGTTGCAAAACCCAGTGTGACATCTTACCCCATATAGTGTGATGATTTACCCTTTGGCGGGGCAACATGTCACATGTTCACTCCCTCTATTTGATGGCTTATAACTCTGCACTGACACAAAGTATGGAAATGGCATGAATACAAAAAATATACCTGAGACTTTGGTCTTTTATCTGATGTATACATTTTGCTTATATATGATGTATTGATTCCAAGAAATATATTAAAGTATGAAAAGTGTTACAAATAGCCCCGGTCTCCCCCACTAAATGTTTGTGAATGGAAACAGATCATGTCTGCCGAATGGGCAATATACTGTGCAGTTCATTTTATGCATTTTGGGAGGAGTATATGTAAATTGATGAATTCAGTACACAATGTGATTTATCAAACCTGAGATGAATTGCGATAGCTTACTTTGCATCTTCACATAACGTGTCTGAAAGACAGGTGAAAACTGTCATGTTCAGCAGGGCCAGCAGACTGCAGGCAAAATGAGAGGTGGTGAGAACTTTTCCACTTGAGTAAACTTTTTTTGAAATGCCAGAAACAAAAACAAAAAGTGTTGAATGCACACCCAAAGGGCAGTTACTTTGAATTCCAACACATTTTGGATGAGTTAAATCAAAGAAATTGTGGCTTTTAGGCAGTTGCTTGTTTTCCCAAATGAGAGATTGATTTCTTTTCTGTGGCTCTCAATTACTTCAAACTTAATTTTGCTCCCATGGTGAAATCAGGTCCTTAACGTGCAAACACTGCTGTTTTGTATAAGTTTAATTTGTGAATAAGGCATATTCCAGGATAGATGCTTCCTCTGTGATTGATCCTATTAAATTAATGCAATTTCATTCACTAAGCTTAATTTAAAATATTAATGTCAATTAATTATATTGTAAAAAATATTGTTCACTATTATGTGTTGCAAGCCATACCAAATCCAAACTATGGACTGTTCTAAGCTCACATGTATACTGAACTCATTGATATCCAAGAACGACTAAAGCTGTCCATTATAATCAAAGTATTCAGTGCCAAGGTTGTGTTATGTCGTAATGATTATTTTTTATTTTATAATAATAATAATGCATCAGATTTATATAGCGCTTTTCTGGACACGCAAAGACGCTTTACAATGGGTACATTATTCATACACTCACACATTCACATACTGGTGGCAGTAAGCTACTTAAGTAGCCAGAGCTACCCTGGGGCAGGCTGACGGAAGTGTGGTTGTCAGTGTGCACCTACGGCCCCTTTGACCACCACCAACCATTCAGATACCAGTACACTGGAGGCAATGTGTGTGAAGTGTCTTGCCCAAGTACACGACACATAGCTTGGGGAGAGCGGTGATCAAACAGCCAGCCTCCTGGTAACTGGACAACCGGCTCTACCTCCTGAATCACGGCTGTATTATTATTATTATTATATTTTGGTTTAGGTCTGATGCTCTCTTGAAAGCTCTTGAGGACCTGTAATGAGCCAAATTGCCAGCAGAGGCTAGCAACTAGTAGGTGCAGCATTTTTGATCGAAAATTCCCTCTTTTTGCCAATTGTACAGTGAGGGCAGGCTGACTTCACTGTCATGGCTTCCGCAGCGCAGTCAACCGACTTTTAGTCAAACAGAAATTGGCAGTAGTCGTATGTGTCATAAAAGCAAAAAGTACAACAACGCTGGAAATATGAGCCCGTCGTGAACAGCCTCTAATGGCTGAAGGAGCTGGCCTGGCAGTTGGCGTCACAGTACTTGTATTTCACTAAATATTTTATTAATTTGCAATCAAAAGCGGTACTTAATGTTGAATTAGCTAATTTCAAAGAATGAATCCACTGTTCAGATGTTATCAGTGTCACAGAAGAAAAAATATTAGCATCGAATTAACTGATTTGCTTGGTATGATTTATTACACAAAACACATCCTCCCTTTCCCCCAAGATACAGTTACAGAGCTGAAATTACAGAAGACAAAATAATAAGACTACAAAGTTGGCTAATACATCACAGCATATTCTAGAACATTTGTGATGCCTTCCTGAGGTTGCAAAGCGAAGTAATCACAGGGTATCTTTACAGTATGTCCTTTCCTCTAATGCACTGGAAGTCTGGATGTGCCTGTTGGTATTTCAGCAGCAGGCTTGACCTTTGCCTCGACCATCGTAGATGGTGTTTGAGCCTCGGAAAAGGCCACTAGCAAATGGATGCAGACCTTAAACAGCCTCCACGGTTCTTAATACCTTGTGTGGAGAACCCCTATTCAGAAAAAGGTCATCTCATTCTCTCAGTTGGGCTTACTCAACCGCCTAACTACATTCTCCATTTAATGCCAATTTGAATGTGAATTGTTCAAAGATTAGGACTGGACTGTTTTAAAGCTTCATATTTATTTTGCCTTTGTGTATGTACTATTGTAAATGCCACTTTTTTTGTTGCAAAAACAATAAGACAATACATTATTATTTGGGGGTAGTATTTATTGAAGGAGTTTAAAGATCTCTTAAGGACAAAAACTGTTGAGCAGATTTTTTTTTGCGAAGAATAGCTCAATAGTGCTGAAATTATTTAGAAAATTATATGACAATATGTTTTTTCTGTTCTGCTGGTTGGACTATATACAGTATTTAAAATAGCATGATCATGAACATAACAAACTAAGCAAAAATAAGATATAGTTGCAGTAACATTTTGTGACATTTGAGTAAACAGATAAGTATCATTTCAATTCTTTATACTGTATGTCTGCATACTGTACTGTAATGCAGTATGTTCAAGAAGATAATAGCTAGGTAATATTTCGAATTTATGAGCCAGTCGTCAATCTACCCATTATGATTTATGTCAACGATCATACGTCAGGGTTAATGACCAATGAGGTGAACAATTGTTAGGGATTAATGGACGATATGGAGGCGTGAACCAAGGCGCCCATTAATCCCCGATAATTGACTGACCAGGACGAAGCCGAAAGTCAAACAACAGGGGCATTAACTCCTTTATACCATGGTCACTTGTCAATTCTGTCCTACCAGGTTAAAAGCCAGAATAATAACAATAATAATAAATAATAATAATTAAATGATACTTCCACCGTGGCACTTGCTGTAATGATTTCCGGAATAACCGGATAGTGGATCCTACAAACGCAGAGACACAAAGGGTGTGGAAAGACAAATTTAATTGTACACAACGGAATTCTACGACACAAAGCGCTGGACAAAGCCAGGAGAAAAACAGTTAACAAAAGTCGCTTGCAAAGGAGGAGGAGTGTTGGCAGTTGCAGTCCTTATAATGCGTTGATTTGTGAATGAGAAACATGTGCGGCGCAGGAGGACACGGCCATCTACTCAATCAGAGACTGAAAAAAAAAAAACACAACTCAATGAAAGCACAACCATAACACTTGCTCAACGAGGCAGCGTCGGCCCTCGTCTCATAACGTAACCTACTAGTGGCCGGGTTACCAGGTATATGGCGTGTACGACACAAATAGACTTTTCTTTAAAAAAAACTAAAGGCACACTTTATTTTTTTAAATAGATTTTAAAATATACACTGAATGCCTTGTCTAGGAGTTCAAGCCAAAGTCAAACCAAGTCTCATGAAAGCCAAGTCAAAGTTCAGTCGAGACTTCCAGAAGTTTTTGCCTAGCAAGTCGTGAATCAATGACCCCAGTTGACTCAAGTCAAGGTCATATATATGGCTCAAGTCCCCACCTACTGCCTGGGATATTTTTGTCTGATAACTTCATCACAAACACAGGCAGGCTATGATGTAAAAAGAAAGCAATAACTGCTGTGAACGAAGTCCACACATCTTCGTCTGGACCTGTAGCTGCCCAATAAGGTGCCAAATGTGAAATACACGTATAATGTTCAACACAGAGCAATGCAATCACAAAATACAGCAAACATAAGGAAATTACAACAATTCTTTCAAATAATCCATCTTTTTCCTCTGACTGCCTGTGCTTCAAAACTGAATAGAAATGTAGAATCGCAAGGGACATGGGATAGCTCTGTTCTCTTGTAAATGCATAATTTGAGCCTATAAGGTGACAAAAGTTACATAGAATAGGTTAAAAGATTTCTCAAGTATTGTAGCAAACACCATGTCAGTGAACCTTCAACATTGCTTACATGTTCCCAAAGACTTATTTCCAAAGCACCCATTATTATTGCTTTCAAAATTATCTACTAAACATATGCATCATTGAGCCTGAGCTTCATTCAAACTATCCTCATGTGATTTGTTACTCCTTCATTGCATTGCAAATTTCAATGCATGAAAATCTTTGAATCGAGCTTGTTAATGAGAAAAAACGATGATAATGTGATTTGCTCATCAAAACAACTTTGTTTATCTGCATAGGCTAAGCTTGTTAGTTTGTGAATTGGTGCTTCTACACAAGCTTACATGTGCTGCTGTGTGTCTATATCTTTGTGTAAAGTATTGGTTAAGATATTTGTTTTGTTTTTACAAACAAAACTACTGTAAGTAGATATTAGAAATATGCATCCTATATTTCACCTATCATAGATGCCCCAAATTAATACTTTTGTCATTGTCATTTCTGCAGGTCTCCTTTGTATGAACTAACATGGACAAAGTGGTCGTCCTTCTCCTGCTGCTGGGAATCACGCTTACAATGGTCCATGCATGTCCCAAATACTGCGTGTGCCAGAACCTCTCAGAATCTCTGGGGACGCTTTGTCCCTCCAAAGGCCTCCTCTTTGTCCCGCCAGACATCGATCGTCACACTGTGGAGCTTCGACTGGGCGGCAACTTCATCCTCAAGATAACCACTCAGGACTTTGCCAACATGACAGGTCTGGTGGACCTCACCTTATCCCGCAACACCATCAGCACTGTCCAGCCTTTCTCTTTCATCGACCTGGAGACCCTGCGATCGCTTCACCTTGACACCAACAGACTGACTGAGCTGGGGCCAGATGACCTCCGAGGTCTGATCAACCTGCAGCATCTGATCCTCAACAACAATCAGCTGAGTCGCATCTCCAAAGCGACCTTTGATGACTTCTTGCTTACGCTGGAAGATCTGGACTTGTCATATAACAACCTACAAAGTGTGCCTTGGGAAGCCATCCGCAAGATGGTAAACCTCCATCAGATGAGTCTGGATCATAATCTTATCTCATTCATTGCCGAGGGAACTTTTACAGATCTAGAAAAACTGGCTCGTTTGGATCTTACTTCCAACCGTCTGCAGAAGCTCCCACCGGACCCAATTTTTGCACGTTCCCAAACAAGCATTGGCATGAGTACTCCATACATACCTCCGCTGTCTCTAAGCTTTGGTGGAAACCCATTGCACTGCAACTGTGAGGTGCTTTGGCTTCGGAGGCTCGAACGAGAGGATGACATGGAAACCTGTGCTTCTCCTACAAGTGTAAAAGGACGCTACTTTTGGTCAGTTCAGGAGGAGGAGTTTATTTGCGAGCCTCCCCTCATCACACAGCATACAAACAAATTGCTCGTGCTAGAAGGCCAAACTGCTAGTCTGCGCTGCAAGGCAGTTGGTGACCCAATGCCAACTGTGCACTGGGTTGCCCCTGATGACCGACTGATCAGCAATTCTTCCCGAGCAACTTTATACGAAAATGGCACCCTTGATATTACAATCACAACATCCAAGGATTATGGAACCTTTACATGCATAGCTGCAAATGCTGCTGGGGAATCCACAGCCCATATAGAGCTGTCAATCATTCAGCTCCCTCACCTGACAAATGGTACAAACCGTACCGCCCAGTCCAAGTCTGGTCTTTCAGACATAACTAGCTCTACCAAGATCAGTAAAGGGGAACCTAAAATTCAGCCTGAGAATGTGGTCTCTGTCTCAGAAGTGTCCTCAGCTTCAGCCCTGATTAAGTGGACTGTAGGCAAATCAACACCAAAGGTCAAAATGTATCAGCTTCAGTACAATTGCTCTGAGGATGAAGTTCTCATTTACAGGTAGGAATTGGCAATTAATTACATGATAGCAAAGTGGTCTCTGTTGTCGAAGTAGCTAATGGAATAGGCTTTAAGCAGTTATTACCAGTTTTTTCTTCTATATTCTTCCAAATATTTCCTTTTTTCCACTTTGGTCATTTGTTTATCCTTTGCCCTTAACCATTAATTAGAAATCAAACAAGAAAGGATTACATACTTCCACTTTAATAGTCCATTAAACATTAGCTTGGAGACTGCTTTTGAAAATCTCTGAGCTCTGTGAAATATATTTCATACAACAAATGAGACAGGAAAAACAATAACATTCAGCAAAGATAATTCAGCTGGAAAACAGAAGATAGCTCAAAATTTTTTGTCCCGAGATGTGATTTCAAAGTAGCAGTAGTATCCGTTTTTTGCAGAATATGTGTACCTTTTTTTGCGCTTGTGATCCCAACATCCCTTTCTCGAAATTCAGTATTTTATTGGACTCATGTGGCTCGGTAAACATAAACAATTAAACATATTGAAATGGTTCCCCCTGAGAATAACCAGCCTTGAATCGCTAACAACACGCATGACAGGTTGATTGGACACTCCAAATTGTCCATAGGTGTGATTGTGAGTATGGTTGTTCATCTCTGTGCGCCCTGCGATTGGCTGGCGCACCAGTTCAGGGTGTACCCTGCCGACTGCCTGAAGCCAGCTCCAGCAACCCCCACAACCCTTGTGAGGACAAGCAGTTAAGAAAATGGATGGATATATATATGTGTGTGTGTGTGTGTGTGTGTGTGTATATATATTAATACATATATATATATATATATATATATATATATATATATATATATATATATATATATATATATATATATATATATATATGTGATATAGTTGCTGAATATTGCGATATTTAACATCTACCTAAAGAAATAAAAAAATATTATCAAATGAAACAATGGATAATATTTCATGTGGCAAAATAAGCAAGCTCAATCCATTCTTAGTTAGTTAATTGTAATTACCCTGGATAATGTTCAACTATTGGATGGTGATGCATATTTAAGTTTGCGTCTGACTGGTTAAATTCAGGTAAAAGCAAAATTTCGTATGAAACTTTTTGCATGTCTTTTTGATGTGCATATTGCATGGACCAATATCGTGAAATAGATATTTTTCAATATATTGCCTAGCCCTAATTTCTATGTATAAAAGGTGCTATACAAATAAAGCTCAATTTTATTTTATTATCTCGCTTGTGAAAAGAGGACATACTGTAGAGTAAATCTCAAGATCTCACAAATTTTGAGGGGAACAAACCCCCAAATTGGCTAGACACGTCTATCCCTGCAATGATGATTGAATATCAATTGTAAGCTAGTGGGGGAAGGAGAAGATTGCATGAGTTCCCCCACGCATGAGGAAAAGTAGTTTATTCCTCATTATGGAAAAGGCAATTAACGATGAATAATGAACTGCAGCAATGTTATGTGTGCAGTAGAGGAAGTTCAGAAGGATCAAAGCTAAGAATAGAGATAGTTGAATAGCAATATTGCCTATTTATAGATCATTCTTGCGCTTGTTAAAATTTAATTTTAGACATATTTAGCAAATTTGCAAGCGCTACAAACATCATAAATTTAAACTTTTTCTGTGACAGGTTTAATTTAAATTGGGTCCATCAGAGTATTAAAAAAAATGATGTAAAAAGCCTGGAAAGTAAGAGAATTTCAGCAAAGCACAGATCTGAGCAAATTAAAATCCAATGTTTGACAGTAGCCTCCAAAATGTATACAAGTTTGGGACTGTTTCTTGAGCAGGTGTAAAATACTTGCAAAATACCGCTTCGTTCTTCGTCAGCTCTCTTAACAGTCACTCTGGTTAAGCTGCAGGGATCCTTGGGGAAGACTGGAGAAAGTTCTAGATAACATTAATTGCAACACTCCACTGATCCGGGCTTTATGGCCCAGTGGCTCGAAGGAAACCTCATGAAAGCCCCAAAGCAGTTTGTAAAAATACCTCAGGGACTTTCTGAATGTGGAAAAACAAGCAGTTTTGTCGAATGGAACTAAGATTAAACTCTTTGGCCCGCTGCACACCGAGCGACATGGCTGAATGCAACTGAACTGGATAATCGCGGACAAATTTCAGTCGGCCACTCACACCCGTACATCTGACACTTAATTAACCCTCGCACATATACCAACTTGTTGAAAAAAATAATTGTTCTTATCAGAAAACAACATTGAGGCTTTACATATACTGTTCTGTATTATTATTTTATTTTTCAATGAGCCACAGAATGACGTGATTGTCAAGCAAGAAGAAGATTGCCCTTGCCGCAACAGCTAAATTATAATAAAACAAAGAGGGGAAATGTGCAAAAAGTGAAAATGAGAGTGTAGATATTTAAGAGGCTGTTGCCGATGATTGCCTCATTACTGACTGCTCTAGTACATTTCGGCAACAGATGCTCTCCAAAAACTAGTTGCAGAGCCCCTCACACTAAAAAACACTTCAGTCGTGTTGGCTGTGTTGCTCGGTGTGCAGCGGGTCTCAATTCTCAACCAAGTGTTTGGAGGAAACTACTGCACTGTTCATCATCTGGATGTTTGTCATACTGGGACATTCTTCTATCGCCACAATTGACTGAAAAGAGTCTTTGTGAATGCACAGACAATGACATGATTTTTTTCTTCAGTGCACAACAATCTTGAATGAATCCAAGATGTTTTTGAGAAACTGTCAGTTTACATAAATTTGAGCAACCTTGACCTTTTCTAAGATGTTCAACATTTAAACGACATCATAGTCCACAAAACCTACAACAAAGGGAAACAACAAATACTGATCATAATTTTTTGAAAGCCAAACTCACCCTCAAAAGGTTGCTTTCGCCACATAGAACACAAGCAATGGTGTCCTTTTTCACAATGAGCACTGCATGGCAAAATATTTTACCATTGTTAAATATGTATTATTATTTAGTTGTATCGAAAATCAACGGACTCTACGTTAATAGTGTAGGCAATAAATGTTTATCCATGCCCTACAAGCTCAAACACCTTCAAGTTTAAGTTTAACCAATAAGTCAGCGGCTATCTATTAATCATCTGTGAGATGGAAGGATGCTTGTTATTTTCCATGTAAAATGTCAGCTTTAACATATTTTGTCATACAGTATATGTTTTTAATATTTGCCTTAAAGCTGCAGTTTCAAGAAACGTAGTTTCTCAAAAACATCTTTCAATAGAAGATGCACTCAGCATTAAAAGACAAACAAACAAAAAACAGTGGGTGTCCTTTGTTGATATTGGCGAAACTATTAACCTGTAATTTATCACCGCTGCAACCAAGGGACAACAGTCAAACTTGTGTTATTGACTCGAGATTGTCAAATTGTCTCATTTTATAGTACAAGAATAAAAAGTGATAGGATGGTTGTAAATTGGCTTGATGAAACAATATCAAGGCACTTTATGCTCATATCATTTGACCCGTTGTTGAACTATGTTGGACTACAGGGTTCCCTCGCTCCATCACGGTTCGGCTATCGCGGCTTTACTGTATTGCGGATATTCATTTGTGACCATAACTTTATGTATCGCTTTGGACACACCTTCTCATGCAATGCATTTTCTTTATTTTCATGACTTTTTACATTGTAAATTCTCACTGAAGGCTTTAAAACTATTAACACGTGGAGTTATGTACTAAAAAAAAAGGTGAAATAATTGAAAACATGATATTCTAGTTTCTTAAAAATAGTCACTCTTTGCTCTGATGATTATTTTGCACACTTTTGGCATTCCATCGATGAGCTTAAAGAGTAGTCACCTGAAATGTTTTTCCAATAGTATTGAAGGAGTTCTCAGAGGTTCAATGCCAAGAGTGTGCAAATCAGTAATCAGAGCAAAGAGTGTCTATTTTGAAGAAACTAGAATCTAAAACATATTTTTCAATTATTTCACCTTTTTTTGTTAAGTACATAACTCCACATGAATTCATTCTTAGTTTTGATGCCTTCAGTTAGAATCTACAGTGTAAATAGTATTGAGAATAAAGCAAACACTTTGAGTGCACTGCTTCACTCAGACCGTTCGGAAACTCTGAACAATTTTCAAATGTGCCGTTTGGTTATTCACAGTGCCACAACAAAGGGAGCCCAATGCAGGCAGTTCCAGGAAAGTAAACAGCTGCATTTAGAATTAAAATGAGCAGAGCACGTGCTTCACCAAAGCAGCAAAAGAGAACGGACAATGTGGTAACACTGGCGGCTATTAACTACGTTTGCAGTGGTAACTAAGTTTTTCATTTTACAGGTCTTAGATACAGCTTACCTTAACTGGAATTCCGTGTCACATAGTTGCCAAAAGTTACAATCCTGTTGGATTTGTGCACCTTTTAGATCCTTATATTTGAAAGTGAAACCAAGTTGCCATGACTACTGTTCTTTGTTGTCGTGAGAGGTCATAATGGCTTAATAGAGGTGTAAATCCTCACCTAAAAGAATTTTTTAATTAAAAAACAAAAATAAAAAAGTCAACTTCGACTTTGCGGATTTTGCCTAGTGCAGGTAATTTTTGGAATGTAACCCCCCCATGATAATCAAGGGAACACTGTTCTCATAATGAGTGACCTGTTTAAGACCCCTGTAATAAACTGTCAGCATGGCGATGTAATTTTTTATGAAATATTAGGTATTTTGCTGGCTATTTTTCTAATGCGCAAGTAAAACGCCCGGTTCAGTAAAACGCCCGGTTCAGTAAAACTCCGCCTCTCTCGTGTGGTTGCCGCGCCCCTCTCGGTTCGCAGACTGCACACAAAACTCTGGCTGCGTTCAAGCACTCCTCTGCCGGTTCAGTAAAACTCCGCCTCTCTCGTGTGGTTGCCGCGCCCCTCTCGGTTCGCAGACTGCACACAAAACTCTGGCTGTGTTCAAGCACTCCTCTGCCACGCAAGACCGAGCAGCCCTTGCAGTACAACCGCATCTTCTTTAAATGTGGAAATTGGATGGATGTTTACAAGAAATCTTAGTGGAGGAGGGGAGTAGAGAGAAAAAAAGAAAAAGGGGAAAAAAAACCCGAGTGGGATGCAAATCCGGGACCATCTGCTCACCAGGTGAGCGTAATAACCACTTGACCATTCGTTCAACTAAGTTCAACAGTGCAGAAATTTTACTTGTAGTTTACACAAGTGTCAGCCACAAACTTTCTGGGAATTTAAGACGACCAATTGTCATTGCACTTTGGCATTGCAAATATGAAGGATAATTGATTGCTTTGAATTCATTTGGACAGAAGGTTTACTGGTAAAGGCTACTTGTATCACTATCCTGCGAGCATTGAGTTCTCAGAGAAAGTGTGTGTGTGTTTAGTCCGCATAGGCGGTGCGGGGGTGGGTCCGCACCTGATGACATCATAGAGTGAGCACCTGCTCGTTTTCTCGGGTTGGGAGGGGCTGGTGCTTGGAGAGCAGAATCGCCTAGAATTTCTCATAGAGGGGCGAATGGAGGAAAACACCACTTCAGTGATGTTTTTGGTGAGGAATTAGCATTTTAACATGGCTAAAAGCTCCAAAAAGTTGATCCAAAAACGTATACAAATTTTCTATTTTAAATATTGCCATGGTCCCAAAAACGTATTTATATGTTTTCTTTAATGATTTGTTTAATGCTAGAGCATACAGAATGCTTTGATGCAGCCTCTGACCTGAAGAGGTCACTTAAAGCAATGGCAGTGATTACAAAAAATGGCCTGCAGGTGGCAGCAGAGCAAAAGAGATCAACCAGGGCCATGTTACAACAAGCTCTTTTCCCCAGTGTTTGTCAAAAAATGATGAAACTTAGCTATATTCTAATGCTAAAAACAGATACAATATATATTTTTTCCTGATGAAAAAAAGAGACCCTAATCTAATCTTTCTTTTAGTATGTTCCATTCTTTTTATAGCAATAGAATACAACATTCTGTGGGCCTTTCAAAATCAGTCAAAATCCAGTAAAACAGCCGAGAGCGACGAGGGTTGCTTCAGTGAAAATGGCTGGGAGTGAATGAGTTAATATAAGAACGTGATTTCCCATCTTGGCAAAATGTGACAAATCCCATGTGTACTTTAACTTACATCCTAGACTGATATTTTATTGATGACGTTTCCAACATTTCTCTTTCATCTGTGTGTTTACAGGATGATTCCCATGACTAACAGAGCCTTCGTAGTCACCAATCTAGTCCCAGGGATGCAGTATGATCTGTGCGTATTGGCCATCTGGGATGACAGTGCCACCACGCTCACAGCCACCAACATTGTAGGCTGTGCCCAATTTGTAACCACTGACGACTACCCCCAATGCCAGTCCCTTCACAGTGGTTTCTTGGGTGGCACCATGATCTTGGTCATTGGCGGGATCATTGTTGCCACGCTACTGGTGTTTATCATCATCCTCATGGTGCGCTACAAGGTAACCAGTGGCATCCAGACTATAAAGTTACCCACTGTAAGCAATACTTACTCACAGACCAACGGGGGTATGAACAGGTTCAACGGCGCCCCGCCGCAAGTCAAATCGGCCGTGGTGGTTATGCGTGAGGAAATGGTGGAATTTAAATGCGGATCCCTTCAGAGCAGTATCTCCTCATCTTCATCCTCCTCCAACTCACTGGAGAGTCAACCAGGAAGAAGGGCTGATGACTGCTACAGTATGCAGGGAGCTGAATGCAGCACCCTGCCCAGCAGCAAGTTTCGTAGGCACAGGCACAGCCACAAACCACAACCAAACTTGGACCACCTTTTAGGAGCCTTCACCACAATGGAGCTGCGAGGCATTGCAAGGGACCGTCAAGGTGTAGCTGGCCCTTCCACCGCTTCCAGTTCTATGATGACAGGAGCTGTCGCGCCCCTATCCGACAAAGAACCTCTCCTTGGAAGGGCAGAGTCCACCACCATGCTGGGCCGTCTTCTCGGCTTACCCCAGGAAGGTAAACCCAAAAGGAGCCATTCGTTTGACATGGGTCATGTGGGATCGACGCAGTGCCGTGGCAGCTATCCTCGCAGGATTAGTAACATTTGGACTAAACGCAGTTTGTCAGTTAATGGCATGCTACTACAGTATGATGGCAATGAGGATGATAAGCCTAGTTTAGAGGGCTCTGAGTGGGTGATGGAAAGCACAGTTTGAATACTTTTGGGCGAATTGCACTCGGCCAAACAACACTAGATACTTGATCGAAATCACAGACAACAGAAATACATGATCAAAAGGGAGGCGTGTTCCACATGGGACCAGTGTTTGGGTAATATAAGTTCAAATGTCCTTTTTCAACAAACCACAAAACTTGGACAGTCCTTGACTGTATATACAAAAATATTTCACCTTTCTTGAGTCTTGGATTGCACAGCAATGGCCTGGAATATTTTCCCTCAACTCGGCACATGAGAGTATCACAACCAAAGAGGGAAAAGAATTCTGAGTGGATTTACTGGGTCTTTATCAAATGAATTGACTGCCAAGTGGATTTGCCGCAGCTATGGTGAATGCGATGTACTTTTGTGTGACCCATTGCGTGAAATAAGACTACTTTGGGGGGATTCAAATTTTTACTTTTATCAAGGTTTTTTTTTTTTTATCATTTATACTATTTATTATTTTGAGTGATACATCGAGTGACAGATTTGCAGCTCGGTTATCCAGCAGAATCGAAATATCACAAAAGGTAGCCTTCATAGAGCCATTTCATATCATATTATGTTCATCCACTGTTATTTTCAGGCACATATTAGACAAAGCACAATATTTACCATATGATCCTTTTTCAAGATAAAGTAAAAGACTGAAACACATCAAAACTGACGTGCTTTCTACTTTGAGTAATGTAAGCTTTAAAGTAGTGTTAATTTTGTCAACGAATACTAAACAAAAATAATTTTGTCAGTACACATTTTTCACTGGACTAAAACTAGACTAGACTAGACTACACTAAAACCCTCATTAATAAACAATAACTGGGACTAAATCAGTCTGCATTTTGGTTGACTAATAAGGACGAGATGAAAATGTACTTCACTTCATAAAAATTTGACTAAAATCTACGGACATATTAGTTCATGAACAAAAATTAGACGAAATGTATATGATTTTGTAAAATGTTGTCTCTGCTAATCTTTCACTGTGACACTGTCATGTCATACAATGACACACACCCTTTCAAATCTGCAGTTAGCGAGTGCAACATGCAAAACATGGGACAGACGGGAATTGGATTGATGGTGAAAGGTTAAAAACAAAAGTAAATTATAACCGTAACATTAAACAGCTATAACGTTCCAACAATAATGTTAATCTGACCGCTTACTAATGCAATTTACTATCTCATATCATGATGCCATAGTAGCCACATGCTGATATACTGTAATTGTGTGTCGAGTTGTTTTTTATCAAAAAGATGAGAGAAAATTGCATGAGAAATAGTTTCAGATCTGAAATGTTCTGCTGACAAAAAAAATATAGGCCTACAGGGGTAAAATGATTGTCCTGACTAAAACTAGACTAAAACATTGACAGTTTTTGTTGACTAAAACGAGACGAATAAAATTGTTTTCTTGGACTAAAATCTAAAGACTAAAATGGTAGATTTATAGTTGACTAACAACGGACTAAATAAAAACGGTATGAGTTTGACTAACAATGATAAAAAAGTAACAAGCGCGATTGGAACAGGACTAAAACTGAGACAATTTTTTTTAAAATGGCTGATAAAATTAACACTACTTTAAAGTCATAATTGGGTCAAAGTAGGACAAATGCAGATATTAACTTGTTTGCACACGATTTAAAGAAATGTAGCACAAAACAGATCAAATCATTTTTATCCAATTTGTGTTCACTCTCATTTGCTTTGTATTCCACAGTTAAAGCTGCTGACAAAGGTTAAATGAATCCAAGCATCATCATATATCATAGTTTATTTTTGACAATGACAAGGATATTCTAGTTTGGTTACATTAAAAACGAACCCTGTATAACAAGACTTGCAAAATGAGAAATATTGCATATCATGGGCAAAGTTTCTCAAAACTGTTAAACCATATTGGATGGAAAAGAAAGGCAAAAAAAATGGCTGTTGTGTTATACGTTACTTGAGTTGATTCATCCAATGAGCTTTTTATCATTCATTCACGTTCATTCAGCGCTGTAAATTAGATTTACTTTTAATTAGTGTATTTTTAGAATTACAGCCTAACTGAGATATACCCACTCCCCATTTTGATGCCTTTCTCAATATCCTGTGGGTTTTTGCTGCATCTGATTCTGTTGGGTGTTTTTCTATTGTTTTAATCCCTAGGTGTAGCATTCTGTATATTGGCATATTTTGTACAAATAACTGGATGGAATGTAAACGTGGGGAAATCATTTGGTGGTGTTTTTATTTTCATTGCAAGCAAACAGTGAAGGTGCTTTACTGTGGTGTACTAACTTGGTTGTTTCTAGCTGGCTAAGTGAAATGGCATTTCCCACAAACTTCTTGTTCCTAAAATATCAATTTAAAATCTCACCCAAATCATAGAAACACACAAATATGAATTCTTACTGACAGACATTGTCTTTCCCCCCGCTTATAGTCATATTGTCAAATTGGTCACCTTATGTTACTGTGTTTTGCAGTATCTCTTGACTCCATTGAGTTGGGTTTACCAAAAAGACAAATACATACAATTACAGTATCCCAAGAAGTGACAACATTGTTGATAAATAATACATTTGTATTTTGTGAATGGACAATTTAACTTACTAGTTCTATTTGTGTCATCTTGTAACATCCCTTTTCACGCTGCTAAGAATAAAATTGTGTGCGTGACTTGGTTTAGTCATGATTCCGCGACTCAAGGATTAAAAAGAAAAAGAAAAAACATATGTGTGAAAGCACTTTTGCTAAAAAGAAAAAAAATATATAAAATGTTCATAAATTCCCATGGCTATTGTGTTTTCCTTCAACATTATACACCAGTATTACTCATTGCATGTATGGGTTTATATCCTAAGTGTGCCTGGGTGTCCTTCCCCTCTCACTATCTTTGTTTACTATGGGTGGGCCAAGACATTTCTTTCTAAGATCCAGCTGCTGTAATCAGGCCAGTTGCTGCTGACTCACCTCAGCACTAGTACATGCAGCTCCTTGCCAGGGCCCATTATAAGACCCTAATTCATAATCTGCCACAGTAGGTGCTTACACCAGCACAGAGTAGATGTAATCACATAGTAAGTATAATCTTATAAGAGCTAAATTTTGAGGTAGGCCTGATACCTGATATAGGCCTGAAAAACATGGTTTAACTTTTAATTTATTGATAGTCTCCAGCACTACAGTACTGAAATGTTATTATATAGATTACAACCTAGCAAGCTTTTATCACTCTGTTGCACCATCTCCTGGTAAAATTATTACTTAATCAGCCAACACATAACAAACGAACAAAATTCTGCAATATACAGTTGTGCTACATACACTACAGATATGTAAACTAAGAAGTGCACTGTATGGTGAGAAAAGGCTTAATGTCCATAAAATGCACAATACTGTATTGTAGCAATTGCAACTTTTGACATTTTCAGAGGTTGAAATTGACATGAGTCGAGATGTGCATGTGCATTTTGATGACGAATCATAGCATTTTTTGCGTCATGAAAGTGATGTTTAGCTTTTGTACTGTTACAGTCTTAATAAGTTTACATTCCCCAAGGGTATGTAAACTTTCAAGCACAACTGTGCTTTCCACTAGTGATGGGAAAATGAAGCTTTATGAAGCACTTTTTATTTTTTCACTCCTCTAGATGGCAAGCTTGGCTTAAAGATGCAGTAGAAATGTTATCAATTTCCATTGCACTAGCATTTATCTTTAAACCAAGAGCACCATCTAGAGGAGTAAAAAATGATCGCAAGTTCTTCATGAAGCTTAATTTTACCATCACTACTTGCCACTGTTGAAGTAATAAAAATGATAGCCTGGAATATAAAAATTGAAAGAACTATGATGTCTGACTAGCAAATGGCGTATTGTTACTTCAACTCCAGATCCTTCTAGACTTAAATTATCCTTGAGTAATGTCCTGACCCCCAATGTCTCCTGAAGCTTTTGTCACTATTGCATTCCTTTTTAGAATTGGTTTGTCCCAAATCTGGCTCACAATTGCCTGAATAGAGAAAAGTCCATTGAAATGTAATGCTGGAAAACCCAATAAACACACACTAGACTACTTTCTGAAAATGGCCCAAGGGGTTAATCAACCGGGTGAAATTGGAACCTGTCAGATCTTGTTACATATTATTTTAGAACTGGCACCCTCGTCTCATTCTTAATAAATATCTCATTCACTGTCTGTCTAGCTCCCTGCAACAAGCAATTGCCTGATATCTCCAGGGTGGTTTAATAATGCGCCAAATGCAATGATTGTGGGGATGTGATTATGTTTTCTGCTAGATGGCTAGAAAGCACAATTAAATCAGTGGCGGCTCGTCAATAGAGGGTGCTAGGTCAATGACCCACCACACACGGTGATAGCCACATTAGTTTCCTTGAAGTCAAAAAGTTAAATACAAATATTGGTGATAAAATAATGATAATAATAAGTATACAGAGAGAGAAAGACAGACAGATAAAAAATAGTGTCCAGTCCACTAAAAACACGCCATTGTCACAACAAAACACACCAATCGGTTAGTTGCAGAATTGGACGCTATTCTTTACTAGTGCTGTGGCGTAAACAAAAGGCAGAGACTGGTTAAATGTATTTCTGGGTTGTGCCACTGTTTTCACTTACTGCATACAGGTACAGACGAGATCCAGCTAACAGACGTACCTATGTGGCCGCCATGCTGGAAGCAACGTTCCCATAAAAGGTAATGGAAAGCTTAGCATCGCCGCTGGCTCAAGAGCAGCATCGCTATCTTTTCGTCACAGCACTGGTCGAGTACACGTCTCTTGAACATGCTATACTGAGTTTGGTGCTGTATACAGTTGTTGTTGTTTTTTGTCAAGCACTTCTTTCTCTATGGCATCTGAGCACAACGGATGTGAAAAAGGGAATTACTAGCATGCTAACCTCAGGAGTCAGAATTCAATTAGAGTGACAAGCTGCATGCCATAATACCACAATACCAGCCCCAAGCACCGCAGAAGTAAGTTTAGATCAACTTGCCAGCCAGCAGTCCAGACCTGTTCAGTGAAAATGTGTGGCACATTATCAAGCGCCAAATATGACAACGAAGACCTCGGACTATTGAGCAATTTCAACTTCAACATCAAGCAAGAATGAGAAAGAATTCCACCTAAAGTTTTAAAAAAATTGATGTCCACAGTTCCAAATGTGTTTTTAAAGGTAGCACAGTGGTAAATATGGCCCTTTTGCAGATTTTTGAATGTGTTGCAAATATCAAATTCAATGCTAATGCTAATTTCCTTGTGAGCAATGTTTGTAGGTACCTTGTGTTGTGTTTCAGTGTCACAAGTTACATAAGAAAAAGAGTCAACTTCACTTGTAGTAACTGGAAAGCAACAATTAAGTACTAGACTTTCCTCTTTGCACATTTTTCCAGCACTTTAATTTTATCATGTTGAAACAAATAATTAAAATGACCTAATGGGAATTTTAAATGTGTGTAATTTTTCCTGTGTGTTTAGTTTTACAGTAGCAGTGTGTTAAGCAGCGTTACAGTATGTGCCTAACTTGTTGTTTTTCTTGAATTTGAAATATTCTAAATGTACAATAATAATTATATTTGCATGTAAGCAAGCACATTGGCCCACTCATATGTTGACAAAAGTATTAAAAACGTGAGGGGGGAAAAAACACCTAATTTGTAACTCCATAGAGAAGATCAGCAAGACAGTTTCCTACTAGTAATTGATTGAGGTTCCTTCCTGCGCTTCATTAGAGCTTAAATGTTCACAGCCAAGATGACCATTTTCCAATCGGTGTACTTCGAGTTGCATCAATAACTCTCCAACTCCATGTGGTTATCTTTCAGCCTCTCATCCCTTCTCCTAATACTATGTCTGAGCTCAAGAGCTCCTGTTCTATTTTCCATTTAACCTTCTGTTTACCCCATCTATAATGAAACATTTTGCCCTGATATCACGTCTGCTGACCATTGACTGCTCGCTATTTTGAGAAAGTCAATATTTAGGACCTATGTATGGCAGTAGGTGAGCTGTAACAAAGATAAAAAAAACACATTGGACATATATTGCTAACCGTCATGTCAACCATAAAAATACCTACATTTATCACAGAAAATGAACTGTAGATTTAGTTATATCTATTTTAGATGCTGCTTATCCTTTACAGAAAGTTAGAAAATGTGGAAAATACACACAGAAAAGGCCGGGCCTGAAGGTGATCCAAACATGAATCCTTTTTATAACTTTGTCTCTATTTATTATGCCTCAATAAATGTAACTATATTTGTGCGGAAGCAGTCAAACTTATTAATCGAATGTTAAAGTAGAAGAGACACTCTAGGACGAATTTAAATAGATTTTCTTGAGTAATATAATATACACGTCAAAATGAACAAGCCACTGAATCAAAACATAGTAACTAGGGCTTGGTTTAAAAAAATCTCTAGGTATTGAATCGATATTCCCTTTCATATCCCAATATTGATTCATAAAACCATTAATCGAAACGTTAAATACCCCCCCCCCCCCCCCCAACATAGATTAATGTGCCTTCTAGCATCACGGGGACATTTATTTGACAAAAAATTAAACCACGAAATATGCCTGAAGCAGCACGTACTCCGTTCAAAAACTTGTTGTTCGAGCGTGGTTCAAATGTGCCCTTCTGTTATTCAGAGTATACCCCAAGAGGAGCCCAGTGTTTTTGTCACTTTATTTACATAGTGCTGTGGTTGTAATTGTTTTCAATTATTATTTATTGTTTTTGATCAGGTCATGTTTAATAAAATCATACATGATTAATGTAACTGCAGTGGATTAAATTTTAAATATAAATATTGATATTTTTTTCATACAAATGCTCCAAGTAAGAGCAAGAAGTTTCTACTATTTACAGCATTGGTACATCTGAGAATGTCTTCCATTTAAAATAAAAAATTGGTACTGCATGAAATCCTGAACTGAATCGAAAATCAATGTGAATCGTGAATTGAATCGATTTTGGAAATCTGAATCGATACCCAGCCTTAATAGTAACCGAGTATTTCATGATTACATGATTAACAAATTAATTAAAAATTAACAAATTGCATATGATGTCAGCAGCGTTCCTCCTGGCTGGTTGTTCATATGTGTTTTTTCTAGCGATGTTCCGATACCGATACTGGTATCGGCAGAGGCCCCGATACTGCATTAAAACAGTGGTATCGGTTAGTACTAAAAGGTAACATACCGATAGCATTCATTCTGACACTAATATAGGACTTTGGATGCAGCATCTTGTGTCTTGCTCATGCACGATATTCACTGATATGTGACATGTTCACTGCATGCCGAGCTAAGAAATCCTATTGGCCCTTTAATGCTCTGAACCAAAGGCAGGACAGCTTTTGCATGTTGAGAAAAAAAACACGTAGGTCTCGGTATGGTATCGGCATCGGCCAATACTGCAAAGCTGAGTATCGGAATCGGTATCGGGGGCCAAAAAAGGGTATCGGAACAACACAATTTTTTTCTCCTCCTGAATTTGTATAATACCGTCTCGTTGTATTGCCGTTTTTTGTTTAAACCGACGGGAGGATGGTGTGAGCCTGTTTTGCCCCCCCAGAGATCCGGTTTAATGCGAAAAAGACAGAGACCTGGAACGGCCCCTGCTACCGATTTAAAGCCATTCAGAAAAGAGAAACCAGTAATAAGTTCAACTAAAATATGTTAACACAAAACACACACATTAAGTCACCTATTTATAGCCGGCAACCTCTCGTTAACACTTAGGAACTTTAAGTTTTTGTTGATTATGGCGGCGCCATATGGACAAAAGTGGTAAAGGTAGTGTTATGCCTGAAGGTAGACCACATTTCCCATGAGGACAAGCGAATTGCGTCGTTTTTTAGCTCACGTTAGCGAGTGAAAGCCGGGAAAATGTTGATCATTTACTGTCCTTTTATCCAGGTAGCTTACCTTTTTCTTTTTTCTTTTTTGTCTACTCAGACAAAACTTTTCAGTTGTTTTGCAGCTTCTGCCTTGAAAGCAGTAATTGGTCAACATTCAAATTGACTTACGTCTTTGTAATGAATGGGTAAAGGGGAAAGTGACGTATGCCATAAAGCAGTCAGCACATTTGTTGTTTTTTGTGTGGCAATGTTCCTACCGTCCTCCTCAAAGTTGTTTAGTGCCAGTAAAAATGATACAGACCCCCTCGGACCATGGCAAAGGTACCATTCAACTAGTTTTAAGTCGATGTTTCATAAGAAGAGTTATGAAAATATTTTAAGATTGAAACATTCCTTAGAGCTACTTTAACAGTGCCAGTGACAAAAAACAACAACAAAACGGATGAACGGGTCATTGTGCTTATTTGGGATTTTTCCCATCCCATTTAATCAGCAAACAATTGATGTCACTTTATTGGTGGAATAAAATGTTCGGTCGCTGTAGGTCACAAACTCAATCTCCGCATAACGCCTCACTTTGCTTCTTTTCCACGTTCTGGTATGAATAGCAGTCGCTCACTGGGGTTAGGTTAGCATTATTTTTCAGCTAACGATGCTACTCTTCGCTATCTAATCGTGAATGACTAGTGACAGCCGTGACACATTGTTTCACCGGTTACCAGTCGTAACGCAGTCTTGATACGAATAACAGCATTAGAATCAAGACGTTTGGCTTGTAAAATTCACGAAAATATCTCATTTTTGCAGGGCCCGTTTCATTGCGTATTTACCAAAGCAATCATTGAATCATATTATCTGTACTTGTGCTCTTTCTTAAAAAATCTTTCAGGGTGATTTTGTCTCATGTCTCTTACACTTTAAGTCATACATGTATAATGACTGTTGAGAAGATTTCTGTTCTACTAGTTGCTGGAATGTCACATGCCACAATCTTAAAGTCCGGTCCACAGATGCCTCTGATGGAGCATTCATGTAGAAAGTGGTCATTGATCCTCCATGCTCTCCCCTGTGATGTGACGCAAGCAACGAGGCAAAGAAAATCGAATGTCCTTTTCTGTAGTCATATTATTTATTACTCTCTTAATGCTAAGCATGAATGTAAACAGAATAAAATGTTAGCAGACTGATGAATGAACAGCAAATTGCTATTAAAACTACACGGTAATGAAAGTACATATCTGAATAGTCAACAATAACATGACCACAAAAAAAAACACAAAAAAACTTTTGAAGCTGAAAGAAGAAAAGGTGTGATGACATCTTTTTCCTGCTCATTCACATTGCAAGAACATATGTGACTTCTAATGTGAACAGAACGTGTTTGTGAAGTGACACGCGTGCACACAAAACAGTACAACTGCACAGTGCACATAACCTTACAGGAAAGTAACAGAGAGAAAGGTAAGACAATAAATGTTTTGCTCTATAAATGAGATCAGGCTATGAAAACAGATCATCTAAAATTAAAATAAAAATTATATTTTCGACTTAAATATAGCAAAAATGTTTTAAATATGAATGTAATATTTCCATTGGCCCAAATTAAAATTCATTTTTTTGCATAGCAAGAGTAGCCTTTTAAATAAGTAAGAAATTGAAAATATCTTATAAGATCTCTCTAAACTGCTGCAAGTAATGTTGTTTATGGCCATTGAGAATGCTATAATTCTTTTTTGTTTTATTTAACCCTTTTTTAAATATCTGGCTGAGTGGCTGGTAGTTTATTGGCAAACATGCCACTCTGTTTGGCTCATAAATTCGTAAATGTGACTCTAATGTGAATGCCTCACCAGCCCACCACACGTCACTGTCGACAACTTACCCTGTATGACCCTGAGCACATGGTGAGCAGCAGGACATTTGAGCCAAGGAAACATGTCGATCTTACTAATCTTTCCAGAACACTGTAAATAAATGCTATATTGCTTGTTAGAAGACTATCTTTGTCCTCCGCGTGTTCGTTGTTGTTCGGGTAGAGAGAATGTTGATTTTCTGAATACAGACTGGAGATCGGTGAAGAGGTCCTTGGAAGGATTTATTTCTACAGAATATTCCGGACACAAGCGGGTTTACAGAAGCACAGCTGCTCCTCGCAAGTGTGTCTTTACAGCGGACTCATATCATTCTTATACTATCTTGAAAAAGTATTACAACTCCTCCTTTTCCTCCAAGCCCCTTTCTGCCCCTACCCCAGCCACCAGCCCCCAGCCAAGACAGACTTTTACAGCATTCAATACACATTGACAGATGGCCTTTTGATGTGGAAATATAGTAGGTCTCAGACCCGACGTCACCTAGCATAAGATAAGACTTACAAATAAATCATATTAACACATTTGCTTCAACCCCAGACAAATGGCCCATTGGTGTGAGAATAGAGGAAGCTCCCGCAAACATCATTTAAACACTCACCCAGCTCTACTGAGGAAATTAAAACAGTTATGACTAAATCTAAACAGTTATAACCAAATCAAAACAGTTATAACTAAATCTGGGCAGAAGAGTCTCAACATGCTCCACATACAGTATAGCGCAGGGAGCAGATGTGCTGTTGAGCCAAGTCAGTTGTCGCCTTTACCGCCTATATGATCGTCTTCCTCAGTCACCCAGCTGGTAGATAAGAAGAATGAGATTATATCATTATGCCTCTCTGAACAGGTACTCTGTTTGCAAAGCTCATGCATAAAAATTGCGGATGTAATTGAGAAATTGACTCCCCCTACCCTCCCTCCATGATATGAATATTGTATGGAAACCCTTCAAGTCACATGCAAACCTCCAGAAACTATACCAGTTCAATTATGTTTTCGCAGACATATCTGACAGATCATCAGTCATCGTCTGATAATATCTATTTGGTTCGCTTTTACAAATGTGGAAATTGGAGGAAGACCAGAGACAATCCCAGTTTTTTTTTTTTTCGCATCAGTTTCCTGACAGCAACATTAACTCTTTGACTGCCAGACGTTTTCAGAAAAGGGATGCTGTCAGTGCCAGCCGATTTAAGCATTCTGACTGATCTTTCAAGGTCCACAGAAAATGTTTAGACTATGGAAACACACATACTACCAAATGAAAGATTGAACTCTCATCTTTCATCAGAAAAAAGTTTGTTTCTACCTTATTCCGTTTTTCAGTAATCAACAATAGAAAATGGTTAGTTTCACCCAAATGCTCTGTTTTGAAACAAAAAACGGAGAAATCAAGCTTTTTGTGAAACGATATTATTTCATGCACTCTAGTGAATTTGAGACCCTTTTTTTTCCATGAATGATGCCACAAACACCTAAACAGTGCTTTACTTCTGTAAAACACTACCACCAACAATGAAAAAGTGTTTTTTGATAGCAAAATACGTTTATTTAATTCAACAGTGTAGCAATTTGACAAAACAATTTGGCAAACTATTTACAAATGTGTGCAACCGTGGTACTATTTACAATTGTGTGGATGTTTCAAATACAGTTTTTCTTTTTGTAACACTCCCCTGCGTGCAAGTGGACGCAGCAGGATTTGCACAACATGAGTTTCACTGCAATGGCTCCTTCGCGTGCAGACGATACACTTTCTTGCCGGCCTTTTTTCCGGGGAATAGCAAGTATATACTGCAGTGTGTGTTTGGCCATGTTGCCATCAAGTCTACTCTCAGGATCATGATACGGTGACGTTACGGTGGTGTTACGTCTGGCTTCCTCATTGTCTTTCACTTCCTATACCGGGTGGTTGATCCATCTTATCCGCTCCATTCATGGTGGCATCGTAGTCCATAACCAGTGTCTTCTCCGTGATCAGACTGTACCCACTCCTCCGATGAATACGCATTGGACTCGGGGCACTCTTTGTCGTCCGATTGAACGTTTGCCTGAGCAGAAGTGCTCGGTTGTGCGCCGCGTTTTCCGGCGTTAGCATTGCTAGCCGGTGAGGCTTTATGACGTGATCATAGCCGCCGCGTCAACGCTTCCAACTTCGGCGTCAACCTCGGAGTCACCATCATCATCATCGTCGTCATCAATGTGCTCTTTAGCATTGGGTTCGATGCTTTTCGTCTTTGAAAAAAATGCTCAAGCGTGAGCTGCTTGCAACCGGTCGCCATTATGGCTTCCTCAGCCATTGTCCCCTCAACACTCTGGCTCCGCCTCACGTCTTCTACTGACGCCTACCCAATCTTGTCCAAAGAGAGTCATCGCTGCCATCTAGGGGCCAAAAATAGGCATTATACTAACTAGATCTGCTTGATACTTTCAGCACAGCTGGCCAAGGCTTTCCTCCACCCGTTCCCCCCCCAAAAAAAAAAAAAACTTGGTGAACGTCTTTTAACGTCTTTGGCGCTCCTCCGTAGGTTTTTACTAAACGTTATTTAACGTTTTTGGAAGTCAAAGAGTTAATTTGAACCAAGTTGGGTCTCAGTGGAGATGATACACATGATAAAACACTTTCCTCCCCAGTGCTTCAGTTGAATTACATATATTAGTATCAGAATGTCTTCCTTAAATGATCGTTAAAAAAATTAACAATCTGAGATGTCCAAAACATCTTGACATTAGAGCAGGGAGTCCATTGCCAGCCAATCACTGGTTATCTAGTTAAACCAATTTTTACACTCACAACCACATCTACCTGTATTGACAATTCCATTACACCAAAATGAATGCAATTGGAGGAAGCTGGTGTACCTGGAGAAAACTCACACCATTTCTGCAGAAGAAGACCAGAGCCCAGATTCCTCAGAGCTGTGAAGCGGTTGAACTAACTACTAAGCCACTGTACCTGGGATGAACATACAAAATTTGAAAAGAATAGCACTCGGAAATTCATATTCTCTATTTTCACTGATTTTGCTAAGGCAATTTTGTTTGTTTCTACATAAAGGGCAAAATATTATTATTAGATTTTCAAGGCTTTTGGATCCATTTAAATTCACCCCAAAACTTTTTTTAATCATATTATCCTTTTTATCCACTTAGAAAATATGTGTGGCAAAAACAACAACAACAAAACTTCACTTTAAGAGCAACTCAGCACCAGATCAACTTTTTATTTTGTTTGTTTTTCCCGCTGATAAACTGTAAAACAGGGCGTCTACTAATGCTGTCTACATGTCCTGGTCATTATTTTTAACATTTTAGTGCATGTTTGTTGAAAGCTTGAATTTGGGACTAAACCTGTCTGTGTGAAGCCATCTTCAGGTTAAACACTGCCATAAACACAATTTGGTTGTTTGGACTCTTCTTGGACGAGCACGGACGACCAACGTCACTTTCGTGAAACTGACGGAGTCGCTATGCCACCCCCACCTCTCATACACGCCTCCTTAGCGAGTTGAAGTTGGAATAGTAGCATTTGCGAACATCTTTATATCAATTTTCAGGTTAGTGATTTATTAGCATAGCACAACTTGTCGTAGTATAGAAATGATTGAAATTGTAGTTTTCACTGCCGCTGTCATTCAGAACCAGATAATGCCAAACCCCCTTCCCCATTTGCAAAGCCAACGGCCCTCAAGGCAACACCCCTTTTAAGCGCCGAGGGGTGGAGCAAGAGTCTGGTCGGGGGGGGGGGGGGGTGTTGCACTTTAAGTTTAGTTAATTATTATTATCATTAAGTATGCGGATGCAATCTGTGTAACAGTCGTCTAACTACTGATAATACTGTTAATGAGAAATTACATGAAACAAAGGTGATTTTGTAAACAATGATAGAGGAAAAAAAACAAAGTTGACAAAGATCAGCTTTAAACCCTGAACTTGCAATCTCTGAAGACATTTTGTAGTGTTTCTATGATTGATTGGCAGCTTGGAGTTGAGAAAAGATTCTGCAATCCCTTCAATTATGTCCAACATACCCCTGGACTACCTGTGTGACCCACAAACTAACAGAGGATCAGAAAAGGTTGAGAAACAAGGATCAACAGGGGCTATAGGATTAGATTTAACCACCTTCTGAGATGGTGTGACAAGGCTACATCTCAACTTCATAGTTCTTGATTATCTTCAAACAAATATTGACCTCAACATCAATTTGAAAACAAATACAGTACACAGATTCATTTATGAATGCCTTGGGAGTGGACAATTACATGAACAGTAAAACAAGTACAGTAATATAATTATACCACTCAAGTCCTGACAAACCTGGAGTGTGATGATCTAGTGTTTGGGTGCTACGTTATCAGAATAGTTAGGAACACTCTGTATTGCATAAACATATGTATTAGAGTAAAAAGAAAGAAAAACAGCACCATCTGGTGAACACTGCTCTGTATACAGTGCTACCCATGGTAAGTAACAGTATGCATGTTACAGCTAGTAAGGCTGTGTCCGAATGTCCACCCTTATTTCTGACCCCACACTCACTCAAGTCCTGCGCTAAATTGTAACCTAATATAGTTCTCCTGTTTTGTTTGGCGACTCAGCCACACTACTTTCTCCTCGTCGCATTTCACGTGACCACCGTTCCTGACATGACTCATTGACACTTAAGAACTCTGACTATGTCTTGCGAGTAAACACGTTTTTGAACTTTAATGTATTTCCCTAATGTACATATTTTCAATTAAAATGAATTATTTCCTATGACTGTATAGTTAATGTAGCATTTTGATGTTCACGCTTGTGCAATTTTGTTTTCCTGCCCGCAATGCATTGTGATCTATTTAACCCGTTGAGTGACCATCGATGTTCACTACTTTTCCAGGTGCATTGTGGGTAATATTGAGTGCTCTACATCTTTTTCAAACACACCTACAAAATGGCGTAACCCCTTATTAGTACATTATATTGGGAGTAGTGTGGCCATTTGGACACAGCGTTAATCAATTTTGCATTGCACTAGCCTTTACCTTTAAACCAAGATCACTATCTGGAGTGAAAAAAAAATGGTTCAAGTCTTCATGAAGCTTCTCAGCACCAAAAAGCAGGAATTTATTAAAACAATTGATTTCATGCTTGGTGAAGCGAAAGGTGGAAGCAGATGGTCCCGAATGCAGGTAAACAGCCAATGATGCAGTTAAGACTCTCTAAACTTTATCCAATCCAAAGAATCATCAAAATGGCAAAAAGGAAATAATTCCAGGAAAAATCATTTGTATGTCTCTCAGTCCTTTGAATGATCTGGCCACAATGAAAACTACCTTTCTCCTCCACACTCATCACGATGATTACATCAACCATCATCTCTGCAGAGCAGGAATAGCACCTAATCCTTATTGTATGTTGGCTATCACTTGATCTTTACTTTATCATATATATATATATATATATATATATATATATATACAGTATATATATATATATATATATATACATATCTGCTATCCTCTCAGCGTTCAATACCGCCCAGTTACTCAATAATAATGTAATGACTATATATGTGAGCTTCATAGAATTCCTTCTGATATGGTTTCTGCTAAGGAACCACAATACGAGGAGGAAGACATTTTTAATACGCTCTGGGACAACTTCAAGGTGTCCTTATGGCATCAGGCTTATGCCAATACAACTGATATTGATTATACTTAAATCAGAAATTATGAAGATAGAAATCACACGCAAGCAAATGGTATTTAATAATTTAGTATTTATTATTTTAAAATTGAAAGAAGAAACAAAACTCTCATCCAGAATGCAATTTTTTTGCTACTTGCTGATCTGTGTGGTGTCTATGTCCCCCTTCATCATGTTTTTTTTGTGTCTTACGAGGCATAGTTTAACCCCCAAAATTTTGTCAAACTCTGAATGTCACGGCGGGGTTGGAGGACCCAAATGCAGGGAGGCAGGAGAACAACGGCAAGGGTGCATGTTATACTGAACATGATTTATTTAACAAAAACAAGAACAGGGGTACTAAGCAAAACTCTAAATAAACAAAACCAACAACGTTCTGAAAAGACCAAAAATCTAAGTAACAATAAAACACAAGGATGGTGACAGCGACAATGATCCAACCAAGACTGAACGAAATCAGGGAACTAAATACAAGCCAACTGACGAGACAACAAGAGACACCTGGATAAGACACAAGTGGCTGGGGGAGATGATTGGATGACACAAGGGAACAGGATGACGAGTACAGGTGCAAACAAAATCTAACAAGCAAGACAAGACACCAATCATAACACTGAATTGCACAACCTTCGTTGCCAACACAGAACAAATATCTGACATTTTCAAGTAGATTCAGCGTGGTTGTCATTTAAGAGGTGAGTGCTTTTATACCAACGATAAATGGCTTTTTCATTGCATGTTTGTAAAAGCAGCATAATAATGCCTGCCCTTATTTCCTGCAGGCTCTCATATTGTCGGTATATTCCAAAAAGCTCCTTCCTCTGACCTATTTTAAGACCTACTGTATTGCTGCTCTTTGTAATCATCATTTTCAAGTCTGATTGAAAATTTGAGATTGACAGCACTGATCACTGATCACATTCAAATGTGCATGTACAGTGCATTGCACATCTTGCATTTTTGTCTCCATTGGGACATGACGGGCAGCACTCTCTGGCAACTGAACATTACGGATATATGCTATGAAAAGAATGAAGCACCTTATCCACATTGGTTTGTGTAAAAGTGTCATCCTCCATCACTCACTCAACAGCACAAGATGTTGACAGTTTTGACTTTTAATTTAGGGGAATTCAGATTCAAACTTTCCTGTCACATTCTGAGTTTTAAAAAACCTGCACAGACATTGTTAACAAAGAAAAAGTTCTACATAACTGGGGCAGATTAAAAATAAAAATGTAAAATACAGTGATCAATACAATAAAAAGTAAACACTGTGAGCTACCGCCAAAACTAAAATTACCCTGGAAAGATAAGTAAGCTCAAGCACATATCCCCAATGATGCCACTTAGTTCATTCAGTCCTTAGCCAAAGATCAATTGCAGCATTAATTTAAACAAATCAATAGCAAATTAGCATGTATTTAGATTTGTTGAAGAAAACAATCGATTCTTCAATCTGGCAGTTGGCGAGTGTTCAAAAGGCAAATGAGAAGCACTAATGAGCAATGAATTTGAAAGTCAATGAGCAATCAGGCGTCGTCTGTGTCTGCGTTGATCAAATCAAGCCCTAAATAAACAACACAGAGGGAAAAATAAAGTATATGATGCTGCAAAAGTAAAACTAGAAAAAGAAATGTACATGTTTAAACTTAGCAATGATGAAAGTGTTTGTCAGACAGTTCCTGATTTTATGACATCATTAGTTGAATGATTAAAGTAGAGTTGAAGAACAAGTGACTAAATTGAGTCGTTTGTGCATAGTTGAGGGGGCTTGGGCTTCTGGTTCGGATGCCTCCTGGGCGCCTCCCTGGAGAGCTATTCCGGGCATGTCCCAACGGCGGGATGACCCAGGACACACTGGATGGACTATGTCTCTCGGCTGGCCTGGGAACGCCTTGGGATCCCGCCGGAGGAGCTGGTTGGAGTGGCTGGGGAGAGGGAAGTCTGGGCTTCCCTACTAAAGCTGCTGCCCCCGCAACCCAACCTCGGATAAGCAGTAGAACATGTATGGATGGAAAATTATGTTGGTTCAACGTAATTAAGATTGTAGAATACAAAACAAATCATGTTCTATATACTAAAGCATTAAGTATTCTTAACTGGAAATGTTTTGTTGCATTTACGCAATGGCTAAGTTGGAATAACTTAAAGATACAAATGGTTACCTTAATTTATTAAGTTGGTCAAGTACTATTTTTTACAATATATGATTAAATGGAGTAGTATCGCATAATGAAAATTGAGTTGCTTCAACTAAATTAAGATTCTAGCGTGCAAAACAAATTAAGTTGTTTGTACTAAGTAATCTTGTGGCATTTACACAATGGCGGCTCAGTTGAAAGAACTCAAAAAGATGCTTGCAAATTGTTACCTCAATTTTTCAAGTTGAGTCAATTTTCCAGTTTTTAGAGTGTACTGGCTTTATAGTCAATCAGCATTTCTTTAATGTATTCAGGAACAAACCATTCAGTGATTTATAGACAAGACATAGACATTTATAGACCCAGTTATTAAATTACAGGGAAAAAAAGTGATTAGAATAATGAATAAGGTTGGCTACTGAGAAACATCAAATTAATTATAGATAGGATCTGATATTTTAAAGTTGATGGATAATGTGCATTTGAAAACTGGAAATGCTTTTTCAGGCAGTAAACAATAACTGGTTTGTAATCAGAATTTATTTTTAATTAAGAGAAGTAAACTATACATACATGTGAAGTGAGGACCAACATAAAATACAGATGTTTCAGTTTTGCGTGTAAAATTGTGGAATGGAACTGATGATGCATTGAAGCTGTTGGGGTTTAAGGAAAAATCATTCATGCTTATGGTGCCACTGAGAAAATGTAGAACCTATAGGAATTATAATGTGAATATGTAGCAACCCTCATGAGGATGAGCGGCTAGGAAAATGGATGGCTGTAGTATTTATTCATTTTATTTTGTAATTTAATGTGATTCATGAAAACCAACCATTCATTCATACATCCATTCATTTCTGTACATACAGGTCTAGTGTTAAATGTATAGCATGGGATCAATTTGTATTGATATAATTATCGTAATTTAATTTACATATGGCACATAAACCAACTGCAAATACACTTCTGTCCCATTTGTCGCCATTTTTTGTTCATGCCCAACAGTAATGCCACAAGTAAAACACACATGCGCGTACACAAACATAGCCACAATGACCAAAAACAAATGTCACCTGAATGTCTTTAATCAGAGGAAAAGTACATTCTGATACTTTCAGTCAAAAGAATACAATGTGAGCAAGATGCCAAGAGTCTAACTAACTAAATTGTTTGCGGTACGTCTTACGGATATATGCTTTTAAAAACCAAGCTCCTAAGGGACTCACTCTAGGTAGAAATTAGCATGTGTCTACAATCTGGCCTTTTCACACATAGTTCAACAATATGCACTGCCCCTTCTTTCATATAAATCCATGTACAGTACATAAAAAATTCAGGCTGATCACAACAGGTGATTAACATGTTCCAAGTACGCTCCGTTGCCAACCAGCTTTGCTTGTCTTATTTGTCTGCCAGCACCACCAGATGGGATGTTCATGCAGGGCTCCCACAGATTCTGCCTCATGGGAGACTTGTGTGGCATAGTAGGCAACATTTCATCACTGTTACTGATAAAAAATAAAATTATACAAAACATTTACAGCTAAGTAGTAGCGAGGAACATACCACAAATCTTACATGTGCGACTAGAACCCGGAACCTCTGGTTTGTTCACGACTACATCACGACGCTGCTCCAATTCTATCATTTAACATGAAATTAGCAGCTCGGGCACTTTTTATGATGTGTATCAGCATTGTTTCTACATCAGCATTCCCTTTAGTGATCAAGTACACTGTTTACAGAAGGCCACCAGGCGAGCCGTAAATGCAGTGAAAACAGTGAATCAAATTAAAGTGGAGGGAAGCCTTCCCCACAGGGTCCTGGTTCTCTGCTCATAACCCCCACAGCGTTGAATCCCCAATCAAGCGGAATGAGCGTTTTCCACCCGATCCACCCCAGCCGCCGCCACCACTGCTCTTTATGAAAGAAGAATAAATTGAACTGCAGGCTAAAGCCCTTTCTCATCCAATCCTAAATATGGCTACTGCGGGGAAACAAATATTGCATCTTCCATATAGAAACTCCCAGGGGTATTTCTTAACTTGTTATGGAAAGGTCAACTCTCAAAAGGGTGGAAAAAGGACAGCAGAGAGAAATGTTTCGGTGAATGGCTAATAACAAGGTTTTACCGTGCAGATGAAGAAATGATTTTGTGGTGGATGATTGGTCGAGAACAATATAAAAGACTAGATGAAGGCATCGTATCGTATATAATTATTCCTGGTGTTATTTTTGCAATCAATCGAACTTTATTTGTATAGTGCTTTTCATGCATTAAAAGCAACTCAAAGTGCTTTACATGAAATGTGCTTGAAGGTACACAAGTATAAATAAAATGCTGTAATTGTAAACAATTGTAGTTGTTAATTTGATGGCAATTATTTACAGGCTCGGTGAGTAATGGAATACATACACCACAATAGAAATGTAATTCATCTGTTAGTTACAAAAAAAAAAATCCGATTACAGGTAAACTTTTTGCAAATTTGAAGGATTACATTTTTAATGAGAGAGCAGATATGCTAGGCAGTTGATTTGAGTCCTCACCAGCTACCTGGCCAAACAACCTTTGCAGGAGTTAAGTGGATAAATGGTCACAATATAACTCAGTGAATCGCCATTGCTCACTTTTGTTGGCCAACAAGCAAATGGCACAAGTCATTGGATACATGTTGGTCTGATTGAAGCGGCTGGTTTCAAAAGCAAATCGGAGGGAATGGACGGTGACTGTTTTGGATCATATTCTCTTGAGGATGTATTCATTTAAATAACATTTACCAAAAAAGGGTGAGCTATCAAAATCATCTGCTGTTTAGCTAGCCCTATACCTCTACCTTGTAAGTACCATAAATATTTCACTCATTCCTGTCACAAACAAAAGAAGTTTCATCTTTGTTACCTTTCACTTGTTACAACAAACACAGGTCATATGGAAAGGTTTGAGAAATTTTATTATGAAGCTAGCAAATATAATTTGACCCTCATGGGTTGAATCTATCTATCTATCTATCTATCTATCTATCTATCTATCTATCTATCTACAGTATCTATCTAGCTATCTATCTCACAGTGAACAAGTGGTTAGTACATCTGCAAATTGTACTCTTAAAAAAAAAGAAGACTATATTCGGTCCCAGTCTAAACACTCGGAAGAGAGTAAAATAAATAAATAATCACTCAAGGGTTGATGAACAATCACCGAACCTTCAGTTTGGAAGCTGGCCAATCTACCCACTGAGCAATGCAATTCCTTCTGTGTTTCAGTATATCGCTGGTGTCAGGTGGAATCTTTGTACCTCAAAGACCATTTTTGGTCTCATTTGGGACACACCGCCAATATATTGATGTGAGCAGTAGCTGTCATGGTGACTCAACAAATACCTGTAATGTTAAGCTATTACAAGCTTGCTTTACAGTTTTTCTCCATAGGTTTGGCACATTTCTTGAAACTGAGAAGACATTTTCAAAACTGGAAACTCATTTGGCCAAACAGACTTACATTTGTGCACAACTTATCAGTTCATTAGCAAAAGCACATATCCATCCCAAAACTGGTCACACATGCTTCACTCAAAGTTCCTTTCCCAAACGAAGAGTCGGTCACAACTGCAAAGATCCTTCTCAATTGCTTTGGCTAAACTGCATTCACTTAGTGCTTTTGCCAAAAATAACCTGGATGATTTTGCACAACTCCATGGATCATCTGTAAAAGCTCATATATCTCCCAAAACAGCTTACCTATGTGTCAAAATCTAATTTCTAGGTCATACAAGTAGTCAGTGCCCCCAAAATGCATCGTCCCTTTGGCATTCTGTGAGCACAACAAGTCAAAATCATTAGATGTTTTGCCACAACAGCAAAGGTGCCGCTAACAAAATACTGTGGGGGGGAAAAATGATTTTACAAGAGCAGTTTTCAAAGTTTGCAGTTTGACATACTCCACTCACAGTCAAGGAAATTGCAAAACTTTTTATTCACACAAAGAGTGCAACAAAAATAAGGTGTAAGCCGAATTCTGTATGTTTATGAAAAACTGATAACTAAAATTATATCTAGCACACATTGTAAATGAAGAACCAACTACTGTAACACTTTCACTACACAGTAAATTCTGTCGAGTAAATTTGACTATTTAGAGTGGGACCAAATAGACTCAGTTTTAGAGTAATATTTAAACTTGGAAGAGTGTAAAATAAAAAAAATTTGAATTGATAAATAAAAGTCACTCAAGGGCTGAGGAACGAACTCACGACCTTCAGCTTGGGGGACAGCCGATCGACGCCCTGAGCCACAGAGCTCCTGCTGTGCGCTAGTATATCACTCGTGTCAGCTGGAATCTTCATAACACCGAGACCAAAAACATCTTGTTGCTAAGCAAACAGTAGAAGTGGCATATCTCAGGTGGTACTGCGGATGCCTCCCAACTGGAAGATTCCTCAACCCTTTAGTGACTTTTTTTTTCTTCAATTCTTCATTTTACTCTCTTCCAAGTGTAAATATTACTCTAAAACTAACTCTATTTGGTCCCACTCAAAATAGAGTCAAATTTACTCTATAGAATTTACTGTGCAGTCACTATCCTCACCTTCCCCCTCTTGGCCATCCATTTGCTGCTCTCTGTTTGGCCAAAGGTTTTCATATATGTCGCAGCAGATATTTTCCCTTGCAATGCAGCGAGGAAAAAAACGGTGTGAATGTCTCAACCATCCTCTACACTGATTCCCTGTGATATGCTTGACTAATTTTGACAATTGATGATTTTGCATATTATGACTTGACTTACACACTGAAATCCTGCTGACATATTTTGGAGAGGACAGCCATTAGACTGAAAAACAACTAATCCAGTTCGATCAACAAGATCTATTCATTTGGAAAATGTGCTAAATGTGGGCACATTGTGATAACTGTAGGCTAAATGCACACAAATATTTGCACAGATCCACTGAAGCAATTGAGACATGTACTAAGACATTGGCAATTTGATGAAAGCAATGAGAAATGCCATTCAGTTGGCACCAATTTTAAGGTGTTTTTTGAAAATGTAATTTCAGTTTCAAGAAACGTGCCAAACCTAGGGAGAAAAACTGCAATACAACCAGTGTAACAAAAAAACTAATTTGGATGCAGTTTTACTTGATAAACCATATATATTTCTCCCTCTGAGCACCACGGGTACACTTGTTAAATTTCTCTCCGTTTACTTTCCAATTCACGCTTGCGTTCTTATTCGGTGGTGAAATTTATTGGATGTATCATTCCTAGCAAAATTGTAGCATCACGCTTTTTAATTTTGTAAATATAGTCACCCTAGAGAAGACTGAAGGTGGCAGAGTTGAAGGTCACCATAAAGACTAGATAGACCAAAGAAGAAATGTATGTATTTAAAGGGATGACTGCCTGTAGCTGCAGTTAGCGCAGGAAATGCAGAGGAGAAAGCAAACGTTTTTTTATTTTGTTTTTATCATTTGAGATATATTTGAGTTGATTGTTAATGCTGAAAACTAGGCACTTACCTTTCCTAAGCTGGACAAAAATACACACACTGTAAGATCGTTGTTTGACTGATCAAGATAAGATAGACTGGGCAAAAGACAAACAAGGCCGGTGCAGTAAAAACTGAGCTATAGATTAAATGAGTTTATCATGGATAATGTAAGACATAATTAAGAGCACGATGAGCAATTTATGTAACATTCTTTTGATAAGGAAAACAGAAAAAGAAAAAATGAATTCAGCAAGTAGGCTATATCTTGAAGCGACATGAGAAGCAAGCATACACAGGTGTCTGAAGCTTGCCAAAATACTGCAGCATTATTTTTAGACTGCAGCTCTTACTGTGTCTCCTTTGTGCTTGGTTCATAACTCCAGTTTCCTTCTAAAGCACTTGCAACTCTTTGTTTGTGAACTCGCATAAAAGGGAACCTTCTTGTCTCCCTGCATTCTCCTGTGTTAGTCTCCCTCTCCTTAACCATGACCATGCCTTACTTCAACTCTTTTCTTCCTCGCTACATCACCACCTTACCTCATAAGAAGAGACAGTGAATCAATATCCATGTCTTAGTGCTCCAACTTCTATTGACTTTGTTTTCCTGAAGACTCCATAAAGAGTCATTGGGGAGAATGTGTCATTGCTTGTACCTTCTTCTGACATAATACCCATCTTTGTTGCCACTGAAGACATTTAACATTTTCAATTTGATGTTTTACTGTTTTTGAGTTTACTTATAGGCATATCAATGTGATATAATCATGAGTGTTTAAAATAATACAGTGGAGTAATGATTTTGTGAACTTTATTTTATCCTCTCACCGTCCGTCCGTCCGTCCGTCTTCTTCCGCTTATCCGGGGTCGGGTCGCGGGGGCAGCAGCTTTAGCAGGGAAGCCCAGACTTCCCTCTCCCCAGCCACTTCAGCCAGCTCATCCGACGGGACCCCAAGGTGTTCCCAGGACAGCAGAGAGACATAGTCTCTCCAGCGTGTCCTGGGTCGTCCCCGGGGCCTCCTGCCGGTAGGACATGCCCGGAACACCTCCCCAGGGAGGCGTCCAGGAGGCATCCGAACCAGATGCCCGAGCCACCTCAACTGGTTCCTCTCAACGTGGAGGAGCAGCGACTCGACACTGAGTCCCTCTCGGATGACCGAGCTTCTCACCCTATCTCTAAGGGAGAGCCCGGCTACCCTGCGGAGGAAACTCATTTCGGGCACTTGTATCCGGGATCTTATTCTTTCGGTCACGACCCACAGCTCGTGACCATAGGTGAGGGTAGGAACGTAGATCGACCGGTAAATCGAGAGCTTTGCCTTTCGGCTCAGCTCCTTCTTCACCACAACGGACCGATACAGCGTCCGCATCACTGCAGACGCTGCACCGATCCGCCTGTCGCTCTCCCGCTCTAACCTACCCTCACTCGTGAACAAGACCCCAAGATATTTGAACTCCTCCACTTGGGGCAGGACCTCCTCCCCGACCCGGAGAGGGCACTCCACCCTTTTCCGACTGAGGACCATGGTCTCGGATTTGGAGGTGCTGATCCTCATCCCAACCGCTTCACACTCGGCTGCAAACCGCTCCAGTGAGAGCTGGAGGTCACGGCTTGAAGAAGCCAACAGCACCACACCATCTGCAAAAAGCAGAGATGCAATGCTGAGGCCACCAAACCGGACCCCCTCAACGCCTCGGCTACGCCTAGAAATTCTGTCCATAAAAGTTATGAACAGAATCGGTGACAAAGGGCAACCTTGGCGGAGTCCAACCCTCACCGGAAACAAATTCGACTTACTGCCGGCAATGCGGACCAGACTCTGACATCGGTCGTACAGGGACCGAATGGCCCGTATCAGGGGGCTCGGTAACCCATACTCCCGAAGCACCCCCCACAGAACTCCCCGAGGTACACGGTCAAACGCCTTCTCCAAGTCCACAAAGCACATGTGGACTGGTTGGGCGAATTCCCACGTACCCTCGAGGATCCTGCTGAGGGTGTAGAGCTGGTCCACTGTTCCACGGCCGGGACGAAAACCACACTGCTCCTCCTGGATCCGAGATTCGACCTCCCGACGGACCCTCCTCTCCAGCACCCCTGAATAGACCTTACCTGGGAGGCTGAGGAGTGTGATCCCTCTAAAGTTGGAACACACCCTCCGGTCCCCCTTCTTAAAAAGGGGAACCACCACCCCGGTCTGCCAATCCAGAGGCACCGTCCCCGATGTCCACGCGATGCTGCAGAGACGTGTCAACCACGACAGCCCCACAACATCCAGAGCCTTCAGGAACTCTGGGCGGATCTCATCCACCCCCGAGGCCCTGCCACCGAGAAGCTTTCCAACCACCTCGGCGACTTCGACCCCAGAGATAGGGGAGCCCACCTCAGAGTCCCCAGACCCTGCTTCCTCAAAGGAAGTCGTGTTGGTGGAATTGAGGAGGTCTTCGAAGTACTCTCCCCACCGGTTCACGACGTCCCGAGTCGAGGTCAACAGCACTCCGTCTCCACTATACACAGTGTTAACGGTGCACTGCTTTCCTCTCCTGAGACGCCGGATGGTGGACCAGAATTTTTTCGAAGCCGTCCGGAAGTCGTTTTCCATGGCCTCACCGAACTCCTCCCATGCCCGAGTTTTTGCCTCAGCGACCGCCAAAGCCGCATTCCGCTTGGCCAGCCGGTACCCGTCAGCAGCCTCCGGAGTCCCACAGGCCAAAAGGCCCGATAGGACTCCTTCTTCAGCTTGACGGCATCCCTTACCGCTGGTGTCCACCAGCGGGTTCGAGGATTGCCGCCACGACAGGCACCAACCACCTTACGGCCACAGCTCCGATCGGCCGCCTCAACAATTGAAGCGCGGAACATGGTCCACTCGGACTCAATGTCCCCCGCCTCCCCCGGGACAATGGAGAAGCTCTGCCGGAGATGGGCGTTGAAACTCTTTCTGACAGGGGATTCTGCCAGACGTTCCCAGCAGACTCTCACAGTACGTTTGGGCCTGCCTGGTCGGACCGGCATCTTACCCCGCCATCGGAGCCAGCACACCACCAGGTGGTGATCAGTTGACAGCTCCGCCCCTCTCTTAACCCGAGTGTCCAACACATACGGCCGCAAGTCCGATTACACGACTACAAAGTCGATCATCGAACTACGGCCTAGGGTGTCCTGGTGCCAGGTGCACATATGGACACTCTTGTGCTTGAACATGGTGTTCGTTATGGACAGTCCGTGGCGAGCACAGAAGTCCAATAACAAAACACCACTCGGGTTTCGATCGGGGGGGGCATTCCTCCCAATCACGCCCCTCCAGGTCTCACTGTCATTACCCACGTGAGCGTTGAAGTCCCCCAGTAGAACGAGGGAGTCTCCAGGGGGTGCGCTCTCCAGCACACCCTCCAAGGACTCCAGAAAGGGTGGGTACTCTGAGCTGCTGTTCGGTGCATAAGCACAAACAACAGTCATGACCCGTCCCCCCACCCGAAGGCGGAGGGAGGCTACCCTCTCATTCACCGGGGTAAACCCCAACGTACAGGCGGCTAGCTGGGGGGCAATGAGTATGCCCACACCTGCTCTGCGCCTCTCACCGTGGGCAACTCCAGAGTCGAAGAGGGTCCAGCCCCTCTCGAGAGGATTGGTACCAGAACCCAAGCCGTGTGTGGAGGTGAGTCCGACTATATATAGTCGGAACTTCTCAGCCTCGCACACCAGCTCGAGCTCCTTCCCTGTCAGAGAGGTGACATTCCATGTCCCCAGAGCTAGCTTCAGTAGCCGGGGGTCAGACCGCCAAGGCCCCCGCCTTTGGCTGCCACCCAACTCACTGCGCACCCGACCCCTTTGGCCCCTTCCACCGGTGGTGAGCCCATGGGAAGGGGGACCCACGTTGCCTTTTCGGGTTGTGCCCGGCCGGTCCCCATGGGTATAGGCCCGGCCACCAGACGCTCGCCTTCGAGCCCCACCTCCAGGCCTAGCTCCAGAGGGGGGCCCCGGTGAAAATCCAAGGTTTGTATTCGTCATTGGGGTCGTTTGAGCCATGCTTTGTCTGGTCCCTCACCTAGGACCTGTTTGCCTTGGGTGGCCCTACCAGGGGCATGAAGCCCCGGACAACATAGCTCCCAGGCTCATTGGGACACGCAAACCCCTCCACCACGATAAGGTGATGACTCACTATCCTCTCACCCTCAAAGCTATGGAAGATAGGAATGTGCATGATGTTATTTAGAGCCTTCTGTCATTGGAGTCTTAAAGTCTGGGGTTAGGTCCTAATTGCATTTGTTCCCCCAGTCAAGAAGGGGAACTGTATGTAAATGTCTGTTTACTAATAAGATTACACCTTTGTCCAACCTGGAATCAACATGTCTGTATGTAAACGTCTGCTTACTAACAACATTACACATTTGTTCACTAGGAGATGACATGTCTGCCCTTTGTTCAATCAAGAGCCGGGAGGAGGAACCTTTTATCTTTTTTGTATAAATGAGTCGATGTTCTGTAAATTGTCACACACTTGGGGGGATCCACGTTGCATTCTGATGTGGTGTCCTGACTGTGTCTTTAGAGGCCTCTAAATAAATTCTTGCAAGAAAACTTCTTCATCAGATCCTGAATACAATTATTTTGGACACGCAAAGATTACACTTAATATAGTAATCAAAATATTCCTTCACCGCCCAGTATATAAAGTATTGAACTTATCATTGTAATAACAATTTAGGGTATATGATATATTAATGTTTCACAATAGCTGTATTTAAATATCAAAAGTAACTTTATGATATGAAATGTGCTGGACCTTAGTAAATGTATTCAAAAAAAGTGGCAAGAATGTTTATTTTAATTTAATTTTTATTTAATTGTATTTTTATCCAATTAGTTTATTTCAGTGGTGTAGTTAAAGATTTACATGTTGGCTAATGTGCAATGTTAGCTAGCACACGTTAGCCTGTCCATCCCACGACATCTGCTGGGCTCAAGCTTAAGGCGACCAGATGTCCCACGGTTTAACCGATACAGTCTTAATTGTGAGCCTTGTGTCTCGAGTTCCTGCAGATTTCGCCAGCCCCATTGTTTTTGTTCCAAATTCAAACAGGTCCCCTGCATCCCCAAGCCAATCATTTGGGTCATGTGCATGTCAATCACTGTGTTGTCATAGCAATTCATAGAATAAACCAATTTAACTGGCAGGTGTGTTTTCATCATACTTGAGCATGAACTACTTCCTGCTTCCGTGTCTAAGAACTATGGGAAATGTAGCCGTATATTAGCCAAATGCCTCAGACCCAAACACAAGCTGTGCTTTACAATGCGGGAGATTTTGGCGAGGTAAACAGCAGAGGTAGTTTCCAAAAGCTGCCGGGACCAAGCAAAAAAGGTTGGATAACGGTGAGTGCATTGATTTATTCACAGCTGTTGAACTGTTAACCAAAGTAGCATAGCTGTATCAAAATGTGGAAATTCTAGTACAGTAACAAAGTAGTTACAAGACTTTGGTCAAACCAGCATCTAGTTGAACTTGATATTGAAAGTTAAAGCATCCAATTCTATCCGTACATTTTCTGTGAGTTCAGACTTATGTGCTGAACTTTGCCACTTGTGGCAGATATCTGATCAGCCCAGAATGTCACCCAGAAAGAGTTTTAGAAACCTAATTAGAAATTTAAAAATTAAAGGCCTCACAATCTGCAGAAATTATTGCCAGACTGATGATGCATATAGTGCCCCATTCTGTTTGCACAATGCCTAGGGATGGGAATTGATAAGATAATTTTTGGAAAAAAGATGAATAATCAAAGGATTAGCATCCACTTTTTTATGTCTTAGTTGTTTCTGTAAACAAGAGTCATGTTTAAAAGTAAGATGGCCTGACAAACCCAACAGTGAAGTTTTAAGGTCCACATTTGAGTACTCTTCAATGGGGTGCCATGGGGTCCCCAGAAAAAAAGAAAAGAAAGAAAAAAGATTAAAAAATGAACACATTTACATTTTTTTTAAATCATCTTCTGTAGAAATGTACAAAATACAACCTAGATTATTTTGTGACAATAATGTCCAACTCCAGTAACATTTCAACACTAAGATGAACTCTGAGCACTCAAACTTCTCCTCCCTGTCTCAGTCAAAACAGATGCAGCCAGTAGACTGGTGTGTGACTCTCGTGAACAGATTCAGAATGTGTATAAGTAGCGAGTGTTGCTTTTTAAGTCATGGTCCGTTCTGTACGACTTTGCATATTTTGCAACCTTGGATGAACCCTGATGAAAAAAACAACACTTGCAGGCCACAGCGTTTACCTTCGCAAGCCGGCACTGTTTAGTGAGATACAGGATTTAACATTAGCAGTTACTAACGGCACGTTTCACATAAAGGCAAACTGGTGCTAATATAGTTACTACCAGTGCCTGGAGAACGCTTGCATTGCTGGCGGCCGTTGGTGCTGGGAGGGCTCCCAAACACGACAGACAGTCATTGCATGTTATGTGTGCAAATGCGTTTGTATCTTGGTAGTGTTTCCTCCCTTAGACGGAATATTCAATTTGCAAACATTGCAAGTTCGTCTCTTGTTAGCTTTTCTTGAAAGATGTCAACAAACCTTCGGCGCGGCGCCGTGTTTGTTGCTCGGCGCGCACGGAAATATCACGCGACTCGCGCGCGCAGTGACACCATCGTCCCACACAGAACCAATCAGGGAATCGTTAGCAAAAACGGCAAACGATGCCAAGGAATTGAAACACTTGGAGCCCTTTCTCAACAAGAACCAGTTTTCGATTCCCATCCCTAACGATGTCTGGATAAAAGTGGTAAAATGAGGGGCACACATTTACAGTATGAGAAAATCCTGCAATACGTAAAAAAATTAAACATACATTTTGTTCTAAAGAAACCATTGACTTATATATATTTAAAAAAAAGTCCACACAAAAAGTCTTGAGCTCAGATTTGAACCCACAACCTCTGAACACTGAGGTAGATGTGCTAACCAGCCATCCCGGCGCCACTAATGTAAATGTTGAAATCTTTCTACATATAGGGACAGCAATGATGCAGACTGGTGTGGTCACAGAGTAAACAGACAAGATAATTCCCCACCAGCCTACACATCCCCTATAGTGAACATGTAGGATAATCCTATTAGAGGGAGATGAGTTGGGGGGATGGACCTGGTGACAAAGCTTTGAGGGTAGGAGAGGATCATGCTAATTTGCTTTAGCACATGATGCAGTGAATACATAGAAATCTTTGAAGGATTCCTTTACGCACCTAAAACACGGAGCATGATTCATCAGTAGGAAGTGTAGGTGTGCGCTCAGAGGAGTTTCACACTGTTGGCTGCGTATGAATGTCTTTATTTTACAGTAATGAAGGCCCATGCTGTCAGCCAAGCAGCTTCATGCTGATGTGCACCTCAGGATATCACTTTTGACTACATATATTTATCATCAATCAGACCTCCTTTCCCTGCGCCAACGTCTCTTAATTTCACACGAAGGACTCATGCTCGATAACTATAAAAAGCTAACAGATTTCTCAGGCAAAAAATACCCATATAGTATAATGTCTTTTAGCAGTAGGGCTTATGTCGATGGTTACTACAGCAAATCAAAAACTTGAAATGAAAAACTGGTCAGGTTGCACTATAAAATAGTACATCACCTTCAAAGATCATAAATTTTTTTAGGAGTGCTGTCAAACGATTACAATTGTTTAAGTGATTAATCGCACAATTTTGGTTGTAATTAACTGCGATTAATCAGATTCTTGTACTTCTGTTTCTACTTTTTTTCAACAAAGCTTGTAACTTATTTACTTGAGCAAAATCTTGGAACTAATGTAAAATCATCAAATAGACGTATATTTAACATGAGACTGTTCTAATAGCTTTTCACTTCTGTAAAGTACAACTGTTAAACAAAACAATCAAAATGGACTCAGCCTTACATGCCATATTTTTTTCTTATAGAAACAATTCTCAGAACTACTCGCTTCCAACTTTAGTTGTGCTCACAAGCAGCACATTTCAGAAGGCTTGATTTGCGAGGCCCCGTGGAGCGAACTTGAACAGGGAATTTTGCTCTGACGTGATACACCAAAGAGATACAACTAATATGCTATTTGAATTTGGCTTTGTAAACTGCACAAATTACTTCAGATTTCTCCAACAAGCATCAAGTAAAACTGAAAGTAAAACTACCTATAGTTTGTCTATGTCCGTCTTCGCGCCAGTGGCTAAGTTTGGCTTCAGGATATACCGTAGGTCATAACAGGAAATTAATAAAAACCTGGTAACTGAATAAAGCATTTTTTTTAATGCTTTAAATAATTTGAATTATTCTCTAGTGTTAATGCTTTAATTTTGACAGCACTAGTTTTTAGTATTTTTTGCCCAGTGTGCTTTGCTATATTGTGGGGGCCCATACACACGTGTTTTTCCAAGTTTAAATACCATTGTGGGGACCGGCTTGAAATTGGGGAGACATTTTGGTGGTCCGCACAAGTTCAGACCTCTTTTTGAGGGTCAAGACTTGGTTTTAGAGTTTAGGTTTGAATTGGGTTATGGTTGAGGTTAGGGTAAAGAATGGGGGTAGGTAGGCAATCATTTTTGATGGTTGGTGTTAGGGGGAGGGGCTAGGAAATGCATCATGTCAATGAAATGTTCCCACGATGATACAAAGACAAGTGTGTGTGTGCGCACATGTGTGTGTGTTCTTGTTTTTGTTGCATAGTGGGGCCAACATTTCGGGATTTCACAGAGTTGTGGGGCTCACCCGTCCATGTGGGGCCATTTTTGCTGGGCCCCACAAGTTTAGACCTCTTTTTGAGGGTCAAGACTTGGTTGGCGCGCGTACAGTCTGACAAATCTTCTTCTTCTAAGAGGTAACAAGTTCTTGCTTCAAGCTGTTTATTTGTTACTTACAGCTGCCATTTACTGGAAAACTAACCTATATAATGCAAAGGATTAAATTCCCTACAGTAAATGCTAATGCGAACATGACATGCTAATGAAAATTACCTTTGCCGTTTTGGTCATTATAAAGATCACATGGACACACGAGTGTTGCTTAGCTGATGCACTAAAGTATAGAAATACTATGAATAAAAATATTACCAAGTTTTTGAAATCAGGCTGCAAAACGGTGAAAGACTGAGACTTTCTCGTGCTCTGACAACACGGCCCGGTCCACTTTCACCTGTCACCCAAATATGATTGTATGGCAGTATGTTTGAGCTGTGAAAATATATCTGCTTGAAGACTCTGGTGCCTGGAATATAGCCCACCGAGTCATTGCCGGGCATTTCCGTGCCATAACGACTTGGTGGCATGCACTAGCTAGTACGAGGGTCCGTGGACCAAGGGATCGTCCAATACGCCACGGCCCCACTCGCTGTTAATGTGTATGGGGTCAACATAACAGAGTTATGGTAACCCTTTATCAAACACAGCGGCATGTTTTTCAGCCTTTGACTCACAACGATTAGACATTTAGGCACATCACGCGATCGCACTGGAAAACCACTGATGCTATATATTATGTATTAAATATTTATACAGTGGGGTATTGTGCGTAACGGGGCTTCGTTTTAGTCAGACCCGCCGTTAGAACTCACCACTTTTTCATGACAAATCACTGCATTTGTCATTGTAGAGCACTGCAGTTAGATGACTGACAGTTGACAGCAACCAAGGATAGCAAGTGATGACGATGCTAAGAGCCTGTGACTGACATTAGACCTTTTGTCCATTTTTTTTTCCAAGGACAAGGGACTCCTGCCTGCAATGGCAACAATACAAACCATGAGATTGGCGGATGATATAATGCATCAGTTTAGGGTGTTCCTATAGGCAGCGGGGTTTCAAGCAAGTGCTTAGTTTGCTTAAAGGTTGGCCCCGTTTTCATTCAACTAACTTCACACATGTCTTTTTTTCTTCTTCTTTTTTTTAAGCGCGATCTTGTCCCGTTGGCTCTCTTTCAAAATAAAAAAAAAAAACATCTGGCCTATTAGGTGACATTTCCTGTGTACACCACATTGCCACCCAAATCACGAGACAGCATGAGTTTTACAGACATTACTTTGACCTACTTTCTATATTTATGTTTTTGAAATATAACTATATAGCGTATTTAAAAATGTTTTAGGAAAATTATTTTGAGTAACGAAGGACATAACAAAAACAAACCCCACTGTCTTGTCCTAGTGCTTCCCTCAATTGTGCCAACAACTAGTCCGCAGGGTCTATTATTGTCCCCCTCTGATAAAAATAATCAAGAATCTCCTGAAGAGCGAACAGATGGGCCGAGCTATATGTAACCCAAGGTCCCTTTGCCCACAAAACACTTTTCTTTTGTAATTGTGCCTTAAGGGGGAACAAGCCCATGAGGCTTTACAAACTGAAGTGCTATCCTGGAAGAGAGACAGATCTTATGACACATTTCTTGTGGCCAGTGTGGCAAAGGCAACTTTTAAAAATACACTATGGGCTATGAGTATTTGAGCGTGCCCAAGAATGATTGCATGATCTAGATTATATTATATTATATTAGGGTATACATTTATTAAAACAGAGTGAATCCATTACTTCCCTTGACAGATATTCTGGTCATGCCAGTTAATTTCTGAGTGTGGATAAAACACAGTCAAGTAGTTCATAATAGTACAATAGTAATAGCCTGAAAACATTAGCACAAGAAAAAGGGGGAAAGCAATATGGAATTTTCTTCTTGTTTTCGATCTGTCAACAGTGTGGGTGCAGAGAAATTAAAGCAGCAGCAGAGAGTGCATGTGCACCCACAGACTCAATAAAGGATAGATTTTATAAAAGGAATCAAATAAATGAGCTTCTCTCCAAACAGTATTTATGTCACAAGCGGGGGTTCGTTGTGTGGCATACAAGCAATATGCATTCAGACACAAGCTGGCAAAGCAAGGGGAGAGTTCAAGTCAACAAAAATAAATAAATAAATAAATAAATAAATGTTGCTTTGCATATGGTGCAAAAACATATCAGGACAAGGTGCCTCCAATTCTCATGTATTCAAAGCCCCCCAAAAATAGGTTCAGGATTGCCCAGATTTCTTATTAAGCACTGATTTACCTACTTTACGTGTTTACTTATAAATCAAGTAGAAACTTTTGTTCTTATAGAAAGTCTTTTTTCTCCAGCAATTACTGAGCATATCCTCATTAAATGTGTCATTAAGTGAACATTAGTGCACTCTATGGTTAGGTAGTATTCAAATTTTGACACCGTTTTACCATCTCCACATTTCACTGGGTATACGGTAATACCGTTGCTAATTTTCGACTTTTTATTTTTAAGACTTATCTTGCACTGACAACAGCCAATCTGTCTAGAAGTTAATGGCCACAGATCTGTTCACTGTGTGCTCCAGTTGCATTTGTAATAATATTTTGTGTGACGGAGTGCATTTGAATGTCTGTCACTCGATGACAGCACGTCTTTGGCTGAAGTGCAGCTGACGTGCATGTGCTCCTTTTACGCTGCGGAGCCAAGCTCAGATAGCATTACTGTAGCATAAACTGTTCCCCGCGAAGGCACACAAACATCTAGCGGTCCTCCACACTTACAAACTGTTTCTCGGTTTACTGGACTCTTTACTGGACCCCGACACACAAACATAATCACGTAAGCCCCCAACCCGCGATCTCGGGTTGTTGTGTGGATGAAAAACAAAATCACTTACTGATTTTTTGTACAAATAAAAGTGCTTTGTGGCGCGCTTTTGGAGATCATATGAATTTAGTAGTACCAGTAGTTGGTAAATCTTTGCGGACTCTGCGACAAACTCATCTCTTTGCAGCAGTGAGCGGCGGGTATCGTTCCTCAGGTGAGTCTGGAGATACAAAGTATGTTCTCATTTTCTGCCAAATTGTAGCAGTTTTTAGGGGACTGCTTAACCAAGCTGTGCCAACTGGCCATTTTGTGAATGTCACATGACTAACAGCTTACTATTAATTTTAAACTCTTATAATAATATTAATTGTTATAGAATTACTCATTTGAAAACAACTACAAATGCCGTGTTATCAAAAAATAATGTTTAATATCATAATAGGTCAGGACACCGTTGCCATTTTTGGCATATTATTATTAAGGACCATCATTTTAACCAGATTTTTAGATATTAGTGTACAAAACAAAAATATGTTTTGTACTTGTCTGTCTGTCTGTTCTCTCTCTCTCTCTCTCTCTGACAGATGGATATCTAGAGGTGGGCATTCCGCAATATTGAAGGTAGGTTCGTCAATCCATCAATGATGGACGCCTGTTTTGCTGACAAATAACTAATGATGGGAAACTTTGAAAAATTGATAGATTAAGCATTGACTAAAGTGTTTTTTATGTCCGTAATCGTCGATTACCGGCTTAGTACCGGCTGACGGGCTCCCGTTTCGCTGATGACTGATGTTTGTTTTATGCTTGATGTGTCTACGTAGACCACATAGCTCCACGTGGCAAAATGACATCATTTCAGCAACCATGACCCTGTGTGCGGAGTCCGCGTTTCCCACATTTTCCAAACTGCCCATATTCTATGCAACAGCACACTTACAACAATCAATAACCTAGAGTACAGGCCATAAGTTTGGACACACTTTCCTATTGAATGCATTTACTTTATTCTCATGACTGGTTATTTTGGAGATTCTCACTGAGGGCATCAAAACTATGTATAAACTGATGTCGAGCTATGTATTTAACAAAACAAAAAGGGTGAAATAACTGAAAACATATTATATATTATATTATATATATTATAGATTAAAAAAAAAATAGCCATCCTTTGTTACTTTTTTGCATACTCGACATTCTTGACATTCTTACCTCTGGGAACTCCTTAAAGACTGTTGGAAAACCCTTTAATGTGATTACCTTTTGAAGCTCATCGAGAGAATGCCAAGAATGTGCAAAAAAGTAATCAGCGAAAAGGGTGGCTATTTATTTATGTATTTCTTTAATTATTTTCACCTTGTTTTTTGTTAAGTACATAACTCCAAATGTGTTTGTTAAATGTCATAGTTGTCATAGTTTTGATGCCTTCAGTGAGAATCTACAATGTACATAGTCCTGAAAATAAAGCAATGTATTGAATGAGGTGTGTCCAAACTTTTGGCTTGTACTCTAGCGGACCACAAATAGTGTAGCAACCTTGGATATACATCGTCGTTCATACATTCTGTAGTTTCCTATAATCTGGAGGATGAGGATGTTGGAGGGCGGGGTTGAGAGGAGAGACGACAAACTAAGCTAGGCACTGGTTGGTGTGGTTCTTTTCTTGGTGTGGTTACGGCTGACAGTAATCTTTTCTGTGTTCTCATTAATAAGGGTTGTTGCCAGCTCACCGCTTGGCCTGTTATTTCTGCAACGCTCCAATAATAACCTGGACTGCCAGTCGGCTCTCGCGGCCGAGGGCAGAGGGAAGCCATATTGTGTTGCTTCTTTTACTCTCAACGTCCGCCAATAGAGAAAAATTAAAGAACTTCAGAAATGCGATATGTAAGAAAATCTCATTTTTAATACTTGATTTAAGATGGTCGCATCACTTAATAAAGCTTGTTTATTTGAAAAACATTATTTCACCACTCGCCAGTTCATCACAATAATAACGATGACGGGGCGATGGACTGACTGATCTGTGATAATTTACTGACGGTCCAAAATTAACGAATGACAAATGTCAATCGTCAAAATTCATTGACACTCCCATTTCTGGTTGTATCCCATTCTCACAGGTTATAGCACTGCTTTCCCTGTCCAAATGCAAGTAGAAAACAAATCAAGCTCCCATATTGTTGTTATTGATGTTTTACACTACCATGACTTTCTAGACAGTTGCAACAGACCTGGATGCCCCAGCCTCCCTTATTTTTATATCTCTGTCAGGTATATTGACTTAAAGCTTCAGCCTTCACCGCATAGATTTTGCGGTTCAAAAGTGCTTGTCAATCATCGTCTTTTGTTTGTCCCAACACCGCATTTATTCCTCAAAGTTGGTTCCCTTCTCTCACTCTCCCTGCTGAACGAGCACACCTTTCACTGCCTCATCAAGTTCAGCTTTTCAGCCCTCTGGTCTCCCAACCACTCATCACACCATTTTCAATCCCCTGCAGTTTGCGTTGCTCTGTTACTTTTGAAAATATTCTGGGATAAGTCGTTGAAGCTTCTTTTGAGGTTTCTTGTTCTTGTTTAGTGGCAGAATCTTTTCACCAAGTGGTACTGTTCTGTTCAGTTTGTCACAGCAGGGTTCTGGAGCCTCACTTATCCAACAGTGCATATGCACAACAATGGTGAAAATGCCAGGAGACCAAAAAAATATTCAGACCTGTTAGAAACCTTACCTTCACAAGTCACAGTCCACTCAGAAAAACATCACAAAGAAATAAATGATCTATGCTGATCAATACTACAGTATTTGAAGGGTGAATTATGGCAACTAGTGAATTGAAAGATAAGAAATGCAATTTTTTCAGGCCATACTCTTTGGTGGCTTCGGCAGCACCACATCGCACAAAAGAAAATGCAATGAGTGGTAAGAGGTCACTGTTGCCATGAATGCAGTGGGTACGACAGGGTGGACAATAGGAGAAATTTGAAAGTGGTCTGACTTGAAAATAAATGCCAGAAAAAAATAAAAATTGCGGCCCATCAACAGAGCACTGCTGCTACTGGCGGGGTCCAGCACAATATCTTTTAAAGACCAAATGTGAAGTAAGGTTGGCCAACCATGTTAAGTAATACCAATGGCTAAAACCATTTTAAGAATATTTTCGTTATTCTTTTTAACGCGACCCTCCCAGGTTTTTGGTTTGACCCATAGCAACGCCCTTGACAACGAAAATGGTTTTCTTCGACAATCTTCGAAAATGACGTCACACAGGGGAGTTGTGAGGGCAGTCAGCCATTGTACTGTATTGTTGATTGTTCCCTTGCATTGTTATTGGCTAAGATGACAGGGCATTGTGTGGCGGTGTACTGTATTTCAAACAATAACGGTAGACTAATAACCGCAGCGTATATAGCTAACCAATCTTCTAATCTCGATTGGTCTTGTCTCCACTCCATGTCATCCGGCCACAACATTTTCAGCGTCCTGATCAGCATGTGGCTCGTACATATATGGTCCAAAATATAACATGCCAACCTCTTCCTCCAACTCTTCAAAGACTTGGATCTCCTCATTTAAGCTCGACATATCGTTTTCTGAATCCATTTCTGACTGACTTTGTATACTTTCTGTATTGAGCTATGCCATTGTTGTCCTTGGTGTGATGTATCACTTCCGGGTTTGTCGGAATTTTTTCAAATATACAAACTAAAAATACTTTTTCATGTTTTATTTTTTGGACAATGTTTAATTACTTCACTTGTGACTCTTGTTTGCATTTTATTAAATTACTTCACATTTAGTCTTTTAATGGTAGCCTGTGATCTTGCAGCTATAGGTTTTGAACCCTCTCCAAGACACCAAATTTAATTAAATTACAGGTAACAATAACTAATTTCCCTTCAAATCTCTTGATTATAATTAATTTGCTATTTCGTCAAGGGCCTCCCTACCCCAGGACATTTTCAAACCAATTAATCTAGCCCATAATAGACTGTATGATAAAATATCACTTAACTGGATGGTTCAGACAGGCTTTAAAGTTCACCACAACACTGTGCACTAATTAAAATGTTCTGCTTGATATCATTATCACAGGGACCCAGTTATTGACCAGATGCAAGTAACTGACCAGCAGCTCTGAGTATACTGACACTTGATTATAGCTTTTTCTATTGAAGACAGGCAGAATTACAATCTACCTACTCTCTGTCCTTTCACGGAACATAGAGGATCGAGTGTTAACATGGATGCGGGGTCCATACTAAGTGGATGAGCAGACAATGTGTTACAAACACTGATGATAACTAATTGGAGGGGACAGAGAGGAGACAGGAAGACATGAGCTAGATCAGGAAACACAAGGAATCCTCAGCATTGATTGCAGTCCAATCAAGTCTAAAATAAACAAATCCCATTACCATTACAGATACCAAATACCAACGTTTATTTTTAATGAAAGGTTTTCTATGTAATATTGAATCTGCAGTTGCAAAATCAATGTAAATGCATGAGCTAAATAGTGTATCCATATATATAAAGGCATGTTGTAACATTAATTTTTTCTTTCTTTCTGTATGCATAATTAAAATGTTACTCCGTAACAATAAACAAAAAATAACACTGGTAAAAAAAATGGCTAACCAGTTATTTAAAAACAATTATAGTATTATAAGTGGATGTGAAGATCTTTCATTAAAAGCATTAATAGCAGTGCATGTGTTTAATCAAACTCTATAGTCATGTAAAAAAGCACACACATTTTGACAATGAGACATTGTCATGAAGCATGTAATCAATGAATGCATTATTGAAGATGCGAGGCATATGAGAAAGCCGTCATGAAAAAACAATGCAGTGATTATACAAGACAGGCAGGAAGTCGAAAGCAGATTGATGCAGAAACATAAGCTCTCCGTATTTATTAGGAATACAAGTTAAGTATCATCAGTCATTTATTCATTTCACAAGGTTGGCTTTAAATGGTGTTATTCTTTCCTCTAGTTATCTCGATTGCTTTAATTGTATAAGCAGCTTTTAAATCATCATCTTAAGGGTTTATGGAGAGCATGCCTATTTGTCTCTACTAAAATGATCTGGAATGTGCTTTATGACAGGAGATGCAGATTATTCAATTCACCGCTAATGCAATCAAATTTAACGTACTTGGGGATGGACGAAAGAGGAGGTCCTTAATGATTAAAAAAGGTGTCCATCTTGTGAGTCAAGTACCTTTTTGTTCCATACTATCATCTTGGCTCATTATATACAGATCAGCCGCATTGGGAGTTCATTAAAGAGCAATCAGGTGTACTCTTGCTATTGCTAATTAGATCTCAAGGGGCTACAATTCAGGGTTGTCAAACTCATTTTAATCATAGGCCGCATTGCAGTTATGTTTTCCCTTAGAGGGCCTCATCAAATTATTACATACACACAACAAATTGATGGATAAGCAGGTTTAGAAATCATAAATCAAGAAGTTTGTTCAATTATTCAATGAATTTCAAACGAGGTTAGATTATTAAAAGTGAAAGACAATGTGTCATTTTTGTACAGATTTTAGCAAGCCCAAAAAAAATTATTGAGTTTGACACCTGTTATTTATAGTAACACAGAGGTAGAGACAAATAAGCAAGAAAAATCATTGACTAACGCCATAAAAAATCAGAAGATCAATTGTTTCACTATAAAGTACAATGTTAACATATTTAATAAACATTTTTGATTATTCCGCAACGGCCGAGTAGTTAACAGAGTGTGGTGTCTAGTTTTTACTGGAAGCGACCATACAATTAAATAGATTGATACGTCTTTTTATGCTAGCTCCATGGACCATTTTTATTTATTTACTTTTGTGTGTCTGCGTATTCTTCAGGGTGAGTTATCAGAATTTAAAGGTGCACAGTTCAGCTGCAGGCATTTCATATTTTGCAAAGCTAATCACCGGACAATGTAGAGTGTGGAATGAGCTTGTCCGTTATTGCTTTTAAGAGGAAAAACATTCAACCATCGATCAATACAGTACAGTGCGTTTTTTCCTCTTTTTCTTTTTGTGGCAAAGTGGACTTTGGGAAATGCCAACTGGGGACGTGCACCCCAGGATTATAAAACAGGGTTCACAAATAAAAGCACGCAGTTAAAACATCCACATGTGGATGTCCTGAAGGACAAGATGTGACTCAAAAATATTGTAATTTTATTAAAATATTGTAATTTTATTAAATTAACAAGAACAACCTGACAACAAAAGAAAGTGGTATGAGACTGCTAAAACAACACAACAGGACCGGGGGACTTACTACGACAGTGGTAACAAAAAAGGGGAGATCCAAAACTACACATCACCCGAGACACTGCAAACCACATTGTCATGTTTAGTTTCAGTCATGTTTAGTTTCTGTCATGTTTAGTTTCTGTTTTCCTTGTGTGTCTGCCTTGTCTTGTTAATTGTGATCCTGCCCTTCCTCGTGCCAGCCAATCAGTGCCCTCAGCCACTTGTGTCTTGCCCAGGTGTGTCTTGTTGTGTCATTAGTGTTGGTATTTAGTCTGCTGTCTTCCCTCTGTCTGTGTGGATTCATTGTTTGTCTTTTCCCCCCACGTCATGCTGCCCGTTTTTCTGCCTCGTCTTTTCCCATGTCATGCTGTTGGTATTTGCCTAAGTTGTTTCTCCGTGTTTTGCTCCATATTTTGTTTGATCAGTTTTATTTTGTACTTTGAAGATCTTTTTGAATAGAAATGAAATCCCTCTTTTTGAGTGAACCCCTGCCTTCTTGCCTCGTCTTCCCGCATTTGGGTCCCCAAGCTTCCCCCTTCTTGATAGAATGAATCTACCAGGATCGGACCCAGCGGGAAGCTCCCGTAGCCGACCGGCACGCCGTCGGTTGACACGAAAGCACCGTCAGCCTGCCACCCAATCCCATTCCCTCCATGTAAATTCCTTTTCTCGGTCTGGTACCACCTTCTTCTGTTCCCCATTCACCCGATCACCATAGTTCACTTAAGTCCCTGCCCTATGACACCATTTTGTCACCCCATTGTTTCTTAGACAGGGACTTCACAGATGGTGATGATGGAGGCTACTTTTTTGTTAATGCACTTACGGGTTCCGATTCTGACACTGATTTGGATTTTTTCACCAGTTTAGTCCCTTACATGTTTTCTTCACGGTTTTCTTTTACGGATTATTTTAACACAGTCATGTCACCCCCCGTCACCTGGGTCTCCGCCATGTTCGTCACTCCGGTCCCCATCGTGTGCACCTCATAGCCCCACGTTACCGCCACGTCAAGACTTAGTCCCCACTTCACCTGGTTCCTTACCCACTCACGTTTTTTCTCGTCACGATCCTTCACTCTCGGAATCCTCGGGTTCTAGTATCCCTGTTGCTCCTCACTCCCCATGGTGGCAGGCTTCAAGTCCCCAAGCCACGCCTGCCGCACCTTCAAGTCTCCGAACCACGTCCGCCGATGTCCCCGGTCCCCGAACCACTTCCGCCGATGTCCCCGGTCCCCGAACCACGTCCGCCGCCGATGTCCCAGGTCCCCGAACCACGTCCGCCGCCGCAGCCTCAGGTCCCCGAACCACGTCCGGCGCCGCAGCCTCAGGTCCCCGAGCCACGTCTGGCGCCGCAGCCCCAGGTCCCCGCGCCGGCTCCGCCGCAGCCCCCGGTCCCCGCGCCTCGTCGGCCGCCTCCGCGGCAGCCTCCAGTCCCCGCGCCTCGTCGGCCCCGTCGGCCTCCAGTCCCCGCGCCTCGTCGGCCCCGTCGGCCTCCAGTCCCTGCGCCTCGTCTGCCCCGTCGGCCTCCAGTCCCCGCGCGTCGTCGGCCTCCAGTCCCCGCGCCTCGTCTGCCCCGTCGGCCTCCAGTCCCCGCGCCCCGTCGGCCTCCAGTCCCCGCGCCCCGTCGGCCTCCAGTCCCCGCGCCTCGTCTGCCCCGTCGGCCTCCAGTCGCCGCGCCTCGTCTGCCCAGTCAGCCTCCAGCGTTCTGTTCCGGTGTGGCGTCCGGGGTGCCCTCCGGACCGGCATCGCCGGGCTGCCCTCGTCTGGCGTCCGGGACGTCCCCCGGACTGGCCCTGATGGATGTGCCAGGTTCCCGCCGTCGCGCCCCCCTCCGCCCGCCCTGTTTTTGAACTTTTTAAAGGGACGTCTGGAAGCCGTCCCTCGACGGAGGGGTTCTGTCATGTTTAGTTTCTGTTTTCCTTGTGTGTCTGCCTTGTCTTGTTAATTGTGATCCTGCCCTTCCTCGTGCCATCCAATCAGTGCCCTCAGCCACTTGTGTCTTGCCCAGGTATGTCATTAGTGTTGGTATTTAGTCTGCTGTCTTCCCTCTGTCTGTGTGGATTCATTGTTTGTCTTTTTGCCTCTTCTTTTCCCATGTCATGCTGTTGGTATTTGCCTAAATTGTTTCTCCATGTTTTGCTTCACGTTTTGTTTGATCAGTTTTATTTTGTACTTTGAAGATCTTTTTGAATAGAAATTAAATCCCTCTTTTTGAGTGAACCCCTGCCTTCTCGCCTCGTCTTCCCGCATTTGGGTCCCCAAGCTTACCCCTTCTTGACACACATAAGTGGAAAAAAAAGAATCACCACCAGAGAGCCCTAAGAACCTGGCAACAATTAAAAGGTGGCAAACATACGTCTTCACACCACTTTAACAAAAGTTATCTTAACTAAGCAAATTAATATAAAAACAATAAATACAACTCCTACAATAATTTAAAGGAAAAACATACATCCATTTTCTTAACCGCTTGTCCTCACAAGGGTCGCGGGGGCGCTGGAGCCTTTCCCAGCTGGCTTCGGGCAGTGGACGGGGTACACCCTGAACTGGTTGCCAGCCAATCCAGGTAATAATAATATAATATATAATATAATAAATACATTATTTAACAAAAACTATTCATATAAAAACGTAGGCAATACAAACTGATTTAAATATTCAGTAAAGTATAAAGGGCCGGCGGCGGTGACACTTCGCCTGGGTTGGACTAAACAGTGCAGCTAACCCAAGTCACCGCCCAAACTTGGATTGGACGTTGTCAGGGTTGTAGCCAGTATTAAAATCCACTTTAAGAGATGATAAAATAAAGCCAAGACGGTAGTATGGCTCAGAATAGCGCCACACTGGAAGACAAGTTAAATTAATTTGAATTAAAAAAGGTCTTAGCAATCAATTAACACTTAAAAGGAATTAATATTTCCTACCGGAGCACACGATAGTGAGGTCATGGCGTGGTGAGGAAACACCCAGCCTGGCTCCACAATGGGGTATATGCCACGAAGGAAGCGGGACTTACGAATTCCTGGTTTTCACACATCAGCTTTGTTTCCGTTTCCTGTTTGCGACATGTGGGCCGCGTCCCACTTCTTGCGCTTCAACCTTTGTGTACCTCGGTTGCGCGTTCCCGTCGACGGGTGCGAGTGTGTCTAACTCAGTTGTCTGAAGCATTTCAGAGAGGTGAAACGCCCTGCGCGCTCCCGCCCATCCGCGTTTGGGGGGAGCAGGGGTGGGTCGCAAGTATTGGAACGCGGCCATCAGTGGCCAGAAACGACGATGATGTGTGAAACCCAGAAGTCGGATGTCCATGGCATCTACCTTATTGATGGCTGAAAGAGAGGGGGAAGCAATTACAGCTTATTCTACTGCCCAGCTCTTGCACAAGGCGGACAACCAACGCCCTATCTGCGGGAAGCGCTGCGTACCCACGACCACCCGGACACCAGGGAACAGTCACGCCCCAAAATACACCACACTGCTGTAACCGAGTGGTACTGGAGTGAACTTGTAAAATCATGAATGGGCCAAGCTGATCAAAGCATGCATACCTTCAATGGGATTTGACACTACTTGCACAAGGACACCACGTCAGCGCACGTATCAGCTCAGTCAAAGAGGAAGAGAGAGAGACAGAGTGATGCTGCGCTGACTTATTTATAAGCACCTGCCTAATTACAGGCACTCTGCCCCCTTGTGGTAGGGAGAGTAGCTCCATTCTGCCACATTTTGTTTTTTCAAAGTCCCGTATTTTCACCAAAGAGGGATTCTTCTCCCCTTGTACACTTGGACAACCGTCCTTTCAAAAGAAAAGCTCACCAAAAGCAGGCTCTCAAGATCGGTATGGTTGTAGCCAAGAAATTAATATTACTAAATTGGAAAACTCCACAAGCCCCAGCCTTCAAGAGATGGCTAAATGAAATGATACAGTATGTAAGGCTGGAGCGGATTCGTTTTGATAAAAAATAATTTAAGAGATAAATTTGTAAAAGTGTGGGAACCCTTTTTGACACTACACTTCACTATTATGAACCATCAAATATTTGATTAACTAGTCACTAGTGTTATAAGCTCTGTCATTGTCCGTATACAGACGCTCCCCACCTTACGAACGAGTTACGTTCCGGACGATCGTTCGTAAGGTGAATTTGTTCGTAAGTTGCTTCAGTGCTATATTTTGTATTATAATTTATGTTTAAAGCCTATATAAGTATATTGAAGGTTTATATAAGTATGTTTAAGGCTTGTACAAGTAACCTGCATTGGTTTGTACTGAAAAAAAATTAATAAAATGGAGAGAATACGTACAGTACTGTACTGTACTACGTATGTTAGAGAGAGAGAGCGAGACACACACACACAGTATGTACATGTACGTAATAAGATAAATAAAATGAAGTTTAACTTACTTTTGGAAGATGTACTCGATGCTTAAGGAGATGATGGAGGAGGAGGAAGAGGAGGAGATTCTTCGTCGTCGCTGGAATCGGCTTCAAAAGTTATTTCCTGCTTCATGGGGACCGGCGTTTTCTTCCTCCTCCTCCTCGCCACGTTGCTCAGCCTCCAATGAGCTCTCACAGCGCCAATCGTCGGTATTAGCGGCGGAAAGAAGCACTACGCGCAATACAAAATCTAACTTACAGCATTTCTTTCCAAACATTTTTCGACATACTGTAAGCGCAGAAATGTTCGTATGTACCGTTGTTCGCAACTCGAATGTTCGTAAGTAGGGGAGCGTCTGTAATTATATCCATATTTAAATTTTTTTGCTTTGTGTGCAAATCTTTGAATATGATGACAATCTACAGTACCTGTTGTTGTTCTTTTTTGCTTTTGTTTTCATTTTGTGCTTTTTTTTCTCATCTTTGTTCTATTTTATGGATGAAAATCTTAAATGAAATATTTTTTAAAAAGAAAAGAAAAGCGCAACACCACCCTCTATGGTAGTGTATTAAATTGCAACCTATAATAATCTAAATATGCATAAATGTTCACTACTCAAACGCAATATTAAAGAAAATACTGTATACCATTTCAGGTATTACTAAAAGTGACAGTAACAGGTGCACCATGATCCTAGAAAGCAACGACCGTACATGACAGTCTGTTCATCATTCAGAAGTTATTTTCTTTGTATAATTAGTAATATGTACCAGTTTTTCTAGTGAACACATTTGTATAGACGTAGTGAAGATGTTCAAGGGTAAAAATAATTTATTTAAAAATGATTAGTTGCTTGAGAGCTCAGTGTTTGGTGTCCATGTAACAACAGTAAGAACATGTATCAACCGAATAGACTACAACATTCAACAACCTCCTATAAACAAAGAGCTGAGAGAACTGTCTTTATTTATTCATAGCACACTACAGGAAGGTATATATCATTTTGAACCGATTTTGCACAAATTCACTTTTGGGCTCACATCACACTCCTGGACCACATAATACAAGAACAACGTACGTACTATTGACTGCCAGGATAGTGATGTGGATGTCAATCTTCCCACGGCTCGAGAGCTTCTCGATCCCTCTGACTGTAGCTTCATGAAAGGAATGCATTCAGCAGTGCCTCACTTGCTGGGTGCCGAGCGAGAAGAGAGCGAGAGAAGGACAGCTGGAGCTTGAACTCTCTTCTATTCTTTGTTGCATGCCTTTATCAGCTCTAACCTTTGATGACATTTCCACCTTTTGAAAAACACCAGCACTGAACTATTGAATATACCTATTCTTGTCCATTCTTATATCCATGTGATCTCGTGAAACGTCATCAGTCATATCCCAAGTAGCCTACAGTTCCAAATGAAACTACGGAGAAAAAAAACAAGAACGCACGGAAAATACCAGGATGTTGTTCTTGTTTTGCCTTGATGCAGCAGTTGAATACTTGTGAAGACTTGGCTAGCAAAGTATCCCAACATGCATTTTGTATTGCTATTACAGAAACACTTCACAGTTGGTGGGAGGGAAGTTAACAAGTCTATGACTCTTCCAATTTGCAAAAAGATTTGCACAATTAGGAAGAACGTTCTCGGGTACGTTACGTACTTGACGAGTTCACAAGACTGTACTTTGCATTCTTCATATTGCGAAATAATATTATCGATAAGTAGTCGTTACTATCATCACCTTAGCATCGACTTCAAAATAGCTACAAAAGTCGTTCAACCCCATATTGTAATTGTCTCCTATCAACTCCATTGTAATAACTATTATTACATTTTATCTACAGAGCAACATAATAACACAGGTTTGACAACATTTCTTTGCTGTACTGGTTCATATATGAAAAGTAATTGCACACTAACAATACGTTCCCTGAAATAAAATAGACAGGTCAAGTCAACCGATAGAGATGCTCTGAGTGTATAAAATGCTTCAAAGCAATTAAACATTTTCAGGGCAGTTGTCTCAAAGTGGTTCATTGCTTCAAAAAACCCATCAGTTGCTGACAAATAAAATGTGTGTCCTTTCAGTAGCAAAAATACATGCCTCAAAGTAACACAGCCTTTATCACCCTCCTTCACTGGCGTTGTTTGCTAGCATCTTGTTCTGACTGATGCGTTGATGCGTGCCATGCGACTTGGTTAGAGCAAATTTTAGTTTTGAAGTGGAAAATCGACTGCTCCAAACTGAGGCAAGTAGAACTGCATAGAGCGGAGCTGAGCCAGACTTGTGAAGTGGCAAAAGCATCAAATTATGTCGAAACAAGGCGGCTGTTTTCAACAGTGAAAATAAGTAAATGTTCATCCTTGTTTAATTAAACGTCTCATTCTGTCCTGTGTCCAATAAAAAATTATTCTCAAGACTCATGCCCTTCCATGGAGAACAGGGAAATGGAAATGGATGGAGCTTATTTCTGTCAATCACAATCAGTAGACTGGCACTTTTAATTCGTAAGTGTAAATTGTGAATAACTGACCAGTTTCAGAATCTAAATCTCAGCACTTAAGAAACACTATAAACAAATGACTTGAATCTTTGCTGAGGGCGGATGCGCCTCTTGCCCCCGCCGGGTTGGGAGAGGCCCCACTGGTCGCTCCTCTTAACTCACTCCACTAGTTTTGCACAATACACTTTGTAAATAGACACATAGGGCACATAACACACTCCTTGGGGGTGGGGTAGGGTGGAGACACCGTCTTTGCCCTGCAACTCCCCTTAAATTGGCGGCTTGTTGAGGGGGGGTGGGGGTGGTGCTGGGCTGTGGTGGAGGGCGGGTGTAGTTGGGGGGCGTGCCGTGAGCGGGGGCTGTGGGCCTGGTTTTTCATGCATGCCAGATCCACCACACCAGCATCTACCGAAATTCAAACACAATCTGCTTCCTCTGGTCACTGAATCAGTGGAGGCTGATGTCTGTGGATCTCACTCTGCTTCATCTATCCTTCCTTCGGTCCTTTGGACCTCGAGGTCTCTCTAATTTGTTGGAATTTATATGCTTCTGGGATTGGTGAAAGATTCTGGTTTGTAACCCTGTGTGTAGTAGGTGGTGTCTGGTCGGTGCTGGATTTCACTTTTCTCTTTTTTCTTTGATCACTCCTTGGGTCTCCTAACAACTTCACGACGATCGGGATTCTGAAGTATTCGGTTTAGGTGAAGGGTATGGGATTTTTAATAGGTTTCAGGTGAACTCATTGACATGCCTGAGGGGCGGGTGGATCGGAGCAGGGGGGGATATCATTTCCCTCTGCTCCGGTTCACCTGCCCCCAATTTTAATGCACCACACACACACACTTATGTATATACACTGGGTGGGGTCACACTCACGGTTTAGGGGTAGAGTTCGCCAATCGGCGAGCTGGCGAACTTAGTAACAGGGTTAGTTTTTCACTTAGATCGTTGGGGTGACGACCGGGGCCTCTCCCCGCTGGGCCTGGGGTTCGGGGATGCCGCCCGTCCTCCGGTGCCCCCATCTCCCCTTCTGCCCCTGGTGTTCCGTCCCTCCGCGCGGTGGGGTGGGCGCGGGTGCCCTCTCCGCTCCGCTGCCCGGCCCCCTCTTCGGCGCAGATGCCTGGGTGCGGTGTGTCCCCGGGGTCGGGGGCTGGGGGGCTGTCGGTTGGTGGGGGTGTGGGCGGGGGGGCGGGGGCGGCTTGGTTGGTGGGGGGGGGGGTGCCGGGGTGGGGGGTGCTGGGGTGGGGAGGGTGTCTGGGGATTTGGGGACCTGGGGGTGGTTGGGGCTGGGTTGTGGTGGGTGGCGGGGGCGGGGGGGTCGTGGGGGGAGCGGGGGTTGTGGGCCGGTGGGGTGCCTGGTGGGCCTGCAGTGCCCCGTCCTGCTGCGTTGGGTTGGGGGCGCGGGCCGCGTTGGGGTGGGGGGCGCTCCTGCTCCGGGGTTTGCTCTCCGGCCGGTGGCCCCTGCGGGGCCCGGGGGTCGTCCTTTGGCGCGGCCGCGGCCTGGGGGGCCCTGAGGTGTTGCGCTTGCTCTGTCCTGGCGGGGGTCGACGGCTCCCTTCTTTGGTGGAGATTTTCATGCATGCTAGATCCACCACACCAGCATCTATCGAGACTCAGACACAATTTGTTTCTCCCTCAGGTCATTGATTCGGTGGAGGCTGGTGTCTGTGGATCTCACTCTGCTTCGTCTGTCCTTTCTACCTTTCCTCAGTTTCTCCTTTGGGCCCTTGAGGTTTCCCTGATTTGTTGGAGTTTAGATGTCTCTGGGGTTGGTGAAGGTTAATGGCCCGGTGGGTGGTGTCTGGTCGGTGCTGGGCTTCGCTTTTCTTTCTTTTCTTTGGTCCCCCTTTGGGTCTCCTGGCGGCCCCTCGACTCTGGCTGGATTTTGAAGTGTTCGGTTTAGGTGAACGGTATGGGAATTCTTATTTTTATTTTTTTTTCTTTCCCACCCACGCACGCACGCACGCACACACACACGCACGCATACACACTCGCACAAACACACATACAAAAAAAAAAAAAAAAAAGGAGAACAATACTGAGATCTCCCATGAAAAAAAAAATATATAGGTTTCAGGTGAAATAATGAGCACAAATTCACACGCACGCACATATGCACACACACACATTCTCACGCACACACAAAAAAAAGAAAGAGCAATGATGATGACATGTTGAAGATTACCGAATGAACAATACTGAGCTCTCTCTTAAAAAAAAAAAAAAAAAAGATACTCAAAAGAGTAACTGTAATCAGTTAGAGTTTCTGTAATCAAATTACAGGTACATTTATTATTTTTTTTTTATTGTTTTGTAGAATTACATTTTTAATATGGCGAGAGATGCCAGAGCCTAGCAGTGTTGGGCATGTTACTTTAAAAAAGTAAATATTTTTAGTTACAAATTTCTTCTCCCAAAAAGTAATTGTGGTAGTAATTAAATTACTCTCTAGCAAAAGTAATTAGTTACTCTGCAAATTCAGGATTCTATTATTTTCAGTCTAAAGTGTAAAAGGTGTTTGTAAAATCTGAATGAAGAATAAAAACAATATATTTTAGAATGTTTGTTTTACAATGCAGTAGCGCTAAGAGCTAACAGGGTAACATGTAAGTAAATATTTCACTTAGCATGCCACACATGAGAGATGAGCACTTCTTGTTAGAATGTCTGCCTTACAGTTCTTGTGCATTTGAATTGCAGCTGCTCAGGCTTCTCCCTGAATTCCAAAACCAGACAGAAAAGTCCAGACCAAGATACTGTTTGTAAACATACTGTATATCGCATTGAATTTCATCTTTGTGTCTTTTTTTTTTTTTTATCATATTTGGTATTGGCGTAAACCTAAAGTAATTGAACATCATCAAGTTACATTAGTTTAATATTATGGTTCCTGAATATTTTCCATCCATTTTCTTAACCGCTTATCCTCACAAGGGTCGCGGGAGGCACTGGAGCCTATCCCAGCTGGCTTCGGGCAGTATGCGGGGTACTCCCTGAACTGGTTGCCAGCCAATCATAGGGCACACAGACACGAACAACGATCCACACTCACAATCACACCTATGGACAATTTGGAGTGTTCAATTAACCTGCCATGCATGTCTTTGGAATGTGGGAGGAAACCGGAGTACCCGGAGAAAACCCACACAAGCACGGGGAGAATATGCAAACTCCACCCAGGAAGGCCGAAGCCCGGACTCGATCTCACGTCCTCTGTACTGGGAGTCGGACGTGCTAACCAGTCAGCCACCGTGCCGCCCCCCTGAATATTTTTTATTTTTTTTTAATTTAAGATTGACGTAGGTAATTTTTATTGGATAAATGCTTTACCTTATGTTCGCTCAAGAATATAGACACATGTAAAAATGTATATTGTGCTTGGTCTAGTCCTTCCACAGACTCGACCACATATACAGTACATAATGCAACTCTACACACATAAACGTTCATTATTGAGAATAAGAATGCAGTCCACATTTGGGAAAAACTCCTTTGTTTTTGGGTGTGCAAGTAGATTAAAAAATAAAATTGCTTGTAAAAGCTGCCGGTAAATGAGGCCAACTGTGTTTTATATGCTAGACTTTGAACTAGTTTTTGTCCACAGGATACAATAGAATGTCAAGGATAGATGGTTTAAGTTTTAAGGCATATGGAGCTGCCTTGACGCATTCAAATTTGTTTTGCTGGTAGACTGCACTTGTCTCAAGAGAGATTATATTATTAAACAAAATAGCGATAATGTTTGTACGTAATTCAATTTGCTTTGTAATATAATTCAAACAAAACTTCCCAGACATTAAATAACAAGCTCCTGTCTACCAAGTAGTAAATGTTGTTTTTTATTTTGTTTTACATCAAGAATTATTCTATAGCGGTGCTGAACCTAAGTGGCAAATGTTGAATGTTAAATAGGTCAAATTGCTGTGTCTGAGGTATTGTGTACAGTATATATGCACAGAACATTTGCTATACAGTATTACTGCTTCAAACAGCAGACGCGAGCACACTGTCAGCCAAATGATGGACTGACAAGTTCTGCTGCCGGGCCACAAGACGCAGCAAATTTCCACCAATGTTTCGAATCAAGTACACTCAGCTCTGACATTGATTACATCAGCAAAACACTTTAAAACACCGCTGTTGCTTCAGCCTGGACTGCAGTACTGTGTCCCCTGACCATAAAAAGGTGCAGGCAAGAATAACAATGACGTGAGCTACAATAATAGAAGGGTCACTATTAGAGAGAACACCGAACACGCCACGCACTCTGTTTACTCTTCTAAAATGATTCCGTTGCATGCATGCAGTTCGATCAAGCCTCATTAGTCTAAATGTTGCAGAATATTATTGGTGAAGTCTAAGCGTGGTCCTAATTTCCGGATTGTGGCGTATTCATGAGACGTGAATTCTATTGGAAAATATGTCACCCTTTAAGTGTGAAATTAACGTGTGCAGTGGATCCATATGTTATGCTCATCTTCGCTAGTGATGTGTGTGCAGCTCGTCTACAGGCTACTTTGAATGAGCATGTTGTTGGTTCACTTTTTAATAAATCCAATACAAGCAATTTAATCGGCATCACCTGCTCATGACTGAATACTTAGAAGATGGTGCTAATTGAGAGTTGACCAGGTTGCCAGGCAACGCAGTTAAGATTAGGAGGATATGAATGTATTGTTGAGGGTGTTTTTTATTGTACTGTTGAATGTGCTTAGTTGCTCATTTTCTCACCTTACACAGAACAAAACAAAGACAACATCACAAAGTAATTGAAGGCAGATAATGCTATGGCATGGATAGGGAAAGTGAGGTGGTAGCCAAGGATTATCTCAGTTTCAAAAAGGTTGGCGAACCCTTTCATAGGCCATGCCAAAGCCCCCGACTCACCCTTCTTCCACCACTGTGTGATTTGAATTTTTATCTTCTATTTTGAAGGACAGCCACTTGGGGGGAAATATGGATTCTTCAGAAGAGGTAATTATTGTATGATTATTTTCTGATACAGTAATGAAAAAAATAATCCATCCATCTTCTTAACCACTTGTCCTCACAAGGGTCACGGGGTTGCTGGAGCCTATCCCAGCTGGCTTCAGTCAGTAGGCGGGGTACACCCTGAACTGGTTGCCAGCCAACCGCAGGGCACACAGAGACGAACAACCATACTCACAATCACACCTATGGACAATTTGGAGTGTCCAATCAACCTGCCATGCATGTCTTTGGAATGTGGGAGGAAACCGGAGTACCTGGAGAAAACCCACGCAAGCATGGGGAGAACATGCAAACTCCACCCAGGAACGCCGAAGCCCGGACTCGATCTCACGTCCTCTGCAATGGGAGGCGGACGTGCTAACCAGTCAGCCACCGTGCCAGCTAGCTTTTTTTTTAAATGGGAGGCAAAGGACTGCCTATTGCTAGGTAAGATGTATTATTTCCGTTACGTCATTATTGGTGGAATATAAAGATCAAGTCCATAACAACAACAAAGTTACCTGCTGCAAAATTTTGCAACACGTGATCTGCAACTTTGGGGCGGACGGGGGTGTGGAGACAAATTCACGGATGGAAGAACAAATATTTTGGGCTCTATTTTCATACTGTGTATGTGAAGCACATCTTTAATTCAAAATTCTACCAGAGAAAGTTTATCTCAGCAATATGCAGGGCAGGTCTGTACTGTGTAAAAAAAAAAAAGATCTGCAGAAGAGATGTTGAAAATGTATTAATTCAGAGTTTTTATTGATTCACAGTCTGCAGTACAATTGAGCAATATACAGTATAACCGATGAGCAGGCAGCTTCAGACGGAACGCTATTAGTAAAATATGAAAAACCGAGCAGGCATAAAGCTGCAGTCATTAGATTGGCCTCGCCATGCATATTAAGATATTACTGTCGGCGCAGGCAGCCAACTATTAACCTGCCTCTTTGGCTTAATACTATGTGACAAAAATACAGGAGCAACAAAAATAGAATACTGGGACTCTGCACCTCATAAAGAATGACAGAAGACAAGAAAACTAAATGGCCAGACCGCAAGAAAAGTCAAATTATTCAAAGAGCCTGTAGGTAATGTCATACCCATGTACTGTAAATGTACCCATGGTTGTTTGAGTCTAGACATTTCAGTCAGTAAAGCAGAACGCAGAGACCAAGACCAATTATATGAAAAGGTTCATTATGTTAGAACCAACGTTATCAGTAACACAGCTCCTCGCTTGAGGAATGATCAATAGACAGCTTCTCAAGATGGACATGGAGAGACTTAAGATTCTACACTTTCAGCATGAACCATATTTTAATTAGCTCTGAGTACTTTATTGAAATGTGAGGTGTTTTTTCCCCCCAACATGACACTTTTAGCATAATAATTGCACTTTTCTCCACAAAAAAGTGTGCATTCTACACTGCTGCCTTACATAATGTGTACCTGTCATTCCCCTCCATGTTTTTTAGTCTGTTACTGGTTTGTTATTGAGCAAGATTACACCAAAACTCAATAGTCAAATAAATAATTACTTTTGATTATATGCCATCCCTTAAGGGAAAAAAAATAAAAATAAAAGTCTAAGAAATTATATGCAAAATAAAACCAAATATACAGCCGAGTATGGAAGTAGCACACCTTGAATGCCCCACTTTTATGTCTGAACACATCTCTGACCTAATTTCTGAACTTTTCTGTGCTTAATCGTTTCAACAGAATGGACTTGTGCAATTGTAAGTACAGACACAGGCAGCTCAGTTGTGGATTCCTGCAATTTCATGCACTGCTGGATTTGCCCTTGACCTGAAGAGTTGCAGCTTTTCTGAACTCTACAATATTTGGGATACCAAGTTTTGCTTGGATGACATAATGGTTCAGTTTTCCTTTCTGGAACACTGAATTGTGGTAAAAGTACACACACCTTAATGTTACTTACACCGGTAATGACTATAAGAAGTAATACAAACAATCAAAGCAGCTCATTATACACCATAAATTTATTTCTTCTTCGTATCTGCTTTTGAGTCAAAGACACTTTGGAATTAAAAATGGTTCAGTGTCCATGATATGTAGCTTCTAATGAAATGCGTTAATTACGCTTGTCATATCATGTATGTCTTCCCTCGTATTACTTACAAATCTTCATATGTGAGACAAACCGAAAAGTACACACTTCTTAATTAGTCTTCCTCTGTTGATCACTGTTTGTTGTTGTTGTTGCTGACAATAAAATTCAATTCCATTCCAGGAATCTTTTTTTTTTTAAATCAAGTTCATGAATTGTGGAGAAAAAATGCCTGGATATTTTGGTGGTTGAGTGTATTTATATGTACAGTATTTCTTAATTTATTAAATCACAAATTTATTAAATCTCCAGCAATCTCTTAGTTGCTTTCCAAATTAAACTGTTTGGGACCTTGAACGTCACATCTGACCTTCTGTCCTGTCTTATTCATACACTCACTGAAAAACAAAAACATCTTTCTAAGTCTGAAGTCAGAGGTTACTGGTAATATTTTTGTATCAACATCCATCCATCCATCTACTGCTTATCCGGGGTCGAGTCGCGGGGGCAGCAGCTTTAGCAGTAGAGCCCAGACTTCCCTCTCCCCAGCCACTTCAACCATCTCCTCCGGCGGGATCCCGGCAGCCGAGAGACAAAGTCTCTCCAGTGTGTCCTGTGTCCTCCCGCCGGTGGGACATGCCCGGAACACCTCGCCAGGGAGACGTCCAGGAGGCATCTGAACCAGATGCCCGAGTCACCTAAACTGGTTCCGCTCAACGCGGAGGAGTAGCAGCTCGACACTGAGTCCCCTCCGGATGACCGAGCTTCTCACCCTATCTCTAAGGGAGAGTCCGGATACCCTGCGGAGGAAACTAATTTCGGCCGCTTGTATCCGGGATCTTGTTCTTTCGGTCACGACCTAGCAAAAATTCATGTAAAAGACAAAGTTTGATTATTGGCCTATCCTATATACTACTTTCAGTTTACACTTTTATCGAACGTACTAATCCTTTTTTGTCTGGATAAGTTTGTAAAACTCTTCCAAGCAACCAAGAACTGTGTGGCGCTGTATGGTCTGCAATAAGCCCAATGTCTCCTGTCACAAGATTTTGTCTCTCCTTTCTACATTTTTGACGCTCCTGGAGTAAAGGTAAATATTCTTATAGCCATCATTTTCACACAAAAAAAAAGGTCCGAGATACATTGTATCTGCCTCCATCTCCGCTTGATGTATATTACAATTATTTCCACGCAGTCAAACCCAGGAATCACACGCAGAGAAGGAAAAACAAAGTTTAATACACTGTAATATGCCTCCAACAATCAGTATGGCCATGAAGCCGCCAATGTTTACCTACACTTTTATATGACTCAACAATATTCTTCTAAAGTCACCAACTTCATCATTTTCAATATTAGGGATAAAGCACAAAGGAGCTCCACTTGCACTGGACACATTTGTTTGTCAGCATAAAGTACGGTATAGAGTTTGCTGAAAAGAAAACAGGATGTTGCTTCTCACTCATACACACTCTTATTCCTGTTTGGAAAATTGCTATAACTCACTTTTGTGCAGTTTCTACAGTTAGCACAGTGACAATGTCTTTAGAACTGGTGATGTGTGCATCTAGAGAGGAGCTAACTGGGATAAACTGACATAGTTTGGGATTCGAGTGGTTGATTACATTGTACATGCATTTTAAAATATACTGTATATATTAAATTTGGGGAGCCTTTCTATTTGATGGTGACGCAAGAGCATTAAAATCAAAGCAGGAAAGGAAATGTACCATTTTTGCAGAATTTGGAAATCTTTTGTGTGGCTACTGGCTAGAGAACATTTTTTAGAGATGACATTCTCGTTATACAGATGAATTTCAAATAAAGCTTTGTATAATGTGATAAGCAAAGAGACGTGAGAAAACTTGTGAATTATTGAACAGACACACATATTTAGAAAATGTTTTAAGAAGGGAATCAAAATGGCTTTCACAAATATAAAAATAAATCAAGATTTATTGATGCATACTCTAGATTCTGGCTGTCCACCAATTACAAAGTGTATCTGCTCCGCATAGTCTTGGTTGAGGTAGGGCTGGGTATCGATTTAAATTTCCTCAATCAATTAGTTAGTTTAGTTTGATTAAATAGTTTAGTTCAAATTGATTTCAATTTTTTCCCTGATTCGATTCACTTCAGTTCAATCTGTTATTGATTAATTATGGAACATCAAGTCTTCTTAAATATCAATGACATGATAAAAAAATAACTCCCCAAACATTAATTTCCAAATTAAATTTTGCAGAGGCAGTAACTGCTTAAATAATGTATTTATTAATGAAAATAAACATTATACAATGTTATAATCATTTAAGTGTTACACAAACATTGACATTATCATGGATGAGATGAAAATGTTTTCATAATTCTAATACAATAATTGTAAATCATTGTAAAATATTCTGAATTGTCATAAAGTGCAGTAAGTCAGGTATTCCATAAATGTAAGAAAATACTTTTAAATTCATGTGAACGGTACATTTAAAAAAAACAGTCAGATTAAAAAAACTGCCTTTAAAATTCTATTTTCTTGTTAATAATTTATGGGAAAAAAGAGCTATTAAAAAAATTGTTTCATTGTTTTATGAATCGATATCACGCTCGAAAAGGAAAATCAATTCGATATTGATTATTGGATTTTGTTTTAAACCCAGCCCTAGTTTGAGGCGTGTACCTAAAAGATCATGTAAATTGTTCTGCTGACTTTTGAAGAGAGTTTGATACATTTAAACCACTTATCAATTTAAAAAAAGTGATTCTTAGAAGTTATTCAAGTTTAAATGTGCTCTCGTGGGCCAAGAACCGATTTGTATTGTCCGCAAATAAATCTTTGTGGAGCACATTTGAGAAATAAACATAATCGTCTTAGAAAAGAATAAGCTGTCCTAATATGGACCCCTGTGGAACTCCATGCCTAATAGTTTAGTGATTTGTTTTTTTACATAGGCTTACTGTAGAGATACTGCTCTCATCCATATACTGTAGTTATCTGCTAAACCAGTCTAATGTTAGACCTCTGCTACCATAGTGCTACAGTGCTGCATTAATTACTTTTACAGTTTTTGTGTCAGGAGTCTGGACGAGATAATCAGTCATTGCAAGCCAGAAGCTTTTGACTTAAGCGTGAACAGGAGAATACAGTACATATGGCTCTTAGCCTGAAATGTAATGTAATACTTTGCCTTCAGTCCAGACAACAGAACCAAAATATGTATGCCCGAGCACACAGTGTGCTCATGTTGATAAAAGGAGATCCACACCAACACATCAGCACAATTTTCTCTGGCAGCCGTACTTCCCCCATCTCTAGCTTTGTTGTAAATCTCATGTCTGCAGTCTTGTCCATGCTGTTTTGAGTTTCAAGTAAAATTTGAAATAATCTGTTTTCTCTGGGTTTTACCTTTTATCTGTGGCAGTTATTTAACATACTGTGTCACCCTAGAGGTTTCTCTTGCGGTAGCAATAGGTTATTGTCAGTGTGTGTGTGCGTTCAGGCTGTCAAAGTGAGAGATGAGGAAAAGGAGGTTCTCCCCATCTTTCGTCTTGTGCAGCCAACCTTTCTCCTCCCATGCTAATTCGTTCCAATACGCCATTACGACAGTAATGGGATTTGGAGGGTGTTAGTTCTTCAATCTGAGCTGGCCAATGTGATATTTCTGTTCGCAAATACTTCCCTCTGACTTGCATGTTAGTTTTCTGATTCATTCTCTGGTTGCACCGGCCTCCATTAAAGACCAGGGGGGAGTCATTTGGATCAGGATTGTTATAGTCGTCTGCTATATGGACTGCTGACTTTTATTCTTAGCAGAGTGAATGCACATCAAAACTGATCTAAGCTACAGGGGACTTTACTGCCATAATAGTTGCACGACTGTGGGCCCCAGTGGAGCTTCTTTATTCAGACAGAGTTTATGTTTATGGACATTCATGAGGGTACTTTTGCAACCCATAATTTCAAGCAGTCTGTTGGGTTATGTGCTCATATCTAGTTGATATATGGAGTGGAAACACCAAGGTCAGAATTGCAGCTAATTCCTCAAAGAAGTCAGAAGCAGGATAATTAATTGCAAACCTCTTCCTCAATGCTTTGGCTTGATCATGATTTTGAATCATGATCATGATTTTTCATAAAGTTTGTAAAGTTGCACAGTACTCTGGTACAGTCGTGCCTTGAGATACGAGTTGTTCTGTGGCCACCCACATATCTCAAAGTACTTGTATTTCAAAACATCTTTCGCCATTAGAATGAATGGAAACAGCCGCTACGCAGCAAGACCCACAAAGCTTACTACCGAAGTGGCAGCCGCCACACTCAGCCACCATGGTCGCCCCATGTGTCATCATTTACGGCGGAGTTTCTCACGTGGCACATGAGGCTCAGCTCAAATGCACCGAGAAAGGAACAAATCAGTCCATGAAGTGATTCTATTGATTGCGTTCACTCAAACGATTTGATGGTTTGAACAAGTTGATCGCGAACCCATGTTTACATTTCACATTTCACCCAATGGTACTGTCTATGTGTATTCGACAGTGCTTCGCAATTATTTTATTACGCCCCCTAGGAAGAAGAAAATACTCTCCGGCATGACTATAAATAGCATCATTTGTCTATAAAAGTGTTGTAAGTACATCTCTGCAGAGGAGCTAATACGCCTTGTGCACGAGAGTGCCACTGCCACATACAGTTGTGGATGTGCAATTACACTTTATTCTAATACGGGGGAAAAAACTAAAACAAAACATGTTCCCTGAGACCACAGGCGCCCCCTTATTTGAGAAGAGCTCATATACGGTATTGGAACTGTCTCTGTGGCGGAAAAAAGTTGACTACAGTAATTCAAAGAGAAAAACTTGGCCGCATGGCGGAGATTACCGCCTGTATAGCTAATGGTTAATATGTCTGCATCACTGTCAGAAGATATGGGTTTGAAATTTGAATCTCCGGTGGAACATCTCCATCTGGAGTTTGCATGTTCTCTACATTGTTTGCATAAAATGACCATCCATCCATATTTTTTTTTAGCGCATGGTCAAGGGTGAGCCTATCCAAGCTGACTTTGGGCAAGATGTAGCATACACTGGCGGCTTGGCGTCACTCTCACTATTTTGCCCTTCAGAAGTTCACCGTTTGAATTTGTGTAGCCTTAGAGTGCCCTCCAGTGGTATCATTGTTCATTGTTTTGCTGAGTAAAAAAAGAGACAGAACTCCAATGTAGCAGCACGCAACGCCGACTCGTTCATGTGCTACGTGAACTGTTGGATCCTATTTTGTTGTTGCTTTGGACAAGAATTGTCCGTAAGTACATGTGATGTTAAGATAATAACACTGTGTATTCATTTTAGTTAATTAGGACAGTTATTAGAGATTAGAGACTGTTGGATGTGCAATGTAACTATAACTACTAGCATGAGAGTGTGTTGTGTATTGCTAGCTAATACTGTACCACATTGTTTTTTATTTTATTTTCTAGTTTTACGACAACCTAAAGAGGGTAATAGTCAGAGGCCATTGTTCAAATAAACAGCCCAAAGGGAAAGCTAAGTCGTTAAAGGATTTCTCAACATGAAGTCAGACCCTTGCTCCACTCCTCACTAAGATTTGAAATCGGCACTCAAAGGGGGTGTTGCCTGGAGGACCGTTGGTTTATGAATGGGAAGGGTTAGGCGTGGTCTGCATGTGAATGACAGTAATGATGGGTCATTTGTGAACGAGCCGGTACAAAGAACGAAGTGAACGATGAGAGCCGGCTCCCTCCTTCAAGAGCCGACTCCGTCATTTTCCCTCGTTCTCTCTCTCTCTCTCTCTCTCTTCCTATGTCGCTCTCTCTTTTTCACATGTCTGAAGCGAGGTTTGGCTGTGCTGCTCAGAGAAGGAGAGAAGGGAAGAGAAAGGGGAGTGGCATGCAGTGAGTGTACTGCACCCGGAGCACGTGCTCCGCGTCAGCCAAAGAGAGACAGGAGGAGGACAAAACAAACAGAGAAAAGGGAGGGGAGTTTTAATTTTGTTGCTTATTTATTATTTGTAACCTTTTTAATCTTCAATAAAATAAACAAAAATCATTTTCTTTGCTTGATAATTGTTGCTATTTGCAGTCAGTAGAGTGCAACACTTAGTTCACTAAGTCATTTATCAAAATGTATGCTAAATTTGTCATAAACATTTAAAATAAAAGCTAAAGTTAAAAGAGCCGTTTGAGAGCCAAAAAGAGCCGGCTCTTTTCACTGAGCCGATCCAAATGAACCGGATCACCCAAAAGAGCCGAAAATCCCATCACTAATTGACAGCAGCAACTCATTAAGAAGTTGTTTAAGGAGGCGTGTACGTCATGCGGAACAAGTGACGTAGTACGTATCGTCTCGTGTAATTGTGTTTATCTCAGTGTTTAATCAAATCAAGCTTTAAACAAACATGTACTAAAATGTAAAAATAATGACAAGGACATGCAGACAGCATTTGTAGACACCAGTTTATACAGTTTATCAGCAAAAAAAAAGTTGATTAAGTTTTGAGTTATGCTTTAACTCGCTGTCTAGCTGGTGAAATCTCAAAGCTTCGGAGCGAGGACAGCATATTCACATTTACACCTATGGAGTCTTCAATGAACCACCAGGAGAAATGAACGAAATTTACAAAAACTTATAATAAAAATTAAATACAAATAATGGGAAATTTAATTTTGAATCACTACTGCCACGTGTGGCCGAAAACTAAAACTGGCCACTCTCTTCTTCACGTGCACACTGCGCACACTCGCACAACTTTATTACTGAAGACTAGGCGCAGAGTCCATACTTAAGCCGCGGGGGGAACTTGTGTAAAAGCAGACCGGGCAAAGGGCACCTATTCGGGCTTGCTACAGCGAAGCCTCGGGCCGAATTCAAATCCGAATCTAGTCCGAAAACTATTCAGGCTTAAAGAAGTATCCATTGTGAACAGCTAAGGTGTTAATCTGCTAATTGGAAGTAAAAAATTGTGAAATAAATTAAAGATATTTTAGTCAAATTTCTACATTGAGCAGCTTTAAATTAACCTTAGTGGACAAAAACAAACCAGAAATATGTTTTGGAATGTGAGAGGAAGGTGGAATACCCATGGGAAGCTACAAAAAGTAAACTAAGAAATGTACCATGCCACAGTGAATTATACGGAGAAATCTCTCATGAGGACTCTCATGCTGAACTCCGACTTACAGAGATTGCATCTTAAATCATCTGCACAGAGCAAATGTTGTCCTAAACCTCCCCGACCATCTCTGCAGTATTTGGCATTTCTTGCAGCCGTTACTCAAAAAAGTGCATTTGTGCTTTGTCTATACCAGTGAGATATGGGTCGCCAGTTGTACCTAAGGTCATTTGCACACACAAAAATGCCAGATCTGCTTGCGGATCAAATGCGTTAAACGAATTTCACCCCACCTAGCTGGGTGAGACAATCAGTGATACTTTAACTTTAACTGTTCAATCTTGTTATTAATGGTGGAAATGAAGCAATCATTGTCTGATTAGCCATATCCATCTCAGTATTGTTAAATTTGTATTGGTTTGTATGCCCATAATTTGCAGTTTGAAAATGAATTCTATGAAAACATCACTAATAAAGAATAATTTTGACTTTTGAGTATGATTTGACAAGCTTCTCAACACCATTTTATATGATGGCATTTTTTTTTTTTTTTAATGTTGCCTTCCAGAGATTGTGTGAATTATTTCACAACCATGATTGAATTAAATGTAATTTCCACAAACTGATACTGATTTCGTTCCAGGAAACAATCAACTGGACCACATCTAAGAAATGCTAGTTACATTACGCATTGCAATGATTTAGGGTCTAGAGCAGTGGGGTCTCAACCGCGGTCCTCGAGTACCCCTATCCAGTCTGTTTTCCAAGTCTCCCACAGGCAACACAGGTGTTTCAAATGATCCGCTAATTAGCAAGTTCTGTATGAAGCCTGATAACGATCCTCAGCTGTGTTGGCTATGGGAGACATGGGAAAAAAAGCTGGATAGGGGTACTCGAGGACCGGGGGTTGAGAACCAGTGGTCTATAGCCCACCTCATTTTCATGGAGATGTTGAAGGTCAGTCAAATGTAATTTAAATCAATAATCTTCTCTCATAGGTTACAAGATGTGACATAAATAGTATTCTTTAGTAAAGTAAGCATGGGAAAAAAATTCTACTGTAAGGTTTGTGTAAGTTTAACAGAAGAAAATCTGTAGTTCCATCTGAGCACAGGTGATCTCGGCCTTCTTGGCCCTCTATATCACCAATGAAATACAAGCTACAGTACAAGCATTTCAGCAGCCCTTGTGCAATATTTTCATTTTATCTCTATTACTAAAGTTTTTTGTACACCTACCATAAGTTCATGGGGTATAATGTAAGTTACAGTATGTACATGTGAGAAGGTAAAAAAAAGCAAGACCTCTATTCCCCCCACACTGAAATTTTGTAATTTACTCATGGCAGCATTTGGTAGATAAGAGGGGAGGGTGTGTGTGTGTGTGGGAGTGTGGAGGGAGGAGGGGGAGAAAGCAAATTTGTGACCGAGTTCATGGTTCCCCTCTGGTGGTTTCCTTAAGTGACAAGCCCCCAGGGCTGAAGAAGCATTAGTTAATCCTAAAGTGCATGCGGGAATACAGCATGGTGGTCCAGGACCAACTGTGGTCGCTTTGCAGCACTATGCTGTGGTACGAGTCAGGTATCTGTGGGTCTATTTCAGTTAATGACAGGGGTCCTTTGCTCTTTCTAAAAACAGGATACTGTCCACGTGTATGGATACAGTTTTAAGGTACTGGAAAGTATTTCAGAGGTTATTACCATACAACCTTTAACATCATCACTTTCTGCCTTTAGTTCAGCACGTTAGAAAAAGAGCAAACCTTCTGAGGCAAAGGGTTTAACACCTTGTCAGCTCCTCACACATCATTTTGCACTACCCACACACCCGCAACTCAACTCTGCAATCTATCTGTGTGCTAATAGCTGGTAGTTGACATAGTACATCACCCAGTTGGCTGGCTCTCATGACTCAACGTTCCCTACAAGCGAGAGCCGACCCCATTCTGAGCAATGATATAATTCAGCAGTTCAGCTGCAAGGGTTGCTTTAACTTGTCATGGTGCTGAGTGAGTTCCACACGCTGAGCGCGTGCGTAAGTGTACCTGATTAGCTATATGTGATCATTTAAACTAGAAAGACAATAAACATTTCTAAAATACAATGCCGAGGCCGATGACTTACTGTACAGACACTGCATGTAATTTAAAATGTTAAATTGTATCTACAGACCCCTGATGAATTCTACTCTATATAACTATCACAGTTCCTCTGGGTCACACTGACCTATACAGTACCTGCAATGTTTGTGTGTAGTACAGAGTTGTGTTGCATTCTCCGAATAATTCTACTTTCTATAAAGAAAAAAAAATTCTACTTATACCTTTTCAATTAAAAATTAGTTTATCCATTTATCATTAATATACGTGAAGCTGCATAGTCCAACTAGCTCATAATGTCCAATATGGCCAACCATATTTTTAACATAAGTTAGTAAAAAAAAAAAAAAAAAGTTATTTTGCGGTTACTGTGCTGCAATTATCCAATAGACTCAAGCTTCTATTTCTAATATTTTCTGTTCAACAAGGATCTGTGCTTGTTGGTAGGACAGATGGCTTAGGAGGTGTGCTAGAGTTGAATGAGGTAACGAAGAGAATGATTTGGAGAATGTAGTCTTTTTTTGGTTTGCGCTCTTTGACGATGCAATGTTAATGTCACAACAAACATCTCTCTACCCCCCTGAAAAGTTATGGCTTTGGAGATGTGAGGATTCTGCCTGACATGATTGGCAACCATTGTACTGCCCATTTAACGCAATTGGTCTGAAAATATATTTTACTTGCCAGCAATGTATAGTGACAGACAGAACAATTTAATACAAATTAATCTACTAGATAGCAAAAGAAAAGGTACGATTAACTTGTATATCCACCTCTTGCCATCAGAATAATAGCGTTCAATATAGTATTCAACTAACTAGGCCCAGATTTCAAAGTAGTAAATAGAGATGAGATCATCATTATTTCAGTCTCCTGTGTGTACCTTTTCTACCATTTTTGTTTGGTAGCTTAATGAGCTGTGTTTTCCCATGTGAAATATGTGCCTTGGCTTCGTAAAGGTTGGGATTATTACCTTAGACAATAGATTTCAAATTGTTGTTGATTGCAGTAGTATAAACTGCATCTACTGCCAAATTAACATTTTGCGGAACCTATTTTCAACAGCTGATTCAATGGAACTTGTTATACTTTCCTGATGCTTTCTAATTATTTGGCTGGTGGGAGTGTTAGAACCACCTTCGTAAGGCAAGCTGAGACTGGATTTTCACTGCATGGTTCAAGTGAAAGGCAAAAATTGAAAATAGAAAATATGGCATGGCAGCATAGAAAGGGGGAAAATCCCCAAAGCTCTAGAAAATCTGCCAATGTGACTACAATGTTAACAGACAGATCATATTAGTATAGCATATACTGTATAGCAAACCTGATGTCAATGAAACACATTAATTTGTGACAGACAAACACTACAACATGCACGCACAAGATGTATTCATTATTAATAAAGGAACAAATTGCCAACATAACCAGCGGGATTAATGACGAGGTTACCCTCATTTAAAGCAATTAGGGTAAAGAGTCAGTCCAGGCCAACTACATGTTAGGTATGTAATGATTAATCATGGTAAACTCACTTATTATTTACTTCCACATGATGTTGTAGACACACGCCTACGTTGTCCTTGAGCAAGACACCCCAAACTGCTCCCAAGGCTACTTAAGCAGCCCCCTGATCCAGTGTGTGCCACTAACAGTGTGTGTTCGTTGTGATGGGTCAAAATGCAGAGGTCAAATTTTGTGTACATGACAAAAAAAAAGAGATTATTTCATATGTTTTCATGGACAAATAAGGTACTATGCGTTCAGATCAGGATTTGGCACTACAGTATAAATCAAGCCTAATGTAAAAAAAACAAAAACAGAAACACAAGTTTTGGAGAGAAAGAAGACAAGAAATGGGAAAGTGGAGTAAACCTTGGCATTAGCGCCCCAGTGTATTCACTGATGATGCATATTTTGTTAAACAGGGGACGTGCGCATGCATGAGCACTTCATATAATTTAGTGAATGGTGTAACATTAAGTTGTTGCTAGTGTGTTGCTCAACATAATGCGCTTGATAATGATTCCTTAGCAAAGTGTGCAGTTAGGTTGACATACACTGGCACAATTTGTTAATTGTTGCTAATATTTTGTAACGGACAGCAGAATCTGCTTCTCTGCAAAAAAGAAAAAGTGAAGCGCACGCAAAAACACGATACTTGAGCAAAAATGGTTGACACAGTTTAACATAAATGTTATTTTTGGAGAGAAGTCAACAAGGCTTACATTATGACAAACACAATCCACCTACTGTGAAATATGGAAGTGGATATTTTATATGCCTTGCGGCACAGGCAATATCATCACAAGCGTAGCATGTTATCAGAAATACTGGTGGACAATTAGCATTCATCAGCTCGGAAGCTGCTCATGGGACACTCTAGAATTTTACAACATGACAATGATCTAAAAACACGCTTAGTCAACCCTTGAAGGTTCTGGAGTGACCATCACAAATTCCTGACCTCAATTTCTTTGACCCAGTCTGGGGAGATCTCAAACATGTAGTTTATGGAAGACAACCCAATAATTGACAGGACCTGGAAGCTTTTTGCCCAGAACAATGGACCGTTTTACCACCTAGGAAAATAAAGACCCTCATCCACAACTCTCGCAAAAGCCTTCATTGATGCTAGTAAGAGCAATCCGCTGTATTAACTCTTTCACTGCCACTGACGTTTAAAGACGTCAAGTAAAAATCTACGGAGCACTGCCAATGACGTCTAAAGACGTCATCCAATTTTTTTATTATTATTTTTTTTTTGAAACGGGTGGGGGAAAGCCTTCCGCATGTCTGGTGAAAGTTTCAATTAGGTCTCTTGTGCCTAAGGACTATTTTTGGCCCCTAGAGGGCAGCGCTGACTGTCTTTTGGCAAGATCGGGTGGGCGTCAGTAGAGGCGGAGCTAGAGCGTCGAGCAGGAGATCAGAATGGAAAACAAAGGAAAAATGGCGACCGGTTTGCGAGGAGCTCACGCCCGAGCCGTTTTTTTCAAAGCCCAAAATCATCCAGCAACGCTAAAAGAGCACATTGATGACAACGATGATCATCATCGATGATGATGATGATGATGATGATGATGACTCCGTGGAAGGAAAGCATTGACGCGGCATTAGAAGACGTGGGGGGGTGGGGAGCTAGATGGCTAAGGAGGAAGTGGTGCCCGTTTGCAAAGCAGCTCTACACTTACAAGAGAAAGCCATCGACCAACGCTAAATGAGCACATTGATGACGACGATGATCATCATCGATGATGATGAAGGTGAATCCGAGCTTGACGGCGAAATTGGAACCGCTGACGCGGCGGCTATGACGCCGTCATAAACGCGGAGCACAATCGAGCACGCACAGGCGGACGTTCGATCGGACGACGGAGAGTGCCCCGAGTCCAATGCATATTCATCGGAGGAGTGTGTACAGTTTGATACTTGCTATTTATTCACCGGAAAAAAAGGCTGTCAAGAAAGTAACATTTGCACGCGAAACGGACAAAGTGAAAGTAAATTGTTGTGTGAGTCCAGTGGCGTCTCCTTGCACGCAGGAGAGTGTTACAAAAAGAAAAACTGTATTTGAAACATCCACATAATTGTAAATAGTACCACAGTTGCACACATTTGTAAATAGTTTGCGAAATTGTTTTGTCAAATTGTTACACTGTTGAATGGAAATAAACGTATTTTGCAATCAAAAAACACTTTTTCATTGTTGGTGAAAGCGTTTTACAGAGGTAAAGCACTATTTAGGTGTTTGTGGCATAATTCATGGACAAAAAGAAGTGTACAATTCACTAGAGTGCATGAAATAACATCGTTTCACAAAAAGCCGTTTTTCTCCGCTTTTTGTTTCAAAACAGAGAATTTCGGTGAAAGTAACCATTTTCTATTGTTGATTACTGAAGAACGGAATAAGGTAGAAACAAACTTTTTTTTTTGATGAAAGATGAGAGTCCAATCTTTCATTTGGTAGTATGTGTGTTTCCATAGTCCAAACACAACATTTTCTGTGGACCTTGAAAGATCAGTCAAAATGCTTAAATCGGCTGGCACTGGGGACAACCCGTTTCTGAAAACGCCTGGCAGTGAAAGAGTTAAATATTAATGCTCGAGTCAGACTACAAGATGTTAGCGCCATTGTTGACCCGATTTTCTATTAATTTTCCATGTCAGGCCTGACATATTTTGTATCCATGTAGTGTGACATAATCCACGATCAAAGATTTGGCATCGAAGATACCAAAATGAAAAGTCTAACCTGTTTCTCCCAGTAGTATGACATATTAATGAGAACTCTGCAATATTGCTTCTTGACGTCAACCAATAAGATTGTGTCTTCACTATCTGATGTGCAGGGTTTGTGAGCTACCACCTGACAGACCTGGAATCAAGTCAAGTTTATTTTATAGCCCTTAATCACACAAGAGTCTCAAAAGGTTTCACATGCCCACAGTTGACAAATATCAACGACATCCCCTAATCAAACCACAAGTAAGTGGAGTAAGGTGATGACCAACCTGCTCTGCTCATTCTACAGCCAGTTGAGTGACGCTCTGGGCATATACAGTGAAGAGGCAGAGCAGCTTGGCCTTCAAGTGATTTGGACAAAAACAAAGTTCATGTTTGTTGGTGATGGACTGGATGATGGATCCTCTGAGACTGTCAAGGGCTTTGTGTATCTGGGTCCATAGTGACAGACAAAGGGGACTTATAGAAGAACCGTGGCAGCATCAGATCCGCAGTCTCTCTGGAAGCCACTCTGAAGGAACCAGACCATCTCATGCATGATGAAGCTCCAGATTTACAACTCTGCCATACTCTCCATCCTGATCTATGGCTCGGAGACAAGGCCTTTAAACAAGACAAAGGCACCAGAACTGCTTTGATAGCAGGGCCCTCAGAACTCTTGAAAACAGCAGGTGGCCCCAGCGGGTCTCCTATGAAATGTTGAGGGCTCACATGAGCCAGCCTAGAGCATCATGCATCATGGTAAAGAAAAAGAGGGATGAGTAGAACAACAAAAGTGAAGAAAAGATAGTGGAGTACGGCAGCAGCACTTATGATGTCAGGTGTGACGATTATCATGACCGCATAACCTTATGTAGCTAGGTAGCTACATAACGCTATGCTGCCTGCCTGCCATCCATCACTGTTGTTTCTTCTTTGGAACCGGTTATATCCGGTAACGTGACATGTTTTCTGGTCCTGCCTCCCTGACAACCTGATTTGACAAGTGCCTTATAGTTTAATTTGAATCAAAACTCATTCACTCCCAGCCATTTTCACTGAAGCAACCCCCTTCGCTCCCAGCTGTTTTACTGGATTTTGACTGATTTTGCAAGACTCACAGAATATTGTGTTCTATTGCTATAATAAAAAAAAGCATGGAACATACCAAAAGAAAGATTAGAGTCTCTTTTTTCATCAGGAAAAAAAAGTATATTTCTATATGTTTCCGTTTTGCAGCAATTAGCATCAGAATATAGCTAAATTTCATCATTATCCACAAATCTGTTTAAAACATTGGGGACTCTGGTGCCACCTGCTGGCCGTTTTTATAATAACTACCATTGCTTCAAGCATTCTCTTTAGTTCAGAGGCTGCATCAAAGCCTTCTGTATGCCCTAGCATAAAAAAAAAAAAAAAAAAAAAAAAACATCAACGTATAAATACATCATTGGGAGTATGTTAATATTTAAAATAGAACGCATTTATATACATTTTTGGGGGCAAATGACTTAAAGATAAAATAACATGATTTTGCTTGATATGGTATGAGTCTCATTTTGCTATATCATGTAAACATGATGGAGTATTTTGGTTCATTTGTTGAGTCCATTAACTTGTGGAGGGAGTCAATGTTCAGGCCAAGAATGTATTTGATAACAAATAGTAAATTCATACCAGAGGAAATATATTGCTGAAGATCATTCAACAAGAGTCTTGCCAGATGATCTGCTCCTCTTCTGAAATTTGCCTCCCTTTGTCAGTCTGACTCTGCCCAAAAATTGTGGGGAATTTCCATCTATTATCTCAAGAGCATAACTTTCACTCAGGAGGTGCTCGAGAAACATTTGCAACTTTTGATAGTACAAAGTGTGACGAAAGTTGCATGACAAAATGCTGCTCAAGAAATGATTAAAAAAGTGATAAAGATATACTATCTAACACAGGGGTAATCAAGTTTAGTCCTAGAGAGCCGCAGTCCTGCATGTTTGTGCCCTCCTCAAACACAGCTGAGAGGCTCCTGCAGAACGTAATTATGAGCTGATGATTTGAAACACCTGGGTTGGAGGCAGGAGACACCAAAAACATGCAGGACTGCGGCTCTCTAGGACCGAACTTGCCTATCCCTCATCTAACAATAACTTCACAACTAATTCAAACATGATCCTAGCATAAGTATTGGGCTATTCACAGATGCTCTCATTTTTCTATATGTATTTATTTGCAATCAATATGAAATGTGATTGAAATGCCACACAGCTTTTGCGGAGTCAGGAAAAAGGCGGAGTTTTGCAACACTTTTGCATGTTCAAGAGCGCCAATATATTTCTCCTCAAGTTTTTTTTTTAGCACTTTTAATTGCTTAATATTTTTATGAAAATAACAGCCAAAGTGGGGTCACACATAGACATAGGCAATTTCTGCCCAATATTGTGGTATATACTCTGCATTGTAGTCTAGATTTTAGTTTATTTTGGCAGCATTACCTGAATTTTATGACTACTCGGGACAATTCAAGACCTGCATCCAATGCTGCATTTTACCACAGGACAAATGCTGGAGACAGAGCTGAACAACAGGCAGGAAACTCAAGGGCGATTACCCCCCCCCCCCCCCCAACTCCTACAAAACAGAATGCAAGGATCCAAAAACTACAAAAAAAACTAGGAGCACAAAGAGGAAGAGGGCGGCGTCATCTTATATGACAAGACAAGCCATAGCAGAAACAGTAAAAAAAAGTTTATTGATAAAGTCTACTTTTGTCATTATCCCATGGGGAGGTCTCAGAGAAAGTGGGCGTGCGTTTAGAGGCGGTGCGGGGGAGGGGCTGCACGCAATGACTTCAAACCGTGCCAACAGCTCGTTTTCTCAGTTTGGGAGGGGCTGGTGCTTGGAGAGCAGAATAACCTAGAATTTCTCATACAGGGGCGAATGGAGGAAACAGAACTTTGGTCATGTTTTTGGTGAGGAATTAGCATTTTATCATGGTTAAAAAGCTCCAAAAAGTTGATTTTTCATGTTGCAGTCCCTTTAATCATTTATTTTTTGTGAGCTTGCAAATGTTTAAATTGTGTGTTTTAAGAAGCGTCTGGTAGGGGTGAAACTATATGCATTACAATTACATGGTCTAGCAAAAGCATGGATTTTCACATAATGCCGGTGGGTCTGGAACGAATCCCCTCACGATGAGCGTGAGTTCTCAGTAATGAGACACACTTGGTCATGACAGTAGAGGACAGGAGAGAGAGCTGATTGGTAGTGATGTAAGAAAAAAAAGGCAAATGCAGGAAGACCATAACAATGAATAACTAAGTAAGCAGCTCAGACCCTGGAGGGCGTGGACACATAAAGCTGGATATATACTGTGCCAATTAAGCCTCTTTCAAGTCCCAACTCAGTGAGTCTAACTCGTTTTTTAATGTGAGCCGATTGCAAATCTCGTTGGGTATTGGTAGCCATACAGAGAAATGCAAGAAATGACTTATAGGTCCAGTTGAATGAACTTATGTTTAGTCCCACAGTGATCTTGTTCAGTAAAATGAGACTTATGAACTGAATGCTGATTTCTGTGCAAAACAGTTTACCAGCCAGATAAAGTTACATTATGCAGGGACTTGTGTGCCTTTACATGTATGCGTCTCTCTCTTGCACAAGCAGTAAAACGAAGCACGTTACATTGTTGTTACCCATCCATCTTCTATACTGCTTATCCTCACTGGGGTTACGAGGGTGTGTTGGAACCAAGCCCAGTTGACTTGTGGAGAGCCAGCCAATCGCAGGCGTATATGGACAAACAACCATTAACATTCATGTTCACACTTTAGGACAATTAGTACTCGGAGAAAACCCATGCAAAGGAGAAAATGTAAACAAATGAAGGGCAGAGTCGAATTTCTAACCTCAGAACTGTTAGGCGGATGTATAAACTAAACATACAGACGTGTGTTCTTTGCTTTTGCAGATTAATTTCTGTCTTAATACATCATAAGTGTTTTTTGTTTATTTTTAACTTTTTATTTTCTAGTGTAATCCTGACAGCTGCTATTATCCAGATAAAGCGATATATGAATAATACGATACTTAAGTGATGATTTTACAGTTGGACATTTCTTTAAGAGTGAAATCCTACTTAAAAAAAAAGTTTGAATAACAATTCACAGTTGTTTTATAAAACTATAAGACATGAGTAATCTCCCCAAAACATGCTTACACATAAAGTACCTCAGTCAAACAAATGACAGGACTTCAGTAGTCTTAACCGAACTAATTACATTGCCAGTAATAACGAGCAAGCAAGTTCAAATATAATTTTACAAGTAACACTTTGTGTGTGACATGTCATATTTCTTTCAGTGCAAGTTTGCTCTGTTATGACAAACATACACATTTTTATTTTTTAAATGTATTTATATTTTTGTGTGTCAGTCTACTCAAATAAATCCAGAGGTCATTCATTTCTGCTTAGGACGTGTTGCTGATCCATCTGCACTCCGTCCCTTATTTCTGTCCTGAGAGCACTGCTCAACCTTTCGATAGCCACCATCAACTACGACTTGAAGCCAAGGACAAAACACATATGCCTCCTTAAATCGAACGCTACACGGAAGAAATCTATTTTCAACCAACACTCGGTTCTCCTCATTTGAGCTTATTTCTGCTGCAGTTTATCTCACCTCCTTCCTCTCTTCCAAAAGGAATGCAATTTCATCACTTCTGTCAATGTCACAACATCCTCCAAAAGAGTACTTGCTTCAAGTTGCTGAACTGTAACACTCTTTTGCTCGCGGTTGTTCAGGCCAGAGATGTTTGCCACTGTTATCGTCCTTTTCTTTGATATAACGGGTGGTTCTTTGGCATGTTCTGGAAAAACATCAATGACTATGTACAAAAAGCTAATTCCACCACATTTTGACATAGTAGCATACAGTTGCTGTAACATTTCATGATGTACCTTTCGTCTGCCCACCAACAAGAAGGTGCTCAGAATGTGAACATTTCCACCAGTTAAGCGAGAGCATATTAGCCAGTGCAATTTCTTACTTGTTGAAGGTTACTCTTTAAGCTTTTCTGCCTGCCTGCATGAATGGAAGCAGGTGTTTGATTTATAAGGTAATCAGTAAAACCACCAAGTAGCAGTTTGGTTAGTTAGTAACCTTGTCATGCTGACTGCGGCAACAATCCAGTCTCAGGATTCCAATTTTTTAGGTGTGACTAATGTATCACTTTCAAAATTGCTAAATATTAAAGGATTTTTAACTTGCCACATACAATGCATAGGATCAGGATCACTTTCTTAAAATAATGGATTAAGTCAGATTTTGCCTTTTTTTGCCTCGAACAACAACAACTACCCCTGATAATAAATTATTAATGAACAATATAACATCATTATTTTAAAGTACTATTTTTCATTTTTCTGGGGGGTGGTGGCTTAGGACATTGTTTTTCAGAAGAAACAAAATTCCTTGACTTCACAATTAAATTGAAATGTACAGTAGGAGCAGTCTTTAGAGGTTCCATCAGTTAACTGTTAGAAATATGCAACTACTCAAATATTGCCAAATATTTTTTAATATATATCTATACTGCTCATTCTCACCAGGATGGTGGGTGTTTGGCCTGAAAGGCGGGGTACACCCTGGACTGTTGTCCAAGTAATTCCAGATGTACTATTTTGATGTGTATGATGGAAAACAAACAAAAGGCCACACCAATCAGTCCAAGACAGGTTCTTATGATACTTGAATAATGGTTTCCATGTCTTTTTTTTTTAAATAACCAAATTAGTGTGGTTTTCTTTTGCATTAGGCTCTATGAAGCACTTTAACAACATTTTAATAATATTCCAGAGGGTCTCAGTTACGTAAGTGAACTAGAGAACCAGAATCTCACTGCAGTTTAAAATAATAATAATCACATGCTAATTTGTTGTCTAGCAATTACCTTACCTGATTGGAGCTAATTAAATCATAATTGGGTGTCAAATGATGATGGCCATAACGCCACTCTCCATATACAGTCACATTTGGATTATGGAGATGCTTGGGTTGTTTTTGCATAAACGTCCATCACCAATATAATAGTTATGATTAACAAAAGCGCAGATATGGAATTATTGTTCCAGTTTCAGTTTTTTTTTAAATTACCTAACAAAACACACAATTGTCCATAGGCCTAATCATGATGAATCACATTCTTCTACGTTTACTATTACAAGTCTTTTTAACATATTTAATTGAGTAACATTATGTAATTAAAAATAATCATCAAATTTATAGATTCACAGACTATTTTTAATAGCTTTAATAAAAAAAAAATTCTTGTGAAATACAACAAAATGATAAAAACTTTAGAGGTATCTTTCTTATATTCACCGAAACAATTCTCAAAGCGTCTTGTGTTACAAGTTTAGTTATCCAACAACAAGCACCAAACTCCAGCAGTGTTTAATGGAGAGGCCCCGCGGAGGTAACAGCAGAATGTTTTGTTCTGAGATGATGCATCAAAGACATAGAGTGCAACGTTTTTGATTTTGGCTTTGCACCTAGTGCACAAATTGTTTTATATTTCAGTTTTTAGATTGTCTCCAAAAACCGTTGAGCAACTTTTTACTTTGTAAAACATGATGTGATGCTATGGGGGGGTGTTCAATGCCATGGCACGGTATTAACTTATAGGGGATCAGTGGTAGAGTGGTCGTCTCTCAACACAGAGGTTGTGGGTTCGATCCCAAGCCATTGTGACATGTCGAAGTATCCTTGAGCAAGATACTGAACCCCCAGCTGCTCCTGATGCTGCGTCATCAGTAGGTGAATGACTAGTAGAATGCAAATATTAAAGATTGATGCACTGCAGCCCGAAAGTGCCGAGCGTTGTGGGTGATAAGCTTAGGGTGAAGGACAGAAAATAAATGAAGACTATTAGACCAAAGGGAGCAGCAAAAGCAAAGGAGTCGATAAAGGTCAGTGACATATGAAGAGGTTTGACCACACAGCACTCTGAAACTCCTAAATTGGATTTCTGTAAGCAAAAAAGGGATGAGGTGACGTTTTATGACAATAGTAAACATTTTTGCAGCAGCATCCTAATTTGCTAGCAGATGACGGGACACAGCAAATATAAGTTTAACCCGCAGCCACGGCAGCAAATGGCACCTCAATCATACCGTTTGAAATGCAATGATGCGTTTAAGTTCATAAATTGCTGTTGCATCATCAGTGTCACAAGCATGCCTAACCCATTTTTGGGGGTGCTCAAGCACCGCTAAAGTGCCCACCAAATTGAGAGATGTAAAGAATGTATCTTACTGTGTGCCCTCTTTTAACAAGCTAGAAAAGTGTTATAACTACACAGTACAATACTTGATTAAAATGTAATATTTTAATAACAAAATTACAGTACCATCCCCTTAAGAATAGATTTTTAAATGTTGTTACTGGTCTATAAATCACTGAGTGGTTTGGGTCCTGAATACATTAAGCAAATACTAACTAAATATAACACTAGTAAAGATCTGAAGTCTGCAGATTCGGGTCAATTAAGCCCAGGTTTCAAAACAAACATGGTAAAGCGGCTTTCAGCTGTTGTGCTGCACGCAGATGGCCAACAGAAGCCCCTACTGTAAATGATTTCTTTCCTTTGCTTTTAGATGCCTTAATCTTTTCTTTGTAAATGCATTTAAATGTTGTCAATATGTGTTCTTCTAATGATTTTAATCAAATTTTGTTCTCTCTGCTTTGTGAATGTATTCAGCTGATCTACCGGTAAGCCGAAAGGAAAAGAAGAGGTCAGGCCACATACTTCAAAGCAAATTGCCATTTCTTTAAAAAATCAAAAATTCTAATTAAGATTAAGTTTAATTTCCATTTTGACATACTGTAGTTTCCCAAGAATGCCACACACTTCCTACCACGCCGCCCCATCACAACCACCAAATAACCCTTCAAAAGCTGACTTTCTTTTGTAATTATTTATTATGCGCTCACGCGATTTGATGGTTTTTATTTATGGTGAAAATTTGAAGTAATATCTGCATAGAAATCCGATAAATTGGAGTTTCTTTTGTTAAGACACATTTTTTTGCATAAAGTTCTCTTACTTTGCTAACATTTTCAACTGTCACAATCATTTCTGTAGAGCAAATTTTACTCTAAACAGAGCCTATTTGGTCCCACTCTAAACAGATTAAAATTTACACTGGGAAAATATTAAATAAATAAATAAATAAATAAAGTCACTGTACTGGTCCTTACGTTTGAGTATGGGTTGGGGGCACACAGTTCAATCAATGAGTTGGCGTCGGCATCACCAGACCTCTGCACAAGACTGTTTACACTAGCTGATCTGAATTAGTTCCATCAATTTGTAGTGTATTTAACCTGAGCTGAGCGCATACACAACCACAACAAAAAGATGGCATCGGTGGAGCACTGATTTGTTGATTCACTATGGCAACAGAGCGAAAAGTGTTAAATGACCTTTCTCCCATGCAATTGGAAGAGTACAAATGCAAGTGTAAAGTGAATATGAAAATATATTCTGAAAAAACAACAACACTGCAGCCACGGCAAAGAAAAGAGATGCAGCACAGGAGCAAATTGCCTCACGGGGTAATGCAGAATTTGAAATGCTCTACTATTTTCATGCACTGAATAACACTCAACTGCACTTTAAATTGAAGCATACATGTACTGGATGTGAAAAGGCATTTCATTTTCTTTTGGTGCAATCTGAAATCTGATTAGCAAAAAGTTTAAACTGATAACATCATTCAAGACAGGCCAGGCATATTTTGCTTGGCCATGATTTGACCTCACTTAGATTTTAGTCATACAAATTGATATTGGATTATGAATCATCTAAAAACATTTAACAGCAGCACTCACATATAAACTACTGTAATCAATCCAACACAGATAAAAAATGTTGCAGCAAAGCACTTGAGTGGACACTATGGGAATCAATTCAGGCAACATTTTACAGTTTGAAAGCAATGAGGAACATGATGGTTTATCAACATTGAGAACAAGTTTAAGCATATCCATAGCAGGCATAGAAATGCAAATTTCCATCATACACATTTTGTTGAAATGTTTGTCTCTATGGTTGGAGATATCTGCCTTTTGTTAATATTTGTATCGATATAATATGTTTTTTTGTTTTGTTTTTTAAACTTTTCTGGGGGGGGGGGGGGGTTTCTGTCGCCAATATGTGTTCCTCCTGTTATTAATAAGACAAAGTATTTTTTGATGTATTGAATATATAATTGCTAATTGGTCTAACAAATAATTGTGATAAAAGCTAAATTAATAATTAGTATTAACTATAATTGGCGAGTATTCAGGCTGATATCCGGCTTTATTTTAAGGTATTGGTACTTGCTACGGTGACTAACATCAATACCGACCGCCTTCAGTTTTTGAGGTATGTCCATATATTATGTATCATTTTAAAGGGTATTAAGTTTAGAATTAGTATATATGAATAATTAGAATTTTTTGATACAATGACCCTTTTGCCATACCCGGTAAAATATATATGTTTCTATTAAGGCTGTCACTTTAGCGCGTTAATCTAGATTAATTAATTACACGCAAAATAGTGCGTTAAAAAACCCCCGCAATTGAACGCAAGTGGCAAGTCAATGCGAAATTTGGCCCATCAAGGTACCTGTAAGAGGCAGAGGCGCGCTTCTACAGGGTAGCACTGCTAGCCACTATGAGCATTGACAACAGCAGACATGGACGCGAGTGCAGTACAGCCAGGAGAGCGAGGCAAACTTATTTGGACCTATATCTCCCAGAGCCGTTATTTTGAAGGTTCTATTCTCATCAATGTACATCTTTCACCTTGCCGGGACCCGCGGGGTTGCGCCGCTGGGCTTCCGTAGTTGCTGCCGCAACTGCCATTCATCATGGAGGCTACAAGCTAGATCACCATGGCGGATCGCAATGTCGTGAGGCGATGGCACCGACAGCTGTCGTCGAAACGAGTCCGGGGATGCCGGACTTATGTCCCCGGTAGGACGTACGGTTCGGGAGATACGGCCGCACAAAGACCTCCACGAGACCGATGATTTTCCAACACTTACCCCGCCTGCGATGGTTGCTATCCCGGGTAAAATCACGAGTTTGTAGGCCCTCTATCTTCGGAACGCAATGTCGTGGGGCGATGGTACTGAAATTGTTGGAAATCAGTCGTCGAGACGATTCCGGGGATGCCCTTAGGTAACCCGGTAGGAAGTACGGTTCGGGAGATACGGCTGCCCAAAGACCTCCACGATGATTTCAAGGTATAGTAAAGGTTTATAGTAAAAAAATTTAATAAATAGGCTGCTAAATGTGATGGAGTCATGACGTTTTTGGCAGGACAAGCCTGATAATCAAAATCAATAAAGGTCCACCACCCATTCGCCTCAGAAAAGCAAGAGAGGGATTTTATTAGCAACTTAAAACAGCGAGTAATAAGTATATATTCAAAATGACGGCTCTGGGAAATCTAGTTGTCTTAAAATTCTGATAGTGCTACTGGTTAAACGCAAGTTTATTTATAAAAAGAACAAAGCCGGGAATATTAACAAGACCACAATGATTTGTACCTTTTGTAAAAAAGAAAAACGCAGCTCCAGCCTGACTTATCATATAAGAATCTCAACGTAAACAAGCTTGTTTGAGCAACTGGCTCAAGGACACATAGCCTTAGTTGTCTGTTGTCAGATCCTGTAACCTAGCTTGGGATGGGTTTTGGATTTGGGGAGTTGATACTGTAGCCTCAGTTCCTCTTTTGGGTTTGAGTTGTTATGACTCAAAAAACACCACAGCTATTTGTTATCAGTTCATCTCATGCCATCCATACACCGACCGCAGCTTGTGGAAGTTTAGATTAAAGTTTGTTTGTTTGTTTTTTTACAAAATTGAAGTTTAGATTATCTTTTAAAATAATGTATGGCCTAAATGGTTTGTTGATGTGCTTAAAGGTTTTATTTTATTTTTTTATTGAAGCTTTCTTCTCTTCTTGGTGTATTCAATTGATTAGTCATGCACTAAAATGTTGTAATGTCCTGGAATTTAAATTCTTTATTTGGGGACCTTTATCAGATATGAGATTAAAATAGATTAATTAGATTAATTAATTAAAAATCCTGTAATTAATTAGATTACAATTTTTAATCGCCTAACAGCACTAGTTTTTAATATCCTATATATTATATAGGGAGTATATTGTTCTCTGCATTGCAGTAACACTATCTGTTTGTCTTTTTTAAACAGAAGGTCATTAAAAAATACTTCCACTCATCAGTGGCACAAGAACGCTGTAGTGGCTTGGCACATAAACACCAATTAAGACATTAAACAGCAGTTGTCATACAATAACCTCAATGATGACTTTCCATCAGGAATCACTTTAGATATAGTGATTTGTTTTAGTGTGAGGTTATTTTTTTAAATTTAATATGTATTGATTTTATTCTGGGTGAATTCATTTTTGTTTTATTGCCACCATTAACTGTTTCTGGTAATAAAAATTGTCAAATGGTGTATTTTGGTATGGTTATTTTTTGTACCTGATGAATTGCTGACCTGCAGCCTGCAACCTGAAACAGCCGCCCACCCCCCATGAGATGTTAATAATTTGACATCCTAAGAAAGAAATAATAATGTGCTTGTTTTATTTTTTTATTTTTTTAACAGTCAGTTTGAAAATTAATAGATAATATCATTTTAGTATTAAAAATATATACAATATATAATTCATATAAAGATACTGTTGCATTAACCATGATGAAAACCTAAAAATATATATATATACCAGTGCTATTAATTTATGCCAACATTTGTATAAACCTTACATTGATTGCTGGTTAAATAAATGTGTTAAGTACTGTAAATATGTTGCCAGACATGTATCTGTGTTTGCCAAGAGCTCTCATGAAGTCGCACCAGGAGTCATGTTGGCAGTTCTCACCACTAGTGCTTGGCAATTCCTGGCTGTAGCACCGAAATGAGAATTGAAGCATGTTATCTGTAATTAATATTGCCCATCTCAACTTGGGGACTGTCTGACGTTCCAGTCTGGACTCTGGGCTGCACTCCATCCACATGACACAGTTTCACACATTCTCCTCCAAAAGTATTGTAACAGAGAGGCCAATTACTTTTATTTTTCTGTTGACACATTTGCTTTTGACATCAAATGACGCATATGACACCATGAGATTAATATTTCAGCTTTCGATATATTTACATCTAAGATAACACCTTTTGCTGGTGCCCACCCATTTTTCTTATAAGCAAAAGTATTGGAACAAGTGACTGACAAGTGTGTTTTGTTATGAATCCAATCAAATACACCGTTTGCACTCAAACTGAGAGCCTGTAGTGACCCACATCTTAGGGTTAGACATTCACCAGGGATTTATACTTTAAAGGGAGGGATTGGTGTATATATCGTTTCCTGATAAAGACAGAGAAGAATAGGGTTTGCTTGCTTGCATGTGAACAGTCAGTTTGTGTGTGGCGAGTACTGTAAAGCGATATGACTTGCCTTTATGTCCTCGTCTTATCATTTACCGCTTCTCCACAATTAGTGACCCCGACGTGAGAAAAACGACGGATTTCAATTCAAGCATTTACGCCGCAATGGTCTAATTGCCCGATTTTTGGTAACACAACCCATATCTGCTGTTTCAGCACATTGAGGTCCAGTTCCAGATCAGAGGAATAACACAGGATGCTACGAAGCACTTCCATGTGGTGGCAGCATTGGATGCCTCGATAGTCAGAACCGGGCGGGGGTCACATGACTACAGAGAATGCGCAAAAAGCGTTTCCATTACACATTTGCGAAATACTTCTATTTCGACACATCTCAAAAACCACCTCATGAGAGCGTAATAACGTTTTTGCGATATTTAATTTTTTTTTTTAAATCCTGTGTCCATTACCAGCTTGCTTTTGTGCAACTTGCCTTTTGCGCAAAATTGAGGGTAATGGAACCACACCTACTGAATATGGCACAATCATTCAACAAAACACCCATTCATAACATATAAAATGGTAAAAAATGTTAAGCACTGTTGTAAAACACAATATATGTGTACTGTATACAGTATAGGTCAAATGAAGCTTCATGAGGCACTTGTCATATTTTTTACTCCTCTAGATGGTGCTCTTGGTTTAAAGATAGAGGCTAGTGCAATGGAACTTCAATCTCACTGCATCTTTAAACTAAGGATACCACCTTGAGGAGTAAAAAAAAAAGTAATTGCTTCATGAAGCTTAATTTTCCCATCACTAGAATACTCTTTTTATGACTTGGAAGCGGCCGACTCTATATCACTCACTTAAACCAGCAAATAGGTGTGCAGCAATGCTTAAGGCCAAACACTGTCGGCCAATCAGGTAACAGTGACATCACGGCCTTGCTCCGTCTGCATTTTATAACCACCTCAGAGGAAGTTTTAAAGAGTGGTTTAATTCCATTGTAACCAACTTCTCAGCCTCAAGAAAGCGTAAAGGAAAAGCGACCACACAGGTTACTTGAGGATGATAAATTGCCCATAGGCATAGGAAGGAGATTGTGAATTGTTGTAACTGGCTTGTCTTGCTGACTGGTGAGCGGTCTGTAGCGTACTCCAAGTCTGGCCTAGACTTGGCTCGAATTGGCTCCAGCTCACATGGATCTTAACTCGTTATAATAAACATACCGTTATAATACATTTCACATACTTTTTTTTTTTTTCAGATTTAAAAAAATATTTCTTAAGATAGGCATTTTGATTTTTATTAAATATGAACATAACTAACGGAACACATTTGACAGTTAGATTACAGTATATTACAAGTGAGTTTTTCGACTGCAGGATCAGTCAGTTGTTATCAGCTGGATGAAAGCACTGTGCATGACCTTCATAGCACCAAACGAGTCAGCTGAAGTTAGCAATTAACTGCAGCGCGTATTGGATCATTTATAAAACATACAGCAGATGGATGCAAAGATTACTTCATACATACTGCTGTGTTCATACCGCTGTTCCAAATCAGATACCCCGGCTGACCTCTGAATTTCAAACTATAGAAAAATGGGGTTGGAATGAGATTTTAAGTGGAACCATTTGACTTAACAAGATGACAAGACAATCATGGACTTTTTGGAAGAACTTTAGCTTGTTTCTTTTTTTCTGCTTTTTCCTTTTCTTTTCTTTTCTCAGTTCCCACTGCTGAACATTGCACAGGTCCATAAAAATATGTCATGAAAGTGTACGGAGAGCAGTCGTGGAAATTCCCGGTACGAGGGTTATTCCTTTAATGGGGGCAAACAGGTGAGAGGGAATAGAGGTGACATTAATGGCTGACAGCTACATCAAGACAGAAATGGGGGAAACAATTTGGTGAATAGTCTCGCTCAAGAGTACTATAACCATTGTTCATTATTTTTAGTGGGTCTGATAACAACATTCATTTTAATTAACGTTCTTCATAAGACAAAATGTAAATAGAATATGTTCCAGGGGTCAAACTATTGCCATTAAAAAACTGTCAAATACTCTGCTTGCAATAAGGTAATTCTGCAGCATTGTTAATTGTTATAAATTGGTATAAAATATTTATATCCCTTCACAGTTGAAAACATTAAAAGGTGTAATGAGTGGCAACCCTTTAGTTTGATGAGAAATGCTTTTGGGAACACAATGGTTTATTTTATTAGTTCTGTTGCGATCATTACTATTTAATATTAGGGAGGTCCTATAGCGATAAGCACACAAATAAACAAATAAAACAGCAAAATTCATTATCTTGCTACGTTCCTTATTAGCCCTAATTGTTTATGTTGCGGATTATTGTTGTGTTTGGGATCATGTCATATTCTGATTTATTTGTCCAGAGTATTACTTTTGCTCCTGAAGAAAGTTGTTCAAGTTCACCAGGAATTTTAAAGACAGAATGAAAATCTAGTGAAAATGCATTTGGGGCAGACTCCATTAAACCCTTGATAATGAAATCATTTGCAGGCGCCGCGCCCCCAGGGATTATCAATATTGCATACTGAATAAAAAGATAATGACCAGCAAATCTAATTTCATTGGAGCTTCCAGAGCTTGTTCCTGTCAAAACTCAGACATCATGGGGGAACTAGGATTATTGGTAGTAGCAGACAATATATGGAATTGAGCATGACAAGTTGCCAAATGCTTGTTAGTTTAAACAATTATGCATGCACTGTATTATTATTATTATTATAGTTCATGTTTCTTATTTAAAGCCAGATATTAGGTGTGTCAAGTGAATCTTAAATTGTTACTGAACTGCTTACACTGTATCCTCTCCACTAGAATCAGAGTCAATGTTATTGATTCAATGTTATGTTATATGTTCAGATGTTGAAGTAGGCATGGGTACAGATGTGCACATCAGTTTTGATGACGATTGATCATAGTTTTCGAACTTTAGGTGACATAAGTGGAAAATGCTTGATGTCCATAAAATCCTAAATATTGGGGCGAATGTTTTGATATTTTCTGAGGTTTAAGTCAATTTTGATGACGATTGATCAAATTTTGGACATTAAGTGACTTAAGAGGAAAATTCTTGATTAACGTGTGTATATAAAGAGTTTCATTAAAGGGCCGGTCCTCAACTCATGCAAATGCAAAGTTTGCTGGCAGCTCAAATAAACTAATGGTCATCTCTTTACTCAAATCAGCAAAAAAGCGATTCATGTATCGGCACCTATTTGGATGGTTCCCCAAAATCAAATATTGAAGGTTCATTATTGGTACTATAGTACTATCTTTGTATTATACAAAGTATTATGGAAAAAACAATGTTGTAGTTAATGCATACATCAGTCAACTAATAAACTAACAAAAATGCATTACGCTTTATGTGCTTGCTGGAGAGAACAAGAGAGGTCATCTAGGGTATTACATGCTTTCCTCTCGGCATTTTAGAGTTTACTCCCAGAGTAAGGTAAGTGACGATTGTCTGTCAAGCAATCAATAGATGTGGCTGTCACCACTTATTTGGTAGGCTACTGTACCTCTGCAGTTATGACAAAGAAAAACAAACAATGCATATTTAACTGACCTCATGGTTGAAATTGGTATCATTCTAGTAGTTTCATGAAATTAAATTGACCACTCCAGCATGATATTGCCAAGCCACCACCACCAGTAACCCTATGCACTGTTCTCCACCAGTTTCATCCCAAGATAAGGTCCTTTGTCAGTCACATCGACCCCTGAGACATTGTGACATTTTGTGAGCAGAACAATATCACAGCTGCTTATCTGACCTTTCACAAAGGCTCCACCTACAACGTCTTGGAAAAGTGTCGGTTTCTCACGACAGTGTTCAAAAACAATAAAAGTTGCAATGTGTGCTTGTCACATGCAGTACTATTACCATTTTGATTTGACTTGATCCATCTGCACAGGTGGTTTGCATCTTTGTGGGTTCCTCCATCAAATATGATTCCAGATGTCAGATGTGACCATTAATATCAAGAAATGTAAATAGGAATGTGCAATCATATCCAGTTATGATCACTGCAACCTCAACTGTAGTAGTAAATTATATATGTATATGTATATGTATATGTATATATATGTATATATATACATACATATATATATATATATATATGTATATATATATATATATGTATATATATATATATATGTATATATATATATATATATGTATGTGTATATATATATATATATATATATATATATATATATATATATATATATATATATATATATATATATATATATATATACATATATATATATATACTGTATATATATATATAAAACAGTAAGAGAGGAGCGCCATAGGAACAATATATTTGCTAACACTGCCACCCAGTGTACATACATTATATTACACATTAATGACATTTTTTTTTAAATGCAAGCTAACGTCACTATGTTGGTAAAATGTCGTCCATGGATCTCTACTACAAACTCATATCTTTAGTGTCTGCCAATTGAAGAGTCACTAAAGCAATTATCTTGAACTGACACGTGTGTATGTGTGTCTAAATTAGACTAGTTTTAGTTTGCCTTTTTTAGTCTCACACAATTTACAGCCGTTGAATGTTAATGATTTCAATGAAATGCAGAGCGTGTTACAACTGTGCTACGACTTCAGTTTCCGTCTGATTAGTACAAAGAGTAAACATTTGTGCACATGTGCATAGCTTGGTCTCTTCAACATAAACAATTTACCTTTATGGATAATAATTTAAATGTGATGGCCTCTCTAAACTGAAAAATCCAAATCTATAGTATGTTGATTCCTTCACTCAAAATAATAATAACACTGCCTGTGTCATTTTTTCTGCTATTGTCGATCTTAAAACGTACACAACCACTTAAGCAACCTTCTAAATGTTTTGCAAATGCAGTAGCTATTATTGTGTTGTTAAATTCCTGTCACATACCAAGACAAAATACAATTTCGTTTCTATTTTATATTTTCACTGCTTTATATTATGATATTTTATTTTAGCCACAGTCTTGATAATACTGCATCTCAACGTAGGTATGTGTTGTATGCATTTTAGGTGTTTGCAAATGCAAAGCTGCATAACTTGCATGGGGGATTGTGTGCTCTTTTGGGACTGAAATGGAGGAGGGGGGACACACTTAATAAATGTATGCAACAGCATGTACATTATAAATGTATGCAACAGCAAGTGTAAATTACAGTTTTATAATTACAGATTTTTTCCAGAATAGTTTAAATGATATAAACAAATGATTACATTATGTGAATAAAACAAAGATGCATACATAAATAATTTTTTTTTTTTAATGCAGTTTGATCATCTTGATAATGTAATGACATATAAACTATGTTTATTAGGTTTTCTTTCTATTTCTAACATTGGTCAAATTAACTCCAGGAATAGTATTGTTGCTACTGTTAAACAATAACATGGGAGGGCTAATTAATTAAAGTGAATGAGTTGTTGTTTTTTAATGAGCTTCACACTTGTTGCTGTACTGTCTATGAAACATGGAAGGATGTTATACATAGCCTATAGTACAAATAGAAGGATGAGCTACATTTATACCATTCATTGTATAAGAAGTTGAGATAACAAGAAAAGCATTTAGTTTAGTACTGACAGTAGGATAAAATACAGTATTTTAAATGTCTGTCCTTTCGAACAGGCATTTGAATTTTAATTCACAGGTATGTTGTACCCCGCCTACTGCCCGAAGCCAGCTGGGATAGGCTCCAGCACCCCCCGCGACCCTTGTGAGGACAAGCGGTTAAGAAAATGGATGGAGGTATGTTTCAATATTGTAATGTATTGTCAAATTCTTATAATGTGGTTCTGTAATGCGCAAAAGCAAATGATAGCTCAAGAAAGCATTAATAATGACCAGAAGCAAAAACAGTAAACATCTTAAGTCAAATGGCCTCAAGGCTCAGGCAAAGCTGATTGTGGCACTCTGCCATGTTCACGACTGCAGCGGGGAAAGGGTTTAAATTTGCTCAGTTTTGCTGCAATTTGTTTTCACCATGGCAACAGAGATCACCCAAATGGAGGAGGCAAGAAAGACATTTTAGATTACCTTAACAAGTAATAAAAACAAATTAATTGGTCGACTTTGTGGGTAAAGTTTGACAGGAAATGCTAGATTTCCTCCACTAACAGCAAGTGATGCTGTTTATTTTGTTTGTGTCACTACACAAATTTGCAGAACTACATGCTGACGTTGTTGATGTGAGCCACATCTTCCATCATTAATCAAATGAAAACAACAACACACTGTGCAATCACTCTAATAGTAGACCACCGCATAGTTTTGAATTAGTGATTGACATCTTTGAAATCTCATAACAGTTGTTGTTGTTTTAAATGTTCATTAGTACACTCTTGCGTACTTAGCTCTGTAATAGTGATGGACAAATGAAACTTCATGAAGCACTCATGATGCTTTTGGACTCCACTAGATGTCAATCTTGGTTTAAAGATGTAGTGAAAATTTTAGCAATTTCCAATGCACCAGCCTTTATCTTTAAACCAAGACCATCTAGAGGAGTCATTTCGTAAAATGTATTTATTTATGCATGCATGCATGGGCTCCATGATGCTTCATTTTCCCATCAATACTCTGCGCCAATCATTCAAGTCAATGGCATTTGCAATGCAGCCCAGTGTAAGCTCACCTTGAATGTTGGGGGCACTGTTGTCAAACCACACAAAGTATAATCTGGGAGCTTCCATGTCCAAACCAGTGTTAGGATTGGTGCCTTGATAAAACTCACCCAGGGCAGCTGGTGGGTCTTTATTTATTTTTTATTTATTTTAATCTGTGTCAGTGGACCAAAGAGATCAATAGCTTTAAGTCATCCAGCTGAGTCTGGCTGTGCAAATGGAATAAAAGAAAAGCCAGAAATGAAATGTGGGCGGTAGTGGAGGGTAGAAAGCTTATACTGTATGTGATATTTTGATTGATCCGTGTAGCCCAATTGCTTCTGTTGTATTCCAGAATCTGCAGAAGAAAACATGCTACAAACAAAACAATGCATGTTAAAATTGCCCACATTGATCATTCCAGACCAGTTCTCACTTTTTCCAGCTGTGACTGTTTGGATTTATTAGTCTTTGCATTTTGTCTCGGAGGCCATGCATTATGCATGACCATCTGAGCAACACAGAATAATGGTTGTGTCAGAAAAAATTGTTGCTCTATCTTTGACACATGCCTGCAATTGTAAACAAACTGATGTGCCCTGTGCAGTTCCTAACAACAAATCCAATTGTTAGTATGCGTGCTCTGAAACGCTGCAATAAATGGAAAATTTGCTGTTTGAACAATCATGCATTTGTAGTCTGGCTTTGACAATAAATAATTTAATATACGCAGAACCCACTGACTCACATGTTAAATAAACTTTACACATTCACATGTTTACATAAGTATACAGTAATTGTATAGTGGTTGAGGTGGGCATTGTTAGAGATTTGCAAATGGATTTTGGTCTGAAAATTAATGATCACCCTAATATTAGATTTTACTTTATGGACGTAAAGCTTTATCTTCATTCATGTGCTCATTAGGAAAGGTTTGGCATCTATTAAAAAACAACAACAAAATATTGGGGTGATCGTTTTTACACTTTTAGAGGTTTAAGGAGAAATGTGCATTTGAATATTGGTAACAATTGATTGCAGGGTATCGGACTTTAGGCATCGTTAATCTTTTTTATATTCAACATATTAATTGTTGGCCACGGCAGGACGGGGTCAAAGTCCATAGACTTCGTACAGAGACCTGAGCTTCATGGAAGGAGGCCCATTGTCATTGCCGCCTAGGATCCTGGTTAAAGTAAGTGTTTGAGTTTGAGTTTAGTTTATTAAAAGGACAGTGTGCAGTAACATTAAAAAGATAGCTGCACCAAATCTAGCACAATGCTAGTTTCCAGCTGTAGTCCCCATAAAATAAAATAACAAAGCAAGTTAAAATTACATACAACAACATACGAAGTACCAAATACATAGTGCTGTATCATCAAATTACAAGTATTATAAAAGTGCAGAATTATTAAAAAAAAAAAAAACAGTTTTAAAAATAAAATACACAAGTCACTGAGGTAGTGGTCATAGTAATTCCGTCATTGTAGCATCAGCAGTTATACTCGTAGTGTATCGTATCGTCTGATGGACATTTACCCAAGTACTAGTAGTGTGAACAGGACTGGTGTTCAAGAAGCCAGCCTTTGACTGCCTGTGAGAAGCTATAAAAGTTTGTGTTGCTTTTTAGGTAGTCAGGGGAGCCTGTTCCACTCTTTAATAGCTTTATAAGAAAAGGCTGATTGAGAAAAGGCAGACTTTCTTTTTGGGATGCTACAATCGCCCCTCAATGCGGATCGTAACACACCCTGTTTGTTGATTGTCGGCACGGAAGTACAAATGTTTTTAATGGGGGCGGGGCTGCGTCATTAAGAATTTTATGCAAAAAACAGATATCAGAATACCTGATAACATGTAGTGTTTTATAAGTATGTTACAATGGTGGTGCCGCATTGGCTTTTTATCAAATATTTTTTAGGCTTGATTGTGTATCGATCTAAGGGCTTTTATAACGGTTTGTTTAGCTTGAGACCATGATGACAGGCAATACAAAATCTGTAACATAATCATTGCATGGAGGTATGATTTTGCTGCTTCCAAAGATAAGGAGTTCCTGATGTGTTTAAAATGAGCAATGTTGAATTTTAATTTACGGCATACCGCTTTAACATGGTTATTAAATTTGAGGTATTAAACTTCTTCGACATTTTGGATCATGAAAATATCAGCATAGATGTTCGGAGGGGCATTTGGGATTGTTTTGTTTGAAAAGTACATAGTGACTGTCTTCTCTGTGTTCAGCGTGAGGTTCAAGCACTCGTTCAACCACTCAGTTGCTTTAATTTAAAGATAGCTTAGCTTCAACAAGTTTGCATCGGAGCCGTGGGTGAAAAAAACAGTGTCATCCGCGTACGTCAGGACATTCACATCGTCACAGATGGAAGGAAGGTCATTGATATACAGACTGAAGTAATTTCATTAATAACTTTGACCAAAACCCTTCATCTTCAAAGTCTGAATCATTGAAATGATCACTGCAAATTATACAGTTCTCACTTGAGTGATCCCATTTTGGTTTTGTTTGCACATGCAGCATGCAGCAACCAAGGACACAACAGCAATTGACTGGCATCGTTCTCGTGTTTATGTCATTAGGCTCAAGTATTATTATTATTTTAAATCTAAAAGTCAGCATTCCAAACTCTGATAAAGACAATTTGGTCATCACACATATGTATAGGTTATATGAAATACAAGAGCAGGGAATATTGTTTGCACACATTTTTATTAATAAACACAGTACAAAAAGACTCAAAATTACAAGCAAAATATAAAACAAAAACTACTGTTGAAAGTAACAGCAAATTCATTGGAAAACTTGAATCTGTTTTGACAAATATTTCAGAAAATATATTAATTCTTTGTTAAATATTTACTACTACTATATGATTTTTTTATTAACATTTTTTAAACATCTGAATTAACATTGGATTTCTAAATTAATTGTTCCAGTTTTATGAGCTAAAATGAATAAGATGCCTTGTTTTGATAAAGGTGCTGATGAAGTGTTTTTTTTTAACTATACAATACAAAAAATGAAATTGTTTATACAGTACAAACACTGTCAATGTGTTGCACAGCAGCAAGGTGAGTAGAATTAGTCACTCCTCTCACACCAGTGAAGCACCATCTTGTTAAATCCTTTCTAAAACCTGTTAATCCATAATCCTTCATTGGTCAGTTTAGTTTCTGTGCAAGGCTTGCCCAACAACATAAAGATCTGGGTGGGATGCAGAACGTGGAGTTGCTCTGAGGTCCGATTGGCTACCCCATGATTCCTCTTTTCTGGCTAGTTCATCATCTAGTCTACAACAACAAGAAGGGAAAATAAAATATGTGTATTATTGCAACAGAATTTTTTTTATTTTGGGGGGTGGGGGTGGTTCTGGTTAGTATTTTTCATGTTGGCAGTTTTAAGAAAATTAACAAATGTCAAAAATTTACATTTACAAATTGGAATTTCTTTCTCTGTGCACATGTAATACCAGAATACTGAATACAGACTTTCAACATTTTTACTAGTTTTTCACTATAGTCTTATTGATCTGATTCCTTATCAATTCACATAGATGAGGAAATTAATTAATACAAATAACATGATATCATTGGTTTCAGTTTCATTAACCATTCCTCCATTTTCAAATGCTGCTTATTCTGTATAGGGACACGGGGTGTTGAAGCTACCCCAGCTGACAGGTGAAATGTGGATGATGATTATTAATGTACAACTACAGCATCAGTGATATTAGTCATATTATCATTATATATACTGTATGTACACTGCTGAGGTAGACATTATAATGTAATACAATGTACAATGTTGTTTACATCCATGTTCCTTGAGCATGTACTGTAACTAGAGTTACATTAGCCTAGCTATTATTTTTTTAATCAACTATACGCAGCATCCGAGGTGTGGCCATTTTAAGTCACTCTTGTTTCACAAAAACTAAGGAACTCATTCTGTCTTTGGGTGTATTTGTGATAGTGGTCCTCCGGTGCAGTTCGTGCCCAATGATCGAACCCACGTACGCTCTGTTCTTGGGGTGAGAGGCAAGTCCACTTAACAGCAAGCTAGGAACCTGGGTTGATATGTTACCGGCCGCCACTGCTCATAAAGCTCTTGAGCTGTGAGGTTTTACACTGCTGGCATCCGTTACACATGCACTCAGCACAGACGCTTTTTTATTGAACTCAGCTCACAAGTAACCACTGTCAGTAACAGTCGCTTCTCTAGCACTTCCTCCTCGTGCCTCACGCTCCAGGCAACTGTTACACTCAGGTGATAGGTGGATTACGCTTGGTTGATTGATCATGCCTGGACCGTGAGGTACAAAGACAATGTAATTGAAAGGCATCAAAATAATTATATAAATGATAGAAGGTTGTATATTATGCAATAAATGTTTTTATATTGCTCTACAATAACTATACACAGCTCATCATTGAAAGTATTCCCCTTCTCTGAGGTATATAGCTTGCTTTGCAAGTAGTTCTGTTATCATCTTTTCACATGAAATAAGCCAAATATTTGAGAACGTTATTTATGATTTATTATTTATTTATATAATATTTGAGTAAGTTTAGAAAAAAAAGTATTCTTCATGTGTGTGATGACATCACTCATGTGCAATGTAAGAGGAATTGAAAAGTGGAATAGTCAGGCAAGTACAAAAATAAAAATGATCAAATTACTTCTAAAAAATTAATATTTTTCAATTCCCATCCCTAATCATATGTCCAATTTAGTCTTAATTGATTAATGTTTCTGGAATGGAATAGAAGAGAGAACATCATCACCCTCTTAATTAATTGCCTAAGTCTTTTTTTTTAATTGTTATTATTATTATTTTTATAAAATTATTATTATTATTTGTCTAAATCATCTCCCCATGATGCAATTGGTTCAGTTTTTTTGTGTTCCCTGAAAAATCTGAAAAAAAATGACTAACCCTAACCCTAAGGCGTTGACATGCAAACTTCATACAGAGCTGAGATTTGAACCAAAAACATCATGCTAACCACTATACTCCCAGATTTGGGTTGTTGTATCCTAATAACAAAATAATAATAATAATAATAAATAAAAACAGGAACAAAATCTCACCCCTGTGTGTTTACTGCAGGCTCACTTCCACAGGTCTCAGCCACTGAGAGGATGGGGGATTTAGGTGGAAGGTTCAAACTTGGTCTTCTTTCTGAAAGACTTCTGCGAATAAAAGGTTGAGATCCTTGGACTGACACAAAACACCTGCCACGTCTCCCACGGGTGTTTGAGAGAAAAGAGCCTCCAAAAGAGGTCCAGGCTTGAGAGAGCTGAGAAACTATACAGGACTGGGCCTCAAACAAGGACGGAGAAATTGGGCAGAAAACAGACCGTGCATTACTGATCAACCGAGCAGATTCTTCAGTGCTGTTCTCTCTTGACCATCGTTGCACTTTTGGTGAAGCAGGTGGAGATGGTGCTTTCAAAGGGTATGAGGAGCTTAAAATGTTATGTCTCAAAACTGGTGTGCTGGGAAGGCTCCTTTGACCTTCTGGTGGAGTTGTAAGTGTCCTGTTTTCTGGGGGACTGGCTGATGAGGGCGGTGTTGGTGACTTTTTAAAGTTATTGGGACTTGGAAGTCGTCTATGGGAAGACTTTGAAGTGGAAGGTGTAGATGGCAAAACTCTCCCTTTAGACAGCAGTGAAGTGGCAAATGAATGACTGCTGGCTTCAGATGAGGGAGGCGCTTGAGAGACTGTAGTGTTTATTCCAGGCATTAAGAGGTTGTCATTCTCCTGTATGGTTGTTGAGACCTCTTGACTGGCAGATTGGCGTGTTGCATCGTAATTTGTTAAGGACTTCTCAGACTGTGAATCTGAGGAGTGTTTTAGGTATCTATTTCTTCTGACTTGCTGCAACAGAGAGTATTTTTTTTCTTTTATCGGGTCAATGTCTGTTTCTGCATCTGGTTGACTGACATTTGCTTGGGCTGTTGTGATTTGATGATCCACTTTAACAGGAACAACTCCCCTGGAACACTGAGGCGCTCCTCCTTTGCTAGGTAACACTGGTCCAGATTTAACTGACGCCCGCAGTCGCTGTGACAGACCAGCCCTTTTTACCATTGGTGATTTCACAGGTTTGACTGCCCCTTCAGCTGCTCCACCCCCTGAAACGGAACTTTGAAATGAATTGTCCATTAACACTTCTAATGGGGGTGGAGGAAGACTATCCAGGTCTAAATAATCAGTCTTTTCACATGAAGTGCTTTGAGATCGACAACTAGTTTTCCCAGCGCAGAGGACAGCTGTGACATTTCCTAAACCTGGTAACACTGGAACACCACACTTCCGGACACCCCTAAGTGGTCCCAGAACTTTAGGGCTGTCCATCTCTTCTATCCCTTGACTGAAGGTATCTATGAGTTTTTTGACTGAATTCCTGCCTCTATACAGGCCTGAAGATGGTCTTGGTGACAAAGGAGGGCTGGGAGGTGGTGTTGTTTTAACAAAGCCTGTCAATGTTTCCTTGTCTTTCTGTTTATCATCTTCCTCTGTATTAGTGGTTTCTCCAGAAGTTTTGCTAATGCACTTCATAATAGTTGCCCTTTCACGTAAATTGCCATCCTTCTCCAAAGATCTACGTTTTTGGTTTGTTTTTGGAGAATCCGTTTGTGAAGTTCTCTGGTTTTGTTTAGATGATATAGTCTTTGTGCTCCCCTTTGTGATTTCCTTGCTTTTGTTCATTTTCTGCAATCTCTGGCCTATTTTTTTCTGAGACCTTTCCAGTTCAAGCAAAGTAGGATCCTGCCCTTTGCTCCGCAAGGATTCTGCAGAACGGGAACGCCGCTCCATAGCCAGTGGAGTTGTTTTAACCCCACTTCTTCGAGCAGTTGTTTGAGATCTCTTTAGAGATGGTCCTTTTTCATCAGCCCATTGGCCTCTGCTTGTTTTCGGACTACCTGCTACGTTTGGTTTGGCACCAGCACTTGGTGGGTGAACAAACTGTATTTTTCCACTTATAGCATTTTTCATTTTGAGAGTCATTTCTACATTTTTTGAATTTTCTATGCGCTTGGAGGGTAAACGCCGTGGCTTCTGTCGTTCACAATTTACAAGTGAAGAATTTGATTGCTTTCTTATCCCTACTTGTCCATTTGCAGCTTCTCTATCCGTCTTATAATTCTCATCATCGTCTTCCTCACCGTCATCTGAAGAGACTGATCCTAAAAATGAGTCCCCCTGTACATTTGCCATCATTGTGCACATAGAAGCTAATGAGTTCAATGAAGTAAGGGAAACACTTGGACTCATTTGATATGTAAGATGTTTCACTGGCACTCCAGTCATGGAGGTATATTCCATAGGACTGAATGGAGTAGTTCTATTTGTTCCACTGGATTCACAACTCACACGTCTATGGTGCTTTTCCGATCCGGCAAGGGATTCACTCTCAGCCCCAATACCGCTGTCCTCACTAAAGAGTGCAGAGTCCTCCGGCCCAAGTTTGCGAAGAGATGCCAACTCAATGCGAGATGTGAGACGCATGATCCTGGTCTCAACTACACGTTTGACTTTCAACTTCTCCTCTAAAAGTTCTGTGACTGAAGAAAAGTATTCCACTGCCTCCTCCAGGGCAGAGTCCCCAATTCCTCCAACTGTCTGACTCACATTCTGCATTCTCTGTGTGGTGTATTGAAGCAGCTGCTGCAGCAAATCAGGTGGGTGTTCTATAGCTGAGCCAGATTTTAAAGGTATAGCAGATGAGAGGTTTTTCATTTGGCTTGGCCAAGCAAGATGTTCTCCATTTTCTTTTAGCATTTGTTCTCCTTCATCAACAATTTCTTCCAGTGCTCGAATTATTTCCTCAATACGCAAAGTCATAAAAGAAATCATGGGCTGCAGAAATGTTTGCGTTTGAGTAGCTTGTTCCAGAAGACCAAGTACAACATCATATTTGTTTATGCTGGGATTTAAAAAGGCATACGCAGATTGGTGAGCTTTTACCAGAGACTCCGGGAAATCAATCTTCGCCATTTCCTTTTCTTTCCTTTTCAGCACTTTCATGCCTCTGGAAATTCTTCTTGTTTTCTTCCCCAACTTTTTTTCGGTTTCTCCCTGCTTGTCCCTATTTTTGTCTTTTTTCTGCATCACGGTACTATTGTCCATTCTTTGACTCTTCAGTTTATCCGCATCAATTACCTCAGGGGCAGGCACATTTGCATGTGTATCATCTTGTGGTTGCATATTTCCATCCCTTTGAAATACCTGTTTTTGTCCACTTGTCTTTTTGTCTTTTGCATCGCCATCAGTACCTCCAGTACACTTATTATCTCCATCTGTAAAATGAGTTTCTCTGGGATGCTCCTCAGGTGCTGAGGGCAACTTTCTTCCCCTCCTCAAAGAGCCCAGAGTAACCAAATTGTTACTTTTGGATGGTGAACATCCCATTGTGGATATTTATAATGATCTTCTTACATATATATCATACTGATGCCGTCACAATAGTACATTGAATGGTGAATGATGCAAAGAATATCCAAGGTCCTTAGCCACCCGCTGTATCTGTTTCCTTCAGATAGCAGAGACATGCAAATCCAATGAATGTGCTTTCCGTGAGGATGCAACCAAACCAAAATGTTGATAAATCCATTTTGACACAACACTTCCAGATGTCATAGATAGAAAAAATAAATCCACAGCGTGCTGGTCATGTTTGTAGAAATGTTTTGTTGCATGGTCTTGAACACATCTCTGTGTGCCTGACAAAGGACAAGCAGCTGAAAGGATTAGTGAGGCTTTCAGAGAACCTCCCGGCAAGTACATATGTCACGTTAAAGCATATAAAACTCACCTACTTGTAAGCACATAAGCTCATTTGGGTAATGAGGGTTGGCCTCAGCTAGCTTTTTATAGTCGGCACAAATATAACTTTTACAGTGGAGCATTTGCACAGTGAAATCAACTAAATAAAGTAAATAATATTAACTAACAAACATTGGCCAATAATGTAAAGCACACACAAGGAATTGCTTTGTGTCACTCGGGAGACACAGTAGTACATGAAGTAGAAAACAACATGCACACAAATAAAATTATAACATGTTTAACCAAAAACTGTAACTTAACAGGAACAAAAAAAAGATGGATAAAATGTTTTAATGCCGTAGTAATTTTAGATATAATTTGCAACATGCTTAAGCGGTCAAACTGGTCAGCTGTTTAAGGGGGTGTTCAAGAAGTAAGTCATGTGGTTCTGTGTGCAGGGCTCTACAGCAACATTGAGAGGGAAAGTGTAAGAGGTCATGACTGAGATGCTATAAATCTGTAAAGTTTTCCCTGATGATCTACGATTGGCTGGAGACCAGTTCAAGGGTATACCCCGTCTTTCGTCCCAAGCCAGCAGGGATAGGCTGCAGCACATCGCGACTCTAAGGAGGAGAAGTGGTATAGACAATTGGATGGATGGATTTTCCTTGAGTAATTCTTGCCTATTATAATCATGGTAGCTCCATGGATAACACATTATGATTTATTTATAACTTATTAGGTAACATTAGTGGTTTAGGTGGAGAAACGGTGGAAGACTGGTTAGAACATCTGCTTCACAGGTTGTGGGTTCAAATCCAGGCTCTGGCATTTTATCTGTTGCCTCTGTGAATGCTTGGGTATTCTGGTTTCCTCCAACATTCCAAACACATACACAGTAACTTATTTGAAGACTCTGAATTGTCTGTAGGGGTGAATTTTGAGTGTCAATGATTGTTTGTATGTATGTGCCCTGCAATTGTCAGGCAACCATTTCACGGGTTGTTTTAACTGCAAATTAAGTAGTTCTTTGAACTTAAAATAAAAAGCCTAATAGTCATCTCAGCAGAAGAGGACAGTGGCTGACTTTTACAGACCTCTGAGGAGGGAGATGAGATCGGTGGAAAAGATCGGTTTATATTTAAGGGATCGGCCGATCACCGATCACCCAAAACTAAGGAAATCGGGGCCGATCGATAGGTGAACCCCTACTCTGAGAACCCCTACCTTTCACTGTAAACAGCAGCAGCAGGTCAGATTCAGGGTGCCAGGTCATGATCTCATATTTATTTGGACTAAAAGTCATTAAAAAAATAATATTATATAAAATATATATGCTGTATAATATAATATGTATATATATATATAAACAAAAATTGCCATTAATAACTCAAACGGTATGTTTTGTATATCCTTTTACCATATTTAAACCATATACTAGGGTGACCATATTCACATTGGAAATGGTAGTGGTACCAGTCGCAGTTACACAGTGTACTTCACCTCCTATTAGTCACGCAATGCCAACATTTTCATGAATTTATAAAACCCCCGGATGTCTCAACAGGACGTAAGAAAATGGTCTGTCCTCCCAAAAGAGCACACATTTGGTCACCATATCATACACTATAAATGAATTGCCTTAAATTATTACCTTTTATAGCCTTGAAAATCTCTTGAGTACAATTTTTATTGTAAATAAACATTTTAACCTTTCCTGTTGCCTTTATAAATACCTTAAAACAAAAATAAACCAACAGAAATACAGATTCTTAGTCAATAAAACTGAATCTTGAGCAATAGCATTGCTAAATATTTACCAAGGAGCGTTAGCACACTCCAGTGGACGAAAATGATAACGTTTTACTATGCAGTAAATTACACAATGAACATGAAATATAGCAACATTAGTTAAACAAGGAAATATTGCTCCAATACGAACCTCGTTCCCTTCTCAGCCAGGTGCTAAAGAATCGTTCACTGAATTAGTTGTAAACTTCAGTTTTCTCTGATTTCCTGTAGTACGCACAATTTACTAAAAATCACAATAACATAATAATCTTTTGATTTTAAATGTTGCTTTTTACTTACGTTTGTCCTGCTTTTATTATGTGTTGGGCAAGATTAGATGTGTATTTTATTTAATGAAACCATGACTATAGATCATATGACAATGACTTCTCAGCCATGTTATTTGCTTACTATGATTTGAAAGTCATGATTTTGATTGATATTGACTGTTAATTTATTCTTTAAACATGTAGCTAATCTAAATGAATTGTTGCAGAGTATCAAGGGAGTTAATACGGCATTTATTTGAGTATGGCAAGAACGTCACGGGTATCAAAATCTTCTCCTAGATGTCAGGACGGCGTGGCTAGAGTTAGCTTCTCACGCAGTTTTTTTTTTTTTTTTTTTTTTAGATCTTCCCTGCCCTCTTCTGGTTCGATCGGGGGATGTTGCTAATATTTGTGTGGGCATGTGAAGCCTTTTGAGACTCTTTTGTGATTGGGGGCTATATAAATCAACTTGACTTGATCAGAGAAAAGGTATGCCCTCTCTTCTATTTTTCATATTTTTATAACATAGTTAGCCTTGATTGAATGTCTCACTCTACGTCATGCAATTAACCCTGTTACGCAATATACATATGATCAGAATAAGACCATTATTTATTTATTTACTTATAAGTTTGTCCTCTTGGTCACAGCAGTAACAGATAGCTAATCAGCTAGCTTCTATTTCTGAGAGAAAGCACCATTCGTCCGGATTTGCAACTGTTACCTGCAAACCTGTTACTGTGATATGAGTGACCGATGTGTTGAACTATAACAGCGTTGTGATTAAAAAAATAAAGTACCATTGATCAACAAGCTGATCTAATCAAGCTTTTTAACAGTTTATTACTTATTATTGATAATTATGAATAAATATGTAGCATAAAATCTGAAAAGTTAAGGTTTATTTTTCAAGACTTTTGCTGCCCAAATGTCCTCCCAACGCACCAGGTTTAATCACCTCACGAGGCTGCGTGCACACAATAAAGGGTGCTGACTTAAACAAACTGGCCACCAGATGGCACAATTCTCATTTCAAATCTACACAGTTAATCTCTTTTGCACAGTATGTTTTACTAACCTTTTTTTTTTTAATGTCCCATTCTTACAGGTTACTTTGTAAACTTTACAACTTAAATATTTACCGATTCTATTAAACAGTTGCAGTCAAAAATAATTCCCCACACCCATTGTAAAATATAATTTCCAATAAACCAAAATTAAACAGCACCGCTATTAGTATTTATTATTGTTGTCATTGTTTGGCCGTATTTAATTGAACGCTTAGTATGAGAGCGATAGGTCGCAGGTGTTCAGATTCGCCATTCTCGAGTGCCAAATGTGCGCGCGCATGATGTCACTTTGAGTCACCATTGAAGGAGGGGAGAGTTGGAAGAAGTGGTAGCTGTCAAGATTTGCTCAAATATCATCTTTCCGCTCTCCTCATAGAGGTTCTAGTCATTGTTATTATTTTTTCCGTGTCATATCATCAAGGTTCTATTCATTGTTGTTATTTATTGCGTGTCATATCATCAAGTATTAAACAAAAACCCACACTTGGAATTTCAGGTTAGCTTCAAGCTAACGTTAGCTGCTAAAATAGCTTAAGTGGAATGTATGCTATTTCGTTAGTACAGCGGTGAGAAATTGATGTAACATGCCATGGCGTATGTAAAGGAATTATCCACTAGCTAGATGTGGAAGCTACAAAAAATATACCGGTAATTAATTAGATGTGGGGCCTGCCTGTTCAGATCAGTTAGCAATTATGTGATTAAGTAACCATGTCAAACAATTAATTTAATTACAATGATGCCCACTTGAAACTAAACAAGGCTGAATTTGGGATACACTGCTTAAAGTTATATTATGTTCACTTTGCTACTGTTCTGTAAGGATTTATTCTTCTGTGGTTCTGTCCTCATTTTTTATTAAAATTAAGGTTTAAAAAAAGATATGACGAGGTATGAACTTGCTGTGGATACAACTTCATTCCTTCATCCCTTCTATTATAAAACATTTTTTTAAACAAACAAACAAACAAAAACCCATGAACAATGCCAATTAATGTTATTCAAAATGGCATTTGTCACAGCTTTAGATTTAAATAATTGCTTGAAAATGCCATTGATCCTTGAATGTATTTCAAGTCTTTTTGAATTATACTGTGTGTAAATAAGTTCCATTTAGTCTTGTGAGTGAATCAAAAGGGAATGGTCCTCATCATGTAAAATGACATCACAGATTTCCTCTCCTTATCACACCAGGCTGGCCTTCATCTGGAGTGACCCATACAGTCACTGAAGCATGATGAAACGGAAAGCCCAGTGGTGCCAAACCCCCACCTGTGGGGCAGCCTCCAGAGAGACCTCTCCCCAGGCATGGAATGACCAAGAAGAACAGTGTCCACCAGAGAAGAGCTGCTGCAGAAATGGGATGCATTATCTTAGGAGGTCTCGGATACCAACAACCATTGTCATTAAGCAAGAAGAAATGACATTATACTTAAAACTTTTTGGTGAGAAAAATCAACATTGCTATTCCTTGCATGATTTCAAGCTTCTCCTGAAATTAATCTTGGTGAACTTCATTTCAGATGATGACCTAATCCATGAGTTTTTGTTGAAGGACTCTTGCTATAAATTGACAGACAAGGTAAACATCTACCTTTCTGAAAAAAAATATTCTTGTAAATGTCCCAATTAATGTCTTTTCAAATCAAATTTTCAGTATCTTCTGGCCATGGCTTTTGTCTACTTCAAAAGGTCACGTTTGACCATTGCAGAATACACCAAGAAGAACTTTTTCATTGCACTGTAAGTTCACATATAGTTTAGTCTCCAGATATAAATTGGGTACAACAGCACAATCAAAAAGTTTGCCTTACAGTATTTATGTCTTTACGTATCATATGTCTAGAATATTTTTGTCAGCTCAGTCAAAGTTGTGTGAGGTAGGAGGGCGAGACCAATACGTTTGTTTACACAGTAAACCTTTTATTTTCCTATATTTACATGGTCAGCTGCTTAATTCCACTCGGTATGCAAGTCACAAAATACAATATAAAGTTTACAGTACATATAAGCATTAAAAACTGAATGGAATATAAACTAGAATATATATTTCCCACGATTGAAAATATGACATTTAGTTGCAAATTTTTGTTTTAATCTCTTGATTTGGATCTCAATATTTAGTTCGCTTTTTCAATAGATCTTAATGATTTTAATGTATGAACCGCATGCCACAATCTGATCACAAATCATTTCTTAGCAATTAAGCTGATTTTCTCAAATTGGAGGTATCTTGCCAACACCATGGAGGAAGAGGAGGAGGAGAATAAATATGAGATTTTTCCTTGGGCGTTGGGTAAGACCTGGAGGAAGAAGTTTAAGCAATTCCTCAAGCAGAGGGACAAGCTTTGGGTGCGCACTGACTTCAGAGCGGCTGTCAGCAGGCGCTGCTGTGAAGAGGTAAACAACAATTGAAAGTTCAGACCCATAAATTAAGTTTGCCTAAATTTGTTGTTTTTAGTTTGGTGTCTTCACTTAAACAGTTTTGTTTTTTCTTTTTTTTTGCATTGGAGCCTTAGCACTCTTTCCTTGTTTTCTTGTTTCTAGTTGATGACGGTTTCTATGCTTACAGGTGATGGCCATCATGCCATCTCACTATGTGTGGAAACGAGAGCGCTCAGAGCAACACAGTGGTGCTCAGAGGTATGGCGGAGGCTGTCCTCCATGCGGGCATTCAGCCTCTCCAGTCCCTTGTACTCACTGTAACCGCAAGAGCACATTCAGTCAGCGGATGCGCCGCTCTCCTATATCTAGAAGCTCACATGTGCCAAGACACAACACTCTCACTCTGAGCACTCAGATGAGTTTGGAGAAAACCCCACCCAATGTTATTGGCACTCGCTGGGGGGGAATTGTGACCAGTGACCAAACTCAGCATTCTTCCGGCTGCCAAGAGGTACCAGGTAAGTGGATCCACTCATATTTGTGTTCAAATCTGGCTTACATAAAAAGGGCCTTTTACTCTGATTCAACATTAAGTCAATTAGCAATAGGAAGCTTCTATTGGTGAAGCAGCTACCAATTTTTCCCTGGCTAGAACCAAAGAGCGGGTTAATTTTGTTGTTTGTTTTGCATAATTCACAGCTGTGTTGTCATATCAACACCTTCTTAAAATAATCGCCGAAGTCATTTTTTCAGATTTTTCAAGTAACACAAAAATTGAACAGTTTGCATCATTAGATGATTTAGGCAAAAAATAATAATAATTGGGGTGATGATATATTAGTTCTATAGCCCTATTTATTACTGTATATGATTACATTGTCACGGGTTCATTTCAGAAAGGGGAAAAAATTATTGTGCAGTCAAAAAACTTCAGTGAGGTGTTTTTATTTACACCAACACAGCATCAAAAATGTAAAAAAATAAATAAATATTTACAGTGCAAGTCCAGTGCAAAAACAATCCCAACAATATTTACAACTTCCATTGGTCTTTTCTTGCTGTGGTAGACAGTCACTCACCATCCCACTTGGCTGAGCACTCCCCTCCACTCCAAATGATTTTTAGAGCCCTTTAAATACCCCCAGCCCATCTCTACGGGCAAACCATTTAGCCAATCATGGGGTATAATACCAAATAAGTCACCAAAAATAACTAAAGCATGTAAATAAATATCTGCAACATATATTAACCATAACAAAAATGCTCCAGTCACAATCCGTAACTTAATCTCTCAAAAAAGAACAAACTCATTAAATAATAAACCAAATTACTTTTGTGGTATAGTCCATAGTCATGTGAAACTTCAAGCGCGGCAAAAAGCGCTATTTAAGTGGGAATCAGGAAGTGCTTAGGTTTGGTCCAGTGTTTATTGTCCAACGACCCCGCAGAATGCAGGTGAGCATTTGCGGTGCGTGTCATGCGTCTGTGTCGAGTGTCGGCACCAACAACGGGGAAAAGGAAAGAGTCCAGGCGGCAGGTGAGCAGTTTGTGAAAGTGTCGAATTACGGGGGGAAGTTTAGACGGAGCTCGTCTCCGTGGAAACAAAGAGCGAGCAGCGTCCGCTCACGTGGGCTGCTCCTCTCAGCTAGACGGCAGCACGCCCAAGTCGGAGAGTGGCGGACAGTCACAGGCGCTCCATCACATACATAGTTAACCATTGGTTCAGCAAGTACCCTTACCCTACCCAAACTCTTATTAAAAGTGTGCCAAAAAAAAGGCTGCAGGTTTGCTTTGATATAAAGTATAAGTAGTTGAGTAATGTAAAACATTTACTGTAAATCTTATAAAAACGGGAAACACTCATTAATTGACTTACACAGCAGTTTAATCTTGGCATTTGACCCAAAGCAAAACAAAACAAAAAATATATAAATTATCATCAGTGAAGTCTGTGATTTATTTACTCGATATAGTCAAGTAGTTGACTTGTTTCTGTCCTGTCTGGCAGGCAATTGGTCCTCTGACTCCTCCATGCACGACTCTTCCATGGACTGGATCAATAAATAGTTTTCATCAACGTAGTTCCCAACTTCCAGTTTGAAAATTTGAAGCAAGTAACAACATTCCTATATAGAATTCAGTGGATGTATCAATACAGGAGTTGTGTTCACGTTCAAGATTTGGTTTGATATGGTTGAAAAACATAGTTATTCCACATCTGTAAATAGTTTTAATTAATACACATTTGGCAGAATTTAAGCTATAAATGTTCAATATGGTGTTACATACTCAGATGTCCGTTTTGAATTGTCAATAAAGACTCTGAAATTCTGTTGTTTTTTTTATGCCTGAAATTGCTAAAAAGCATCACACAGAAAAAAAGTAAGAAGAAAAAAAAAACTTTAACTGGGCCAGGTTCTGCAACTCATTGAAGTTGGTAGTTGGGGCAATTCTTCAATTAACTGGTGAATAATAAATAAATGAGAAGGGGGTGGGTGAGGCACACGCATGATTGCAATCTATAAAGATGTACAATTTGGGGCTGATTGAAATTGCTCTTTTTCACTTTAGGAGAATGTCTGCAGTGAGTGCCATTCTTGCCAAGTGTGTGAACAATGTGTTTTTAGTTGACCTTTTTTTTCCCCTCCATTCTCTTGTTTCAATTGCATCATTGAAAGACAATATCAAAAAGGTATTTTTGCTTCTTATTTTTTTTAAAATCTAGATAGTTTGACATAATGTAAGCATAATCAAAGACACCAAAAGCATTTAGACTTGTTCTTTATTTTACGCTTTACATTTAATACTTGCACAAGACCAAAAATAGCGAACAATCTTCTCCATCAGGCTGAACACGGGCAGCTATCTCACAAACTTCCTCAGCTTCACCAGGAATGCTGGAAATATAAGACAAACACTTGTTTAAAAACAACTGATAAATACAGTAAACATAAAATTGAAATTGTGTTAAAATAATCTAACCTGTGTGGCTTAATTGATGTGGGTGAGGTCTGGCAATGTACGGGATACTCCCAAAGGCTGGATGCTCCTTCGGAACTGCATACAGGTAGTATGAATTGCAACTAATAGTGAATTTCATGAGAAGCAAACATGGCAAAGTCACCTTGTTCAGCCTCATCTGAAGTGGTCTCCTCTTCCTTCGGGGCATCATTGACGATCAGCGCTTTTCTGGAGCAATACCGCCCATCCTTTTGAATGGCAGGACTAACAATCCAGTCCCGGACCGGAACCTCGAAGATGCGTTCACACAGCAAAGGAAGCGCTGAGCATCGAAGGCCTTCTAGCAGGTCAGTCACTTGTGTTATACTGGGGGGGGGTTCAGGAACAGAAAAACGTAAACAAAATGTCTGAGGCATATGCAGATGGTGAACAGCTACAAGTGACTAACAAGGTGATAATTGATAGAGGATAAACAAAACTGAAATGTTGTGATACTGTCTATACAATTAGGCTAGTGGTCACATTTTATTTTTCAACAAAGAAGGGTTCGGTGAATGCACATAAGAAACTGGTGGGGTTCAGTACCTCAAACAAGGTTAAGAACCACTGAATTAGGCTAATAGAAACCGGGTGTGCATCACGGTGTGTTTGTGGTTTTCTTCAGGTACTATAGCATCCTCCCACATTCCCAAAAAATTAAGACTTGGGTGTGAATGTGACTGAATTGTGATTGTCGTATGTTCCCTGCGATTGTCTCACGCTTTGAGGAACACAGTACATACTTGGCGAGGTAGACGGTACATACAGCTCCAGGGTGCAGATGTGGAATCACAGTGGGCAAAACAAGCTGTGGGTGTATCAGATCAAGAGCAACCTGCAATAGACATAATCCAATCAGTAAAGCGTTGCTACAAAAACACTGCTGCGGCTTTTAGCCCTTAACACTGACCGCATCGAACGCCCGGCAGGCGAGAAGAGATGAAGCCGTACAAAGGTCAGCTTTATGAAACTCAATGTTATCAGGCCACTCCTCCCCTTGCCGCGCTTTCCATGAGGCCCTCCAGCGCTTGTAGTTTAGCATAGCTCTGCTGAGGTGATCCTCTCTGACGTCAATGCTCAGCACGCTGCCCCTGGAGCCCACTGAGGAAAATTGGAGGAAAACATTTTTTAGGACAGTGGTACTCAAACATTTCATACCAAATGACACCTAAAAAAAATACTTTGCTCTCAAGTACTACCAATCATGACCAATATTAAAATACTGTACAGTGTATTCATCAAAAACAAGTTTTATTCCTAAAAAGTATATTAATATTACTGTATAGTAAATCCACTGTAATATTCCGCAATTTGAAATTACACTGCACTAAAATATACGGTAATAAAAAAATACTTTTACTCAACCCCTTGATGCCGATTGACAGCCATTGATTATTAAGTTAAATATAAATTGTACTAATATAAAAGTCTAAAAACAAACAGTTGTTAAGGATTAAAACCAAATGCATTGCACTAAAAAGGTCAATTAAAGAATTGTACAAGCGCTTCATTTTTAAAAAATCATATTTTACGAGTTTTGCTTTGAGTTTCTTAAATAGATTAACTATTTTCTACACTATTGTAAAATTTAGATTCACTTTTCACAGTTAAAACTTTTGTTTTTTGAAATACAATGTTGATGGTTATATATTACAGCTAGTGAAAACTGCAAATTCACTAACTCAAGGTATTTGATAGGTACATTTTGATTGAATCAATCAAAAACTTAATACAGAAATCATGTAGAAATCGGCATTCTGAAAAGTATGTTTATGTGTGCTTAAGGAATATATCAGCTACACTGTTTGAATTGAGATAAAATAACTTGATCTAAATTATTTAGCTCTAACTGTACTTGTGCATGTGATTCTTTAGTGTACCACTAGAGAGAGCCAAAGTACCGTACCAAACTTTGACTGCACTGGACATGAGAGAATGCACTTGGTGGCCACTCCAGTACACTTAGACTTGCTAAGATAACAATTTGTTTGATTGACATTGTTAGCGAGTGATTTAATAGGCTGATGTGTTCATTAATGTTGGAAAAGGGAACATTTTTAATGCAGTGTGGGTAGAATTACAAATGAAAAAAAAATAACACCATAATATTCTAAGCCCAACATTTTTTTTCTCCCACCATGGAGGGAGCAGGGGGGCTGGTGCATGAATTTATTAAAACAAAACAATAAACAGACAACCGGACAGGATGTAAAAAAGTGGACATTTTCCAAGCAAGAGAGTTTGGTTACCCTAATCTATCTATAGGTATGTTATCCTAAAAATAATGAGTGAATGGTGGGTGCATACCTACCTGCCCGAGACAAAAACAAGGTCATAGCCCCAGACCCAGAGCCTGACTCCAGCACACAGTCTCCCTCTGTGACATCCATCATCATCAGAATAGCACTGGCGTCCTGAGTGATAGAAGCAGATTACAGCAATCTGTGAGCTGCAATTTAAAGGCAGAACATAATCTGTAAATGCAGTGTACTGTATATTAAAGTTGACTTCCACACATCAGCGTCGTTTCCGGCCACTGATGGCCACGTTCCAACCCTTGCGCCCCCCAACCGCGCTCTCCCACCCATCGGCGGGAGCGCGCAAGGCGTCTCAACTCTCTGAAATGCTCGGGACAACTGAGACAGACACACTAGTGTTCTACACACTCGCACCCGTCAACGGGAACACGCAACCGAGGGGCACAAAGGTGGAAGCGCAAGAAATGGGACGCGGCCCACACATCGCAAACAGGAAACGGAAACAAAGCTGATGTGTGAAAACCAGGAAGTCGGAAGTCCCGCCTCCTCCGTGGCATATACCCTATTAGTGTGACAATATTTTCCCACTGTTTGCAAATACGCTCAAATTCTGTCACATGGGCGGGGTGGGGGCATGAGGGTTTCTCAGTTGTCTTACTTGCGTCTCATCTAGCCTCAAGAACCAGAAGTGAATGACAGCAAACTAACATTACATGCGGTATATCTGGTTGTGTTTTTTTAATATATATTTTTTATATATTTTTATTACATTTTCTTGAAACCTTCTTGGGTGGCAGCCAGTTTACTTTGGTGGCCCGCCCAAGTATTAACATGGTGTGGGAAACACTGGAACAATTATAAATCTTATACAGAATATCATCATTATTATTATTATCATCAGTAACAAAGTGATGTAAACATCAACCCACAGAAAGCAGTTAAAACTATTGGTAGCTGTTTATGTCTATGAAAACCATAAACCACATCAAGCCTAGCAGTTTTAGAGTAATCTATGACCAATATCATTTACTAGGTATGGTTAATGCACAGCACTCATTGTATATACTGCATATGAAGGGTTAAGTCAGTGTATATTTTTTTTGGTAGACAGTGCACACGCATAAGTTATAATACTGGCTTGATCTGTAATGCGAGAAAAATGGGAAATGTTGACCGTTGTAAAGCAATTGTTTTATTTTGGTTAAAAACAAAGAATTTGTCCACTTACTGTTGAGAAAATCTTTTAATTGTTGCGCCTCTAAAGGAAATAATTTTACTAATCAGTAACTACAGTATACACAACTATTTATCCTGCTCATCTTTAAAAATATATATATAAATAAGTTAGGGCCACAAAATATATATTTTAGCACTTGATTTTTACTATTTAATTTTTGTCCGATGCAAGGTAAATCCTAAATGGTGGGGCGGCACCATTGTGTCCACTGGTATAATGGGAACAAAAAGTAACACACTGTACTGTATTTTGCAATTGCTGTGTATACCTTTGGGTAGGTGATAGCTGGGCCCCTCTTCATATACAACACATAATCATCCAAACTGGCACGTCGTATGAAGATTGGGACCCCTCCGCTTGTTCTCTGGAAGTGACCTGCAGGCTCCCCAGCTATATCATCATGCAGGATAATCCCCCAGCTGCTCATCAGACGAGTTCCGCTTTGGAGCTGGAACATCTTCTTGAACTCCACATTCTCTTTTCTATGATACTCGGCTACAAGCAGCTCACCATATGCAAGTGTGTTTTTTCGTGGGAGAGTGGGCGGCATCCTTTGTGTTCCATTAAACTGGGATTCTGATGTGTACAACTGTGCAGCCACATCATTGCAGGTGTCTGAATTAGAATCTTTCAAAGATGCTTCTTCTTTTGTGTCTAAACCAAGATTTTGCTGCTGTTTGGGACTCTGCTCTTGCATAGATATTTCCTCTTCATGTGGCTGGTTCTGTTCTCTCAGCTGCATCACCTCAGGGCTCAATGTATCCTGTGGAAGCAGGGTACTTATCCTTTCGAGGGGAGACAGCAGCGATTGTCTAGTTATCAGCTTGGTGTCCAGGAGTTTTGTTTTTGAGATATCGTTGTCATCATTGCTACATTTCACATAGCCTGTTGAAAAGTTTACAGAAACGTATCTCGTTCTGTGGTGTCCTAGCAGGGATGTGTGCATACGTACCAGCCTGGACATAATAAGAAGTCTGGCACAAGGCTTTAGTGTTGTCATCACGTCAAAAATATTTTAATTAAAAAATTAGAAGGGATTAAATGAATTTTTTCTCGCCTAAAAGACTGGATAAATAAAACATCTTTAAACGACGTACCTTGCTAAAATATCAAGTTATAAGAGATTAAGTAAACAATTTGATGAGTAGCATCACTGTAAAGCACTCTTGTGTTTGAGAAGGTCGCCATGCTTGAAAACGCACATAGATGACGTCATAAATCCACGACAGCGCAAAAGCCTCTCCTACCTGTTCTCATCCCAGAATTTAGGTACGCAATGAGTTCATTCACCTATCCAACAATTGTATATACCCTTTACCATTATGTGTTGTGTGTGAGACGCTCAGATAATTTGATTAATACATCTAAAGATAAAGAAGTAAGGAAGTAAAGTGGCAGCCAATCAATCTTGGGCGCACCCTGACGCGTTACTGCGCATGTGCACAACCATTCACACGTGGTTCACGGAAACCACGCACGCAGACACAAGCGCTTTCAGAAATGGCGGACGGCAAAAGCAGCTTTTCGCTGCCGCTACCTTGCGTTTTTTCACCCAAATCACGCCAGTACCTGGCAGTGTGTGCCCAGGATGGAAGACTTCGAATTTGGAACACAGACAGTAAAACACTTCACAAGGAATACGTGCCTTCTGCACATTTGAGTGCCACTTGTACATGCATACATTGGGGACCATGCCGGACAGTCAAGGTACGTGAGGCTGCTATGGTATTCCCTGCAGTTAGCTAAATGGGCTAGCGCGGCCTAAACTCGATCGTCTACAACGTTGTCATACAATTACAGCATTACAGGATCGGAGTCGATGTTTGCAACAAAACGCGCGCGATGATCTCGCAACAACATCCTACTTGCCTCATAGAAGTTTTTCGTGATCGTGTCTGAGACTTAGCCTAATAGCCACGTTAGCTGACTGCTAGCTTTCAACAGCTGCACAAAACGCACATGTTAGTACCACATGGGCTTGTGTCGAGAAAGTGAACTGTGTCTAACATTTTAGCGCTATGCAATTACTACATTACCTCAACAATATAACTACCAAAGCTAAATAGTATTTGATATTATTGAATATGGTACATACACTGTATTTTTTTGGGATAATTCAAAGTATCGCTTTGTAAGCGCTTGCATGCCATTATTGACAGGAGGCTTCAAAAACTCTTGCACCATCGTAAAAATATCAGTAGCATAAATAAATAAATCATTAAAAAATAATGTAACGGTCTGTGGATATCGACATTAATAGTTGTATACGTGTCGTCATATGGCGTCGCATTGCTTTGCGCGAGTTTACTATGGTTCGTAAAAGACAATCTTAAGTGAGTTGCTTGTGCGATTGTCATATTCACCCTCCACGTTGGTGTTATGTGCTCAATATCGCGAGTTGAACTGCTTGCTCTCTTATGCTCTTTTGAAATTCGGAAACATGCTATAGTTGATATAAACTTAGCCCAGAATTATGAAACATTTCATGAATAATGATGTTGCCTTACCTTGCTGGTTTGGCATCACCTCAACAGTAGCGTTGTTATTGATCCAGGACAAACCTCCATATTTATTAATGCCTAGCACATTAATGCAACTGTTTTTCTTACATTGATGTATCTTAATGTGACATGTTTTTCAGGAGGGTCCTCAGAGGAAAAAGAGGAAATCAGAGGCAGGGCAGCTGGAGGAAAAGGCAGACCTGTTGGCGATGGGTACGGTGGCAGGCACAGTGCTCATTTACAGTACAGCTAAGGGAGCTCTGCAGTGTACGCTGGTGAGTTTCAAACGAAACTTCCATGTGTGATCCAGGGTTCCAGACTAACTTGACCCGATTAACCTGAAATTAGATGTCTTGTGAAGTAAATATTCACTCCACTCAATTTCACTATACTACTGATAAATAGGCTGAAGTGTGGAGCAGATGTTTGTCAGTAACAAAAGAAAATATCCAACAATATTAATTTTTAAAAAATCAGCACATTTACTGTTTGCACAGGTGTGAATAAATGAAAAATTGTACTTTCCCTGTCCCAATTTCCAGTCATTCCATTTAGTCCACAGTTTGTAATAGTGTTTTCACCTTTTGGAGAACTTCTACCATTGAACTTATTAACCACGTTTCAACAAGAAGCTCCCTCATATTGGCACACGCTTAGTGTCAAATCCATCCAGTTCCTGCATCCATCCTTCCAATTGTTGTTACATACATTTTGCCTTTTATCAAACTCTTATCATTTGTCCTTTCAGGATGGAGGCCATAGTGGAGGAGTGAACTGCGTTCACTGGCACCCTGAAGAGAGTTTATTGTATAGTGGCTCGGATGACACAAACATTGTGGAATGGGACCTGCAGACAGGCAAGACACGGAGGTCAGTCTAATATAGGGATGTGCAACTTAAAAGTTGGAGGTGGCCATAATTTTTCATCAGCGCTACTGGGAGGCCCACTTAGGACGACTGCACACTTCCTAACCAAATGTATGACGAAAATGCCATTTTAAATACCGAACTACATTCATTGTCTGTTTTTGTATTTTATTTTGTATTGAAACAATGTTCACGATAGTAGTATCTTAATATATTTAACACATCTTTCAATACATGTGTAAAACATTCAGCCTTTAACAACCCAGGGTTTGAACAATGAAAAAATAACCACATACTGTTTTCCTTCTCCAACCCCTAGTGAAAATGGCTCTTGTGCACACAAATGCTGAACAGCAATCCAACATTAAATGCAAGAACTCATTTTGTGCATCATTTCACAAAAATCAACTTTTTACTATTATGATGTACTACGATTGTCCTGCATGTTATTCCGGATTCAAATTTTTTATTTTTTTTAGTCCTTACTACTTTACTTACTACTTACTTTACTTTAGTCCTTTTTAGTCCGTTGTAGTATGTAGGGCAGAATAAGACCCGGCGCAAGTCCAACTAAGCCATATCTACCGTCTAGTGGTGAATGGTGATATTACAACTATAGCATGGAACCATGCTAGTCGCTGAGGGAAAAGAACGAATAGCAAAAAGCCACAAATAACAGACATAATTGCCTTTTTTTAACAACTTTTTTTAAAATAAATTTTATACCAGCGATAAGTGGTTTACGCTAAAAACAAGCCTCCACCTCCCAAAATAATATTCATTAAATATATAAAGAAAAATTGGTGGTAGGTGAATTCACAGGTGCAGAGCCTCAAGTATGCAGCTGTCCATTTTTATTTCAGTTTAATAGATAAATGTGTCAGTCAGGAGTTACATTGGTAATTTATTTTGGAGACCCAACTAGTTGACCAAATGCATAGTATCAGTATCAGGTTAAAAAAAATGATTTCACTAACTTTTCATTCATATTCAAACAATATGAATACTGTATATAGATTTTAATTTATGACTATAATGTACTACAACACTTTGATTTTCAGCATAAACTATGCATTCATACTCCTAAAATTGGAATGTCTGATCTATTTTTTGTTGACATTTACAGTATAACAGTCCCCCCCCCCCCCCACCCCTTAACCTTTATTAAGCCAAAGTACCCATTTTACATTAGATTTATTTCACAGCACATCACCAAATAATGATCCTAAAAAAGAAAGAATACTAAAATAATGATTTTCTTGTCTCAATTTACTCACACATTGACATACTCGGTGTGAGTTTTGGGCCAATTTAATTGAACATTAAGCTGATATTTTCACTGGAAGCAATGATTTAGTCTGCTTTATGAATGGCACCTGGTAAATACAAACTTTTATTTGTATATTCTGCCACCTAATGGAGTTTTTGTTCACTATACATAGCTGAAATGTATGGTAGATGAACTTGTGATTAATAAGTAACTTATTTTTATATATATATATATATATATATATATATACACACAAATTTTGTGAAATTGGATAATTACTTGTGATACCCCTGATGATCTGTTATGACACCAGGTTCCCACAGTACTCTGGTTGGGAATCAATGCTGTAGGGCAGGGGTAAGCACACTCGGTCCTTGAGGGCCGGAGTCCTGCAGGTTTTGGATGTTTCCCTTCGCCAACACAGCTGGTATATGATCAGCTTATCAGCCAGCTCTGCATAACTCAGATAGTGATCCTGTTGATTGGAATGAGCTTGTGTTGGAAAAGGGAAACCTCTGAAACCTGCAGGACTCCGGCCCTCGAGGACCAAGTTTGCCCACCTCTGCTGTAGGGTATGCCACAGGAAGTTATCCAATGTCAGCTATTTGGATTAAATACTTTTTATTTTCTATGCATTTTTGTTTTGTTTTGTTTTGTTAATTTAACCATGCAAATCATGTAGACTACCACTAGATGACTTAAGGTACATAATTAACACAGGTTTCCACTTTTTGTGAATCATTTTGCTAAGTGGTGTGCATTTCTCCCATGTGAAATATGTGCCATGGCTCAGTAAAGGTTGGGAAACGCTGCTCTACAGGACTCTGGCTCAGTTGGCTTGACATGCAACTTCAAATAAATTTGAAGCCATAGTCCTTGCAGAGCAACAATTCTACATAGTGTTTGTTAGGTGTTTGTATGCTGCATTCAAAAGATTCAAAAATTGAGTTGTCTAATTGCTATTGTTAGATTTCCTTTTCATTGTGCCTTTTGTCTGTAACTGCCAAAAGCTTTTGGTGATTGCAAAACGACAATCGTGTAGTGTCATGGGGGCTTTGAAGCAGACTAGTAGGTGAGCAAATGAACATCTAATAAATGCAAGTAAAATTGTTGTTTACAGTAAGTGGAAGGCAGACCGTGCTGCAGTGACGAGTTTGTGTGTGAGCCCGGATGGGAAACTGCTGCTTTCTGCTGGGCAGACCATCAAGATGTGGAACTTGGACACCAAGGAGGTTTACAGGGTGAGTTTTGCCAACTTTGTATCCACGTGTACATATGAGAACGATCAACTAAAAGGATGTAAGAATAATACATTTCCAGCAATGAACAAATGTTTTACTATACCAATTAAACACAGTTGTCACCTAGCATTTGTCTACTTTTCTCCCGTTGCAGAAATTCACCGGCCACTCCTCAGCTGTGACGACCCTCCGCTTTGCCACCACACGACCACCTGACAGCAGCGGTCTCTATTTTCTGTCTGGCGCTGCTCACAATCGACTGCTCAGTGTCTGGTGTGTACACAGACTGTGAACTATACATTACTTGACTTGACACTATATTGTGCTGTGGTACTGACTTAAGATCATTTCAATGCAGGCAAGTACGAGAAGATGGCAAGGACAAGAACTCGGTGGTGTCATTCGTACTGACGGATGAGCCTCAACATATTGATCTAGTCACATCCAAAAGCAAGGAACAGGTCAGAGAATTTACTGAGTATATATTATTAAAATCTGAAAAAATACATTGTCTGGTTAGAAGTTGTGATGTGCAATGGGATGTTTAGATGCAAATCTATGTAGACAAACTCAAAAGTCCTGGTTCTCTCCCCCTTGACAGGCTGTGAGGCTAGCAGTGGTGTGTAAAGATGGACAGCTCCATGTCTTTGAGCACTTTCTTAATGGGTAAGCCCTCAATGCATTCAACTTAACTACATTATTAACCTTTGTAATGCAATATTAAAATGTGTTCACATGTTTTAGTGCTAGACTGCAATCAAGGTTCCTGCATATCCTCAAAAGCCTTCAAAGGCATTGAATCAATGAATCTTGAAACAAAACTTTAATTGCCATTAAAAATGTTAACACATGATAAGTAGGATTTTATGAATGTAAAGTCTCAAATCTCAAAATAAATAAGCATTCTTGAAGAAGAAAAAAGCAAAGTCATTCAATGCCTCTTGTGATAGCATCGTGCAATCACAACAGGGGAGCGAAAGAAACAGTGATGTGGTTTTAGTTGGGACTCTTAATATTGTGATGGTGGTCTTAAATTTAATTTTAAATGGAATCAAAAAAGTCTTTAAAGGTTTTTATTTCACTTAAAGTTGTAGGAATCCTGGCAATACTAATTGATCTTATCTCATGTTTGGGCCTCACTCTAGTTGTTATATTCACTATTTCCTGGGTGAATCCTGTTAAATTGAAATACTCATTAATGGTTTGGGCTGGTTTTGCAGAAGTTCCTATTTTTATCGCCTGACAATCAATATTGTACAGGGTGTAGCTGTAATGTTACTTTATTGATGTCAGGTATCATTATCGGGCTGATACCAGCTTTATTTCAAGCTATCGAATACTCATGAAGGCTGCTTATACCAGAAAAAAAATTTGTCACATCAAATAAGTCCTCCTCGCCACTTGCATTACTCGAGTAATCGATGGAATAATTGATAGGATTATCGATTACAAAAAGATTCATTTGTGACAGCCCTAGTTCGAAGCCTCATGTGCCGACAACAGAATACACATGCGTAGGCTGCATGCAGATTTTGATAGTGGCTTAACTTTGCTAAAAATAATGAAAAAAATAAATAAAATACAAATAAATGAGCAGTTGCTTCAGTACAACACTTGTAATAAGATTATATTTCGCCAAAGAGGTTGTGTGACTGATTTAGCGCCTCCGGGTGGAATCACGCTGTAGAAGTCACAGCATTGCCTGTCTTATGACATGCTAGCATCGGACTGAAGTCACAATCCAGTGGAAATGTGGAAATTCACTCTGACGCCCTAATAACATAACTCTGAGCGTAAAAGTGTTGCGTGAGGCAAAGTGCTCCCTTGGCATTGGTGTGATGTTATTGTTGTGGCTTGAGAGTACTCCTACTGGTATCAGTGTTATCGAACATTCCTATAATGAATATACTCCTTAATTTTAACCTATGTATTTGTAATGCGTCTTAGCTTGTGAATATGATGAGTCCAACTGTCATCGTAGACCCTGCAAGAAGCCCCTGTCACCTTCATGCACGGTGCAGATGTCGGACACGAAGGATTCCCCAATGCCGATCCCCCTCCTCGCAGCTGCCCTGAGTGCCGAGTCGCGGACTGTGATGCTGGCTTATGGCAACTATCTACAGCCTGTAATAGAGAGGGTGGTAAGCGCGCAGGCTGTTGCTACATTGCATAGTCAACTGTTTTATAGCTGAAAAGATGTCTGAAGTCATATTAATTTTTGGCTTCACATGTCTAATCATAGTTAATTAAATAGTGTAAAGTGTATTGATTTGAATTCTTAATGACCTTACCATAACTTTTTCTTTCTTTCTTTCTTTTCCTCTGCAGGATATTAACACAGCTGATAGGCATGTTTGTTTGACACGGAATATTCAGACCACGTTGTCCCTTTCCATCGCATCTACTGTTTCCAAGGTAGCCATCTTGGATTTTACATTCCTACAGTCTACGTTTCAGTGTCCTGTCAGATGTATCACTACATAATTCCGCTCTCTTACTCTGTGGGCATTGTCTAGACAAAAGCCACAATGGAATGGATTAGATCAAAGAATATTCATGGTAGAATGGCCCAAAGTACAGACCGAAATCCCATTGAGCATTTGTGAAAAGCCTTGAAAATTGCTTTTCACAGATGTTGCCCACTCAGTCTGACTACCCTTGAACTATTTTGCAAAGAACAACGGGAGAAAAAAAATCAAACGACTTGTAGTTATAATTGCAGCCAAAGGTGACTCTTTAAAGTATTAATGCTGGGGGCTGAATATAAAAGCACACAACATTTTCAAACTTTTATTAAAAATGTTAAATGTATAGTTGATGTTCCATTTCACATAAAATCTAATTAAAAAAAAGTTTCTGGTTGTAAAGGTGGCAGAATATGTTGTTAATGGGTAAGAAGCATTTTTCAAAGCACTGTAAAGTGCTTGAATAATTGACTGTCTGCGTGTATATGATGAAATGCTTCTCTTATGTCATGCACAGGTGAAAACCCCAATCGTCAATGCCAAAAGCAAAGTGCTTGTTCCTGGACTTCCTGGTCATCAAGCCCCAGTTAAGGCAACAGAGAAAAGGAAGAAAGACGCAGACTCCAAAGAGGTTTGTTGAGTGTACCTGATCATGAATAACAGCTTCCAAAATGTCACATTTTGTCTATCTTTTCCTCCAGAGAAAGAACAACCTTAACAGTCATGTGATTGTATTGAGACACACTCACTGAATTTATAGGCGCATCTCATTTAAGTTCCTGTTTCTTCTTCAGATGTCAATAGCAGAGCGTCTTGGTGAAATTGATCTGCAGTCTACAGCTTCCACCGAAAAGGGGGCTCCTAAAGGGACGCCTTCTTTACAGACAGACAATTTTGCAGTGTTGCTGGTGCAGGGCCTTGAGAGCAGTGACAGCAACATCCTAAATGTAAGTATTCCTTAATGAGATGCTGTGCGTCCACCAGAGGTAGGACGTCATCATGTTTGTTTGCACCGTATAGTTTTTCTCGGTTCCACTTTTTCATTTGCTTTATTGAGTAATCGATTGTCAACATCCATTAATTGATTGTGAATCATACCTTTCTCCATCACATTGCATCGAAGAATCGGTTAAATCTCCAACTCTTTTCATCAGTCTTTTTCCCTTTGCTTTCACAGAAAGTATTTCAAACTCGTAAAGATATGGTAATAAAGAAAACTGTTGCTCGGATTCCCCTCCCTGCTGTTTTACCATTGGTGGAAGAGGTGAGTGTCAGTTCATATTCTGCAAGTGACACTAGCCCTTATATTTGTCACCACTGATTAAGTAAGCATTTTCCTTATAGATTACCAAGAGGCTCCAGGGCCACCCTTTCACGTAAGTACAAGCATAGCATCTGTTTTTTTTTTAGACGCACTATATTATGAGCCAATTGAAAAATAAAAATAAAAATTTCTAATGAGTTCCTGTGGGTTCGTGAAAAATGCTACAAGTGGAATGTTGTCTTTAAAAACATTATCTGAAGTCCCAGCACTTTACAAAGTCTGACTAAACTCTTGGCTATGTCATGAAGTGAAATGATCATTTTGGGTAACTTTGTGTGATTATGTTGACCAACCAACCACAACATTCCGACTACTTGCACAATATATGATACAAGAGTTGTACCAAATATTCTGCCTTTACATTAAACTGTCAATTTGCTAATAAATGGCACACAAGCAGCTGTTTTGCTTTTAGATTTATGCAGCCTATCAAAAATAGCAACATTTATCCAAAAGATGGGTGCCAACATTTTGGCCAGTGTGTTTTGAAATAGCCAAAATGTTATGACCAAGTACAGTTGCATTGCATCGATTTTGCATTTATTTTGACAACTTGGAAATTGTGTATCCTAAATTTAATCCTCTTTATGAATATGCCTTACAATATGTTGATTGTTTTTTATGTTCACAAAAACTTAATAAAGGTGTTTGTGTTAATCACTTTAGCACTAATGGTGATGTGGGCAATTCACAAAACTAGCGTGAAGCTGGCATAGTCTGAAATCCCACGTACTCGTGTCTTATTCACATCCATTTGGTGATTGACTTGTGGCAAGTCCCCTGTGGCTGTGAGCAGGAAAAGCAGAATAGAAATGTAACAAAATAATTCATTTTAACCTTTTTTTCCCCCCTCCTTCTATCAGGGCAGTTCTGATGGTGCGGTGGCTCAAAGCAGTGTTAATGCACCACACATCATACCTGTCTTCGGTGAGTCAACCTGTTCCTCATTTGGAGCTCTGGCATTCTTTCTAAAATGTTACGCTTAAGTGGTACTGCCACTCGGGAAAATTCACCGTTCTCAATGTTTGAATAAAATTCAGTATTATATGTATTTTGAAAGGTAAATAAAAGCTACATTCATTCTGGTTAATAATGACAGTTTCGTTCAAGTGCTTGTTTAGTGGTGCCCTGTTTTTGGTTTCCACTGCAAACCAGAGTAATTGTGTGGTATATCCAACAGCTACCTGACCTGGTTTCCCAGCTGGGAGTGCTTTATCACATGATAGAGAGCAGAGTGAAGATGTTCCACAAACTGACCAAGCTACATGGGAAGTTGCACCTCCTTGTGACTCAGGTCAGCTTCAGCAAATTCATGGCAAAGTACAGCATTGTATCCTTGCCAACTTCACTGGTTGATTGAGATTTATCTTTGCTACTTGACAGTTCTTCAGCTCAGAACACTTTTCTATGTAATAACATTTGTTTGAGCATGTGTACGCTTTTCCATGTCAGTATAGTGTGCCCCTAAAACCAAATGATCATGGCCTCCCAATGTCTTGCAGTCTTTGTGTGACTTGTCCATAAAAACATAACCCTTTTTTTCTTTACCACCAGGTGGCGACAAATACTAACAGTAACAAGGTATCTGATGTTGACCACACAGCCAAGCTGGTGTATGAAGAAGGTAAGGGCATGTACTTATTTTTGTGTTTCTGCTTATTTTTGGTCAAACTTGATTTCTTATGTTTAATATATTTGAAGTAATAATTACTTTATTTTCCACAAATCCTGCTGGTCTCACTGTCAAATTGAATGATAGGGTGAGGGTAGCAGCAGGTGTATCACCTAATTTAAGTGTTGACTACGTTGAATTCTACCTTTTTAAGAGGTCACAGTGTTTCTTAGTTTAAATGGCTGCACTACCTGACTGCTTTCTTATTTGTACAGTCATTTTCTGTTTAGTTGTCTTTTTTGAAGAGTTTTAAAGGTTTATGTAGGCAACGTTGCTCCTCGCACAGATATTTTTTGGTGTGCACTTCATACCAACGTTAGTCCTGTTGCCCGGCAACCTGAACAGTAGCATTCTTGTCTTTTCAGCAGAACAAGGCCCTGCTCTGGTCACTTATTATTATTTTTAATATATTACTGTCCTGTGTAAAACTCAGTGAAGTATCAAGCAGATGCTTATTAGACCATGATTTCCTAATGAGGCAAGCGTGATACTTCATGGAGTAGCCATGGGTTGATAACCAGTTCAATTATTAACCGTGGTTTTAAAAAGTCATGTTAAGTAATTACCTCTAAAAATACCCGTCACCAGTAATAAGCATTTCTTTTCCTTTTTGATGGCACTCCAAAGCAGGTAAACTACTGTTGCAATATATTTGGCTGCTTGCAGAAATCATTTACAAAGCACCTCTTTGAAGATCATTGGGGAGGCCAATGACTTAGGCCTTGTTCAGACTGGCAGCGCAAATCCGATTTTTAGCCCATCCAGGTCGAAAGTGGATGGCTCTTTTGTAGTCTGAACAGTCACAAAGCACCTAAAATCCGATTTTTGCAGGACGGATTGAAACCACATGCGGGAGGTAGTTTCATATCCGACTTGGACAAGATGTGTCTCACTCTGATTAGCTCGAAACACTCAAACGGATTTGACTGTCTATGACGTCACTCTACGCGTGCAAAAACCAATGCGCCCGCGCTTGTCCATATCCAATCGGTCCGCTGCCCCGTCGGCTCCTGTCATGCTTAACCGGAAATCCAGTGACAGTTTACGTTACTTGCGCTAAAGTCGGTCTCGCTACCCCTTCAGTGCTTCACGCGCAACCGGAAATACCGAATGAGCGCCCAGCCATAGCCATAGACATATGGTCGTTAAAAAAGAAGGAGAAAGAAAACGGGGAAAAAACACGCTTGCGGGGAACAGGAAGTACTGAGCGGTAAACGGTGTCACACAATACACGCGCTGGGCGCGCCTTCATTCGACGTCGTTGCTACGGCATCTTTTCAGATGGGTCAGTATAGTGGCTTAGTCCGAACGGGGCCAGATCGGATTTGGACACTTGCTGGACAGTCAGCACATAAAATCAGATTTGAGGAGGAATCCGATTGGAGTCCGATATGCCTGCAGTCTGAATGCAGCCTTAGGGGCAAGCAATTCCCAGCAGGCAGGTGGAGGGATGAAGGCGAGCGCATAAATGGATGCATTTTTGCTGTCAGTTTAATGTGCATTGTCCTTCACCTAGTGATGGCAAAATGAAGCTTCATGAAGCATTTGTGATATTTTTTTTACTCCTCTAGATGGCACTCATGGTTTAAATATGCATGGGTATTTAATCAATTTCTTTAAACTAATAGAAGCATCTAGAGGGCTAACTAAATATTGCAAGTTGCTTCACAAAGTCTCATTTTCTTCCCATCACTAGTTTGATGCACTGTTACACTAAACTTACAAACAATGATGGGGAAAATTAAACTTCATGAAGCACTTGCTCTTCTCGATGGGGCTCTTGGTTTAAAGAAAGTCTAGACTAGAGCAGTGGTTCTCAACCCTGGTCCTCGAGTACCCCTATCCTGCCTGTTTTCCATGTCTCCCACAAGCAACACGTGTTTCAAACGATCAGCTAATTAGCAAGCTCTGCATGAAGCCTGGTAACAATGTTTAGCTGTGTTGGCTGTGAAGACATGGAAAACAAGCTGGATAGGGATACATACTGGGACCGAGGCTGAGAAACAGTGGACTAGAGCAATGGAAACTGATTACATGTTCACTGCGTCTTTAAACCAAGAGCGCCCTTAGGAGTAAAAAAAAAAAAAAAAAAAAAAAGTATCACAAGTGCTTCATGAAGCTTCGTTTGTCAATCACTACTTACAAATATGTGATCATGTTGGTATACTTTTATTTAATCGGGGTGGGGAGGGGGGGCATATGGATGCCCTTTCCTTGATGCATTGCTGAGGTATACTATTGGGAGTTGGTAATGGCTGACACTCAAAATCAAGTGCAAAGAAATTGGATCAGAACATCCCCGTAGTTCAGGCTAATTGGTCTCACTCCATCTTTGTTTGTGACCGTGTTAACCTTTCTGAGATGCTCCTTGTCGATCCAGCCTTGACACTCGCTTGATTAGAATTGGCCTGTTCACCTGATGAATGTTCCTAAGAGGTGTTTAACAACATTTTGCAACTGTCTCAGGCTTTTGTGGTCACTAGTCATGTTTACATGGAGACTTTTTTTGTCATTTCGATTTGAAATCATTCCAATTGAAGATTTGTGGTCACCTGTTTACATGCGATGTGATCCGTTATTCAGATCAGCCCCGCAGCAGCTGTGAGACGGGCGGATCATTCGACATTTAGCACAGTAGTTGTGATAGTTTAACACTTTTATTGAAGCAACATCTCGATAAAACCACATTCCAAGTACTTTAAAACAAGTTCTCTCCTCGCGGATGAGCTCTTGTCAAGATGCCGCCATTTTAATGGCCGGAAACGACGACATCATGATCATGACACAATTACGTCAAGACAGTGCTTGCGCATACCGGATGCAGCTTTGCCATTCCGACTTGAGCTGTTTACATGACGCTTGTTCGGATTGGCATAACCCGCCACTGTGAAACCGATTGAAATTGCAATCGGATTCAGTTTTCATTCTGATTGGGGAGCATTCTTATTCCCATTGGCTATTAGGCTTCATTCTAATAATAAAATAAAATAAAATGTCTATTACATTGTCCGTTGAATGTTGGTTGATTGTGTTAAGTGGTTAATTTTTGTTTTTGTATACACATTTTACACAACATTCCAACTTGTTTGGTTAAATTTGTATTTCAATGTGTAACAACAAAATGACTTAACCAAGGTGCAACTTTGTGAATGGGTATGATTTGTTTGCAATGAGTAATTCCATTTTGGTGTGGTATCTTGAATATATTCAAGGGGAAAAAAATAATTTGAGACATCTTTTTTGAATATGGCCACAGATGTTTCTTCTGAATAGACAAAAGCGTCCATTCTTAAAATGTTTTTCCCCTCCTTTTGCCTATAATAGAATCTTCAGATGAAGATGAGGCCTCTGGTGCTGAAGGTCTTGCGGATGAAGACTCAGACGTAAGTTTTGGCAAGACTTGGTAGTCCTTCATGTGAATGTTTACAATTAACAGTGCAGTTTTGTTAATGACTACCATTAACAACCGTTTCTTGCTTGAAAATGTGACTCTTACTTGCTGTTTATTATTCATCATTAGAATTGGGAGGAGGACGAGTTGATGGAAGAAGACAAGAAAGAGCAAATTGAGCAGGATGAAGAGGATCCTGACAGCAGAACAGATTCCAAAGCGAACGGGGAGGAGAACATGGAGCACGATAATGAGAGTGAAGAAGAATGACAAGTCAAACACAAAATGGACCTGAAAGAGTTATATGTACTTTCATTTTAGTTTCATGCTTTTTGATTTTATTATGAAAAAAAGGGTGTTGTTTTACACAAACGAGGGACGTGATGTAATTAAAACAGTTTGGCGTCCATCTTATGTTCAACCTTCGGCACTGTCTTTTACAGTCAGAAGGCTGCCAACCTGAGGAATGGAGCAACACATTATGCATCGTTAAGTTAATACTGGCCAACTTTTTCTTTTCTTTTCTTTTTATTTTTTTATTTTAAAGTGTGCAGCCACAGTTCATTGTGGCCAGATGAGGTTATAAATGACTGATAAAAATAATTTGGAGCTGTTTCCAGGTTAGTCAGCGTTTTTACTGTTCTGTCATCCTGCAATCTATACAACAGCATATTGTTCTGCTGTGCAGTAGACAAGTTGGCACCTTTATTGGTTGACTATAACCACACTTGCCAATTTGTGCCTGGTTCTTGGCGCTCGGATGTAGGCTTTTTATGTACAGAATACTGTTTGATCCAGAGGTGGACTCAGTAAGACCATACATTTTGTCCCTACACAACAAATTGTAAATCTGTATGTACATTAAGTGTTTGTATGAGCTCTTTCCTTTAACAACTATCCCGCAGAGGTCCTTGAGATTAAAGGAACTTCTGTAAGTCAAGTCTTCTGAAGGCTTTTCTTTATTTCCAGTTTTACACGCGTGATGTGATTCTCATTTTTAAAAATCAGTCATGCCAGGACAAGTTCTGATATCCGCTGTCTCAAAACCAAACCTGGCGGTAAACGGAAGAATAAAATGTGATCAACAGACTGTTTTTTGTTTTGTTTTTTGCATGACACAGTTCCTTAGCCCATTAAATATTAGACTTAAATTAGAGGAAAACATGATGTAAACATTTGTATAACTAATACCTTAATATAGGGATATAATTTACATGTATGCAACAGGTTTCCCAATGCTGCACAAAAGCCTACTAGTGCCATTTCAAGTGTGTATATCAAGTTATAGTAGGCAATAATTGTTGCAACTTGCAAGTAGTACGCAATAATTGTTGCAACTTGCAATTGGCTTTTTTTCTTTCTTTCAAAGTCTTTGCTTCACAATAGTGAACAAGTCGTTCTGCCCCCCCTAACCCAACACTATTTCAAATCCACATGCGCGGTAAGGAAGGAGCATAACATTGATTTGATTTACTACAACTTGTACCTAAATGCTGCTGGTGTATTAAACATTTTACACAATTGTTTCTTGTTAATATTTATCTTGAAATGTGACGCCCTTTTGAGAGATTTTTTTCTTTGTGACGTCACGCACCCATGGTCAGGACCGTCCTGCTGGAGGTCTGTGACTAAAGATAAATTTGAAGTCTTTGGATCTGCAAAATTGCGAAGTGTATAGTGTTTATTATTTAGACGTCCCCACTTCAAATATAAAACCTATGGTGATAAATAATTGAGCCAAAGAACGTTGATTTGAGGTAGTGTTGGACAAATGAAGCTTCATTAACCACTTGTGATACATATATATTTTTAATCCTCTAAATGTAACTCTTGGTTTAAAGATGCAGTAGAGATGTTATCAATTATCTTAAAACCTAGAGCACGCTCTAGAGGAGTAAAGAAATATATCGCAAGTTCTTTATGAAGCTTCGTTTTCCCATCACTAGAAGCACGTCAAATATGTGACGTCATTGGTTGATGTCAACGAGGAACGATCATCTCATTTCTACAAAAATGTGTCAGCTGGTATAAAATATATACACTTGGTAATTTATATGCCCCTAATAATGATGATCCGGCCTTTTTCCATGAATTTTTCTCTCAGCTGTTTGATTTAGCAGCGAACTCTACTATTATTATTGGAGGAGACTTTAACACAGTCTTAAATCCATTAATTGACCGTTCTAATAATACAACCTGTAGGCGATTACAATCTACTAAAGTAATAGGGGAATATATGGATGACTTTGGCCTCGTTGACAGCTGGAGACTTAAAAACCCAAATAAGAAGGAATTTACCTTCTTTTCTGCTGTGCACTGGTCTTTTTCAAGAATTGATTATTTTCTTACAAATAACTCTATTGCTGATAAAACTGTTACAAAAATACATCCTATTATTATTAGCGACCATGCACCAGTCTCCCTTTCCCTACAAGTTGATTATACCTTTAAACCACCACCGACATGGCGGTTTAACATCTCACTGCTAAACGACGCAGAGTTTGACAAAATTATAAGAAAAGAGTGGGCAGACTTTTTGGAAATAAATGACTCTCCAGACCTATCGCCATCTCTTCTCTGGGAAAGCAGTAATTAGAGGTAAAATTATATCATATTCATCTTATAAAAAGAAACAGGATCAAAAATCAGAAAAAGACTTGGAAGATAAAATTAAACAACTGACGGATGAGTACGCAATAAACCCAAATAACCAAATATGGACTGACTTACAAAATACAAAAATACAGTTAGACGATATGCTAACTAAAAAGACAGAGTTTATAATACAACAATTGAGATACAACAACTTTGAATATAATAACAAAACAGGTAAATTTCTTGCAAACCAACTTCAACGCAATCGGGAAAAGTCTCTTTTTTTTTTTTCCAGGAGAGCTCAGTATTGTTCATTCGATTTGACATCATCATTGCTCTCCTTTTTTTTTTTTTAAAAAAAACAAATAAATTAAAAAAGTTTTTTTTTAATATATATACATATATATATACATATACACACATATATATATATATATATATATATTTTTTTTTTTGTATGTGGGTGAGTATGTGTATGTGCGTGTGTGTGTGTGTGCGCGTGCGTGCGTGCGAGCGTGTGTGTATTCATCAGTTCACCTAAAGCCCATTAAAAAAAATCCCATACTAATAATATAATATAATAATAAATTGCCAAATGCAGAAACATCAATGTAAGTTATCACAATGTAGTGGCTCTCGCTAACAGACAGAATTAAGTAACCAGAATTAGGTTAAAAAATTCTATATACGTAGACCATGTTTCTATAAATTTTGATATTTGGTTTTTATTTGAGGCAGATATTTTTTCCATTAAAATGTGATTTATGAGGAGGTTAGACCATTGGTCGATATTCAGAGTTTGTTTATTTTTCCAGTTAACAAGAATTGTTTTTTTAGCGATAGTAAGGGCTACAAGTGTAGATTGAAATTGTTTATGTGGTAAGTCAGTTGTTGTTAGGTCACCTGGCCCGGATGGTTATCCGGCTACATTTTTTAAGCACTTCTGGTTAATGCTTGCTCCACTATTCTTAAGAGTAGTAACAGAAATTGAAACTAAGGGTTACATACGCCCACACATGAATACAGCAGCAATTAAACTTTTATTAAAGCCAGAAAAAGACCCCACCCTTCCATCAAGTTACCGTCCGATTTCACTAATTAACACTGATATTAAAATTATCACTAAGGCTTTCACATCTAGACTAGAAACAGTAATCTCGACAATCATTCATAGCGACCAAACAGGCTTTATTAAAGATCGGCACTCTACTAATAATATTAGGAGACTCTTTAACCTTATTAGCAGGTCACAGCGGCATGATAAAAAGGCAGTTATTATATCATTGGATGCAGAAAAAGCTTTCGACAAAGTTAACTGGTCCTTCCTCTTTGCTGTTTTAAATAAATTTGGCTTTGGGAAATCATTTATCCACTGGGTATCAGTATTATATGATTCTCCTAAGGCTACAGTTATTACTAATGGGATTATATCTCAGAGGTTTACTTTACAGAGAGGCACAAGACAGGGATGCCCACTATCCCCTTTATTATTTGCAATATTTATTGAGCCACTTGCATTAGCCATACGCCAGGAAAGAGGGATTCAAGGAATTCACTCTGGGGTAACAGAACATAAAATTAATCTATATGCCGATGACATCTTACTTTATTTAGAAAAGCCGGCTACTTCGTTAGGGGAAGTATTTAACTTAATAACTAAATTCTCACAGTTATCAGATTATTCTATTAACTGGACAAAATCAACACTTCTACCTATTACAGAAAATTCATGGAACCCTGCAAGCCAGGACCCACACTACTCATTTCCTATAGGTAATTTAAAATACTTAAGCATTAAAATCTCACCTAAATTAACTGATTTAATTCATTTAAACTTTTCTCCACTTCTGGATAACATTTATAGTGACTTGGAGCGCTGGAATAATCTTCCTATTTCTCTAATAGGACGAATAGCCACCATTAAAATGAAAGTTTTACCCAAAATAAACTATTTTTTCTCAATGATTCCATTTAAACCTACGGCTAAATGGTTCCAGTTGTTGGACTCAGCCGTTACAAAATTTTACTGGAATAAAAAAAAAACAAAGATTAGTCTATCTACTCTTCAGAAAAGCAAATACAAAGGTGGTCTAGAGGCACCAAATTTTATGTACTACTATATAGCTAACCAGCTACAATATATCGTTCTATGGGTACAACCCAACAGAGACACTAACTGTTGGCTGGAACTAGAACAGAAGGATTGTAATAACCTCAGACTTCGAGATTTGCTCTTTATTATAACATCGATTAAGCGACATAATTGTTTAAAAAAACCAATGATTTCCGCCACCCTGACTGCCTGGTGGAAGGCACTAGAATTGACAAAAGCCCAAGTGGCGCCCTGTGGGCTTTCTCCCCTATGGCATAACCCCGACTTTTAACTTAACAACCAACCGCTTTATTTAGGTGTGTGGGAGCAGAAAGGAATTACACATCTCCACCATCTCTTCTCAGATGATATGTTTATATCATATACATCCTTGCTCCAAAAATACAATATAAAAAACGGAATTTTTTTATATTATCTACAAGTTAAAAATATGATAAAGAAAAAAATTCCAACACCTGGGGGTACGTTCCAACCGCCTGTTTTAGCTAAAGATATTAACAAGCTTTCTCCGACAACAACAAAAAAACTTTCAAAAATATATAAGTTACTTTTATATACTGATAAAATGTCTTTACCCATCTCGAAATGGGAGACAGACTTGTCTATTGCACCGGAATCTGATTTTTGGATTCAAGTTTGTGGAAACGCATTTAAAATGACAAAACACACAAATTTACAACTTATCCAATATAAAATTATTCATAGAACATACATTACTCAATATATGATGAAGAAAATGGGACTCTCAGACTCCGACATTTGTCTCCAATGTTTACAAAACACTACAGACACTTATGTTCATGCTTTATGGTTATGTACTCCGGTTATGTATTTCTGGACTAAAGTCTTTCCGCTATTTTGGACTGTAGGATACCTTTATCTCCAAACTTGTGTTTGCTAGGTGACCTAACAACAAGTGACTTACTACATAAACAATTTCAATCTACACTTGTAGCCCTTACTATCGCTAAAAAAACAATTCTTGTTAACTGGAAAAATAAACAAACTCTGAATATCGACCAATGGTCTAACCTCCTCATAAATCACATTTTAATGGAAAAAATATCTGCCTCAAATAAAAACCAAATATCAAAATTTATAGAAACATGGTCTACGTATATAGAATTTTTTAACCTAATTCTGGTTACTTAATTCTGTCTGTTAGCGAGAGCCACTACATCGTGATAACTTACATTGATGTTTCTGCATTTGGCAATTTATTATTATTTTATATTATTAGTATGGGATTTTTTTTTTTAATGGGCTTTAGGTGAACTGATGAATACACACACGCTCGCACGCACGCACGCACACACACACGCACATACACATACTCACCCACATACAAAAAAAGTATATATATATATATGCGTATATATATATATGTATATATATTTAAAAAATTAAAAAAATTAAAAAAAAAAATGTGTTTATTTTTTAAAAAAGGAGAGCAATGATGATGTCAAATCGAATGAACAATACTGAGCTCTCCTTAAAATAAATAAAAAAATAAAAAAATAAAAATAAATAAAAAAATGTGTCAGCTGACAAGTTTTCTGGATTGATGTTTATATGGGTCGGACACAAGCTTGACGGACCTTGACTGTTTGGGGGCGTGGTTTGCTATAGCTCAATTGGCCTTCAAGAGTGAAGTATCATCTGCACAAGTAGAATGAAAATGAGCGAAATAATAAAATTTTATTGAAAATACCCATTGATAAAGCAAATAAAATGAGTATTTAAAAAAAGATAAAACTCAAACCTACTATATAATTACAGCAAAATGTCGTTTTTTTCCTTTCTTTTTTTTGTGTCAATTTAATACACAATCTTTTGGGGTTTGATTTTTCCACAAGATGGAAAATGTTAACTCATTTATTATCTGCAGTACCAATTTTTACCCTAATGCAAAGTACAACAATGAACAAATTGTAGAATTAACAAGTTAGAACTGCCCATTTATTTATTCATTCATTTATTCATTTACACAAACTGTGGAGACATGTTTAAATTTAAAAAAAAAAAAGTAGAATACTTGATGAAGATGTTAGGGCTAACTTCAATCATGGACCCATAGAGCCATCATCACTTTCATCCCCACAACATCGCCCCTCCTTCCGGTTTCCAGATTGTGAGTGATAGTGTAAGAGGAGAGAGCTGCGTAAGCAATGATGGGGTCGGCGGAGCATGAGTTCTTGCTCCCCCGGTGGCCGTCCTCATCTGTAACGAGATACTTTGGCCAGTTAAGGACTCGCTTTACCCTTCTAACAAATCCCAGGAAAGACAACCCCATTCAAGCTCGATTATATTCCGCTTACATCAATTTGAAGAAGCACATTTTTGCATCTTATTGTAAATCACTCATCTGATGTGATATTTACTTTGTCCTTCAATGCGCCCTGGTCTTATCAATAAAGGCCCCCAGAGACTTGGACTTAACAGTTCACATGCTTCCTTTGGCCACCATAGCCTGGAAAATGATGTGATTATTATTTACAGAGATGGCGGACTGACTGTTCTTTGTGGCTGGTTTCTCAGAGTCACTGCTGCTTGAACACCCATGGACTGTCACTCTCTTTTAAATGGAAGACATCATTCAAATGATTTGCGCTCAGTCAGGTAAATCAATAAAGTTGTTTCACTCGTGTGTTCTGTGGTTTTCATTTTTGTAGTAAAATAAGTGGGAATGCTTGGGTGTGTCACAATAAAATTCTCCCAAGCTCCCAAGATACATTTAGTGAATTTTTTTTTATCAGTTTCTACATGCTTTTTTTTGGTCATCCTTTCAATTTCCAATTGTTGCCAAAAGTTGCACTTACTCAGTTAATCATTTGAGAATGTTTGTAAATAAGAAGTTCCACAACACCTCCGGGTTTGTTTTCACTACAGTAGAGCAAATACAACAGATGGCAAAAGGGAAAGAGTGGGTGTGAATAAATCATACAAGGCCTGTCTGAATTGCATTATTGTATAAATAGAGATGTTAATTATTCAGAAGGTAGCTTGTCTGCTGAACTTGAGTAATAGAAGTTTAGACCATTTGGATTAGTCCTTTCGATTCGCTCACAGACAGACAAGGACGGCCTGTGTCATAGAAATAGTCTCCTCAATAATACAAACAATTCGTAGGAACTGGTCAAAATTTGGTTCTGTTGAACTGTGGGTAGAGAACAAGAAGAAGAAAAAAAATCTGGTTACTTTATTTATGAATCTATATTAACTCATTCACTGCCATTGACGGCTATAGACGTAAAAAAAATCATTTGAACTATTTCTATTAGTTTAACATTTTTTCCACTTTTGTTAACAAGAGCATGAAAACCTAGAATTCTGAATACTTTACGGATGCACTCTAAGTACATCTGTTAGTTAAACCATACTGTAGATTAACTCATTCACTGCCATTGATGGTTATAGACGTCAAAAATTAATTTGAACTATTTCTATTAGTTTAACTTTTTTTCACTTTTGTTAACAAAAGTTAAATTAATTTTTTGATGGTAATTAACTGCATGACTTCAATAGTTAACTCACGATTAATCACAAATTTTATATCTGTTAAAAATGTACAATAAAAAAGATTTTTTCTAGGTTTTCATACTTTTGTTAACAAAAGTGAAAAAAAGTTACGAATAGAAATAGTTCAAATGAATTGTTGACGTCAATGGCAGTGAATGAGTTAATTTACAGTACGGTTTAACTAACAGATGTACTTAGAGTGCATCTGTAAAGTATTCAGATTTCTACTTTTTATACATTTTATGTTACAGCCTAAATCCAAACTGGAATAAATTATTATTTCCCCTGAAAATTCGACGCACAACACCCCATAATGACAATGTGAAGAAGTTTTTGATTTATTGCAAATGTATTAATAAATAAATGTATACAATAACTAAGAAACCACATGCACATAAGTGTTCACAGCCATTTCTCAATACTTACTTAATATTACTTGACGCACCTTTGGCATTTGAGTAGTGCCGCCTCTGTCTAGGTGTCAGAAGAACCACAAAGGAACAATAGCAGCAATAAAAGAAGTCTTAATAGAGATCACTCGATCGAGGGATTTGAAAAGGAAAAAGTAATGTTCTCATACAGTGCCCTCAACACCAATAATGAAAGTAAAGAATGTATAAGCTAGCAAGTCAGAGTGGTCTTTACAATACCAAAGGGAAAAGGGACACTGCTGTGCTCTTCATCAACATTTCGCTCCAGATTGTGGCTCTTATTCCAAACTCAGACTCTCATTTTGTGCCTGACTCATTAAGTCTTTCAAATGAGATACTAAAATTTTAGGCAATATCAGTTACTCACAATGAAATGCAGCATTTTTATATTGCCAAACCATATGGTTTATTACAAACTATCATTCATGTATGTATATTTTTTATTTATTTATTAGTTTGTCATTTACTTGCATAATTATGAAAACACTAAAACACAGTTTGTGTATATATATTTTTTTATCATACTGTTCAATAAACCAGCTTTTTATGATGCAACAACACTGCAATTTCAGTATCCCATATAGTCTGAAGCCTGATAATTGTCACACACAGCGGTTCAGCACATCATATTTAAACTCAGCATGTATTATCTATTTCTGTACCCAGCGAGAAATATAAGAATTGTATGCAACTGTGTGGAGAATCTACCTGTACATTTTCACTTGTAGGATGCCTCTGAGTCTCCTCAGTTTGCACATGTGAGGAACTTGTAGAAATAACATGATCATGTCTGTAGGAAATAAGTCAAAGAATGAACTAAAAACGTATTGCCTCTTTATTCCAACTAGGGATGGGCCAGTACAGATACAGCACTATTTAAAGGTGTTGGTAAATTTTGTAGACTAAAAAGAGTCTATTTGGTCCCACTCTGAACAGAATAAAATGTACACTTTGAAGAGAGTAAAATATTCAGTGTAAATTTTAATCAAAGTATTTTTACTGTGTACGAGAGAATTGGCCTATCCTATGACAAAAACCTAGTCAATTTTTACACTCTGAAATTCTAATTACATTTTAGAAGGACATTTTTTGGAGTACATTTTATTTAAAAAAAAAAAACATTACACATGGGCTGAGGAACGTACTCTCGACCTTCAGCTTGGGAGACCACCTGAGCTATGCCACTCCTACTGTTTGCTTATATCCAAAAGGATAACAAAAACATTCTCTCCATCCATCCATCCATTTAACCGCTTATTCCTTACAAGGGTCGTACACACAAAATACATTTCTTCAAAGTGTAAATTTTACTCTGCTTAGAGCAGAGGTGGGCAATCTCGGTCCTCGAGGGCCGGAGTCCTGCAGGTTTTTGAGGTTTGTCACTTCCAACACAAGCTGATTCCAAACAACAGGATCGTTATCAGGTTTATTTAGAGCTTGCTGATGAGCTGATCATATATCAGCTGTGTTGGAGAAGGGCAACATGCAAAACCTGCAGGACTCCGGCCCTCGATGCCCACCTCTGGCTTAGAGTGAGTCCAAATAGACTCTGTTTAGAGTAAAAGGTACTGTGATTATGGCAGCTGATACTAGTATATTGGATACTGGTCTTGTGGCTGTTTTACGATCAGGAACTAGCGATGAGAAATTAGAAGAGTAGAAAATTGCCATTAATCTCTTGCAATTTTAAGGAAAAATGCTCCAGTGATGGACAAATAAATCTTCATGAAGCACTTGTGATATTATTTTTTCACTCCTCTAGATGGCACTCTTAGTTCAAAGATGCCGTGGAAAATGTAATCAATTTCCACTGCACTAGCCTTTATCTTAAACCAAGTGTGCCATCTAGAGGAGTAAAAAAAAAAATGCTTCATGATGCTTCATTTTCCCATCACTACATATTAGGATATCATTGTTTTTTGGGGGGTTAAATATTTTGTATCAAAAGTACTAGTGGTGGTCGGTACATATCGGTGATTACACAAGAACTCCTACTGGTATCGGTCTGGGAAAAAAAGTGGTATCAGACATCCCTAATTCCAACAGTTTCTTCCTATATTTCACTTGGCTTGTCTTTTCATCACCTTTGCACAAATTGTCAACAATAAACATTATAAGATAATATTTTTTCTTCATTAATCCCAGTTAATTTGATTAATCTTTAACTATTACTGTAGAAAAAAAGTATAATTGTGCATATTCTCTCCTGGGTGAGAAATTGAAACATCTGCTTGGTAATCCCCTGCATTTCTCTTCAATTCTGTTCACAATTAAAACAGCTTTTCGAAAAGTCTCGTGGCAATGTTATCCAAATTAGACTGCATTTTTTTTTCACATATTAATACGGCTTGCAGCACAGTGAAGTGAGAGTATAGAAGCTGATGAGAATAAGTTATTTCCACATGAGTGCATCAGGAAACGCACATTGGTAATTCTCCAATCGCTCTGCGCAATGTTGCGTAGGATTACGAGGATGAAGTATTTTCCTTGGATGACAATTGAGGTAAATCAATTTTCCATTTTCTTTTAAGACTTCACTCCTATCTGGTGTCAGACTAATGATGGCATGAGCCAGTGGGACAGGAGTCATTCATCAAAAGCTTTAGAACGCAAAAGCCGAAGTGCGTCTCTCTCGCTCTCGCTGCTCATTAGTAAGACAAAATTACTTGTGAGGCGAGCTGCTTGCAGCTAACATGCTCTAATTGTGCAGGAGAGGGGGATTAATTAAAGAAACGCAAAAGCCCTCGGGTTTGATTGAAATATAATTAATTTTTAACTTAACCGAAAGCAAACACGAGTCAAACATCAGTTTACTGACACTCGACTGATGCAGTCACTCATGTCATGCCGTGTCCAAATGTTTCCTATCACAATAAAAGGGGCACTGACAAACAATTTTTAAAAGTAGATTAATAGTTATGTCAACACAGTTATAGCGTTGAGACTGGGACCAAATCGGTCACATTTCTGAGTTTTTCAGCGCGTATGGGATAAAATCACCTTCGCCCCGTATACAGTATATAGTTTATGATGGTTGGAGACACCGACTTCTCCACATAAGCATGTGCAACTGTCTATGGTCACACAATTGTGAATGATGACTGTCCAATTTCCTGATTGGCATCATTGGGGTTAAATACGACCACCGAAGGTAGTGATGGGAAAATGAAGCTTCATGAAGCACTTGCAATATTTTTTTTACTCATCTAGATGGTGTTCTTGGTATAGGCTAGTGCAATGCAAATTTGTTAAAATTCCACTCTATCTTTAAACTAAGAGTGCCATCTAGAGGAGAAAAAAATATCACAAGTGTTTCATACGGCTTCATTTTCCCATCAGTAGCCAAAGGTTGCGTGTTACCATATATTATGATAAATAAATAAAAAATCATGAAAAAGCAATGGCAACAGTCTTATATTTAGAATTTGATGTACATTTTAGCAAATCAATCAGTAAGTAATTAAAAATATATTTTGATAAATGTGTACAGACTTGTCTGTTTCATTCAAGGCTGCTTTTGAGCAAATTCAAATTAAATTAAATTATGAATTGCAAAGACACTTCCTATTTGCAATTAACTATTTAGCAAATATAATAACTCAAGTCACTGGCAAGCTTCAATTCATATGAAACTACAATATGAAAATTAAGGCAACTAATATCAGCATGCATGGTCTTGCAGTTTGCTCCCCCCAACAACAAAAAATGAAAATAAAAATGAAGAAAGGTAAAATGCATTTCGTTTTGAGTTATTTTCACTAAAATAATTCAAATATAACCTGGAGATGTTGGGATGGATGAGTCAAAAATAATAGCCGCTTTTAATGTCTTCATAGGTGTTATGTTATTGTTACATAAGTGCTCCCAACCTGGAAACTGAAGTTTTTATTCTCAACCTGGAACCATAAGTCATGTCCTCCTAAAGTAGAGGGCTTCTTCAGATTCTTCTTTTTGCTTAGGAACTTTATTTTCCTTTCCTATCTGAATGAGCTGATAGGAGGAAAGGATGTTGGAATTCTAAAAAAGCTTAGGAAATGTGCCTCAATGCAACCTTTAACTCACCTTTACCATAGGTTACTACTTGTGGTGGACAAATGAAGCTTCATGACGCACTTGTGATATTTTTTGACTCCTCTAGATGGCACTTTTGGTCAAAAGATGCAATGGACGTTTAATCAATTTCCATTGCAATAGGTTTTACCTACAAACCAAGAGCAACATCTAGAGGAGTAAAAAAATAAAATAAATATTGCACGTGCTTCATGAAGCTTCATTTTCCCATTACTAGGACTTGCTTTTCTCACAATCCTGCAAGTTGTTTTTTCAATATTTTTCTTGGTCTTTCAGTTCTTGCTTTAATTTCCGCAGTTCCTGGTGAAGGCCAATTCTTAATTAAATTCCGATCAGAGGATATCGGCCTGCTTTGTAAAACATTTGGGATTGACATCTCCTGACACTGATTGTGAACAATCCATGACATTATCAAGTCTCAGCTTTCCAAAGGGGGCGGTGCATGCTAAAAACTCTGCAGGGTGCCTAAACTTTTGCAGACACCATTATTACGTTTTCTGTTATTTTGAAAGTGTAAATGATGGATTTTTTCCCCCATGTTATAAGAATGTCTCATCTGTATTTTGATGCCTTTTGGAAAAGTTTCCATCTTTCCTTAGCTTGTTAATGCACAGTAATACACATTTTTACCCAGGGTGCCCAAACTTTTGACCCCGACTGTAAAAGCATTTGAGAACACCAAATCCTAATGTGACAATTTAAATTGCACACCAGAAAAGACTGTAAACTCTATCTTCAATTTTGGGAGGGTGTCTGTGTACACAGAAAACTGCAGAAACATTAAAGATGTACCAAGGCTCAGTAAGAGTAAGGCAAAGTTGTAAATATGCCCAATGCAAGTAACACGCACTGTTTAAATGAGGACATGGAGAGATTTGAATGTAGTTCTCAAAATGTTGACCTTTCTTTCGTGGTAAAGTGGATCTTGACCTATCTTTTTTTTCCCCCTTTTCTGATCTTGACCGTTCTAATGAATGGATCAGTTCTTTGTTATCAACTAAATGATTGTAGGCTCTGAAAATGCTTCCAGAGGGCAATATTACATGTTTGCAAGGTCACAATCTTAACTTTTATAAAAGATTGAATTGCATAATTTTTAAAAGTGAGGGGGGGGGGTGCTGGGGGTGGGAGGGTGTCTGGGGGTTTGGGGGCCTGGGGGCGGCTGGGGCTGGGTTGGGGTGGATGGCGGGGGTGGATGGGGGGCGGGGGGCCGTGGGGGGAGCGGGGTCTGTGGACCGGTGGGGTGCCTGGCGGGCCTGCAGTGCCCCGTCTTGCTGCGTTGGGCTGGGGGCGCGGGCCGCGTTGGGGTGGGGGGCGCTCCTGCTCCTGGGTTTGCTCTCCGGCCGGTGGCCCCTACGGGGCCCAGGGGTTGTCCCTTGGCACTGCTGTGGCCTGGGGGGCTCTGAGGTGTTGCGCTTGCTCTGTCCTGGCAGGGGTCGACGGCTCCCCTCTTTGGTGGAGATTTTCATGCATGCCAGATCCACCACACCAGCATCCAACGAAACTCAGACACAATCTGCTTCTTCCCCAGGCCATTGAATCGGTGGAGGCTGGTGTCTGTGGATCTCACTCTGCTTCGTCTGTCCTTCCTTCCTTTCCTCAGTCTCTCCTTTGGTCTCTTGAGGTCTCCCTGATTTGTTGGAATTTAGATGTTTCTGGGGTTGGTGAAGGACTCTGGTTGGTGGCCTGGTGGGTGGTGTCTGGTCGGTGCTGGATTTCACTTTCCTTTCTTTTCTTTGGTTCTTCCTTGGGTTTCCTGACGGCCTCACGACTCTGGCTGGAAGTGTTCGGTTTAGGTGAACGGTATGGGATCTTTTAATAGGTTTTAGGTGAACTAATGAATACACACACACTCGCTCGCACACACGCACACAGGCACATACAAATATACTCACCCACATACAAAAAAAAAAAAGGAGAGCAATGATGAAATGATGATGACATGTCAAATCGGTAAAATTACCAAATGAACAATACTGAGCCAGAAAAAAAAGAAGAAAAAAAAAAGGTTTTTTTTCAACCCACACACCATTTTTGTCTTTTATTTTGTTTAACTTAGTTTTACAATTTTGTGTATTGGGGGAAATATGGCAGAGGACGTGAGATCGAGTCCGGGCTTCGGCCTTCCTGGGTGGAGTTTGCATGTTCTCCCCGTGCTTGCGTGGGTTTTCACCGGGTACTCCGGTTTCCTCCCACATTCCAAAGACAAGCATGGCAGGTTAATTGAACACTCCAAATTGTCCATAGGTGTGATTGTGAGTATGGTTGTTCGTCTCTGTGTGCCCTGCGATTGGCTGGCAACCAGTTCAGGGTGTACCCCGCCTACTGCCCGAAGCCAGCTGGGATAGGCTCCAGCACCCCCGCGACCCTAGTGAGGAAAAGCGGTCAAGAAAATGGATGGATGGATGGGGGAAATATGTATATTTAGTTAAAATAATTTGTTGGTCTAATCGTTCCTTCCCTAAATAGGACGGCGGACTAATCTTATCTGGAGTCTCACCGGTAATGTTGTTCATTTCATTTTGAAATCATCTACTGTGACTGCAAACAGGCTGTAGATATTTTAGTGTCCTGGTGAAGCATTTATTATCATGATTCATAAGATCCAGTCCTATGCAGTACAGCAAACTTTAATTCCGATATTAATTACAGGAAATAACTCTGGGATTCCCTGAAAGTAGAGAGCAGTGTACAAGTTTGAGACGCATCATAAATGCTATGATACATAAGACTTACTTTACAATAATTCAGCAGGCCTGGCAGTAAGGCAATGTGTTTGGTACATAGCCTTACAGTATGTTGATCCTGTGCCTTGCTACGCTAGGAGTGACTCAAGTAACCTTTACAGTTGATTGTAGTAGGATTTAAATGTAGAAAAAGAAATCTGTGGCTAAATGGAGTTGAGGTTGTGATAGTACTACATTAAGTATACTGAAATAATCACAAGTTTATGATATGCTGCTATGCCACGAAAAAGGAGAAATGTGTGGCCACAATGCAAAAAGATCCAGGCCACACTTAAGTATATTAAATATGTTTGAAGATACAGTAAATGCTGAAAACATAACTGACAACAATTTAGCACTCAGCAGACACCCCACAGAATCTGAAAACTGGGCGGAGATCTCTTTTATTCAAGATTTTGGAGGCTCGTATATTGTTTATTCATTCAAGTTTAGCAGGCTTGTTAACATCACTATTCTATGAGGTTTGTCAGATTTATAAAACATTTGATTTACCCTTCGCAGGGACTTTAAGTGCTGTGATATATGTGGCTACAAAGGATCCTAAACCTTTGGTGAAGTAATTTCTTATGTATTTGTGTTAGCCTCATTTGCTGTTTTTATAGTTTGTGTAATACAATTTGGTTCTATAAGCATGCAATGTGACATGGTGAGGTCTCCTTTCTCTTATTCAAATCATCTACTCACTCAGGAAAGGTCTTAATCATTGCAACCGCTACAATTACAAGTCTATAATTTTCAGATAAAAAAAAAAGAAGACTTTTCATATATATATTAGTAGCAGATTTCAGATAGATTTCACTGTTGGGACGCTGTATGCCGCAACCTGGAGACCCACCGTGCTGACATGGCGGCCATGTTGGGAGGGCTAACCTACCCATTCTTTGACATTGAAATTCAGTTGTAATTTGCTAATTTCTCAACCGATTTTCATGAGATTTACATTTTTATGTAATTAATGCGTGGGATAATGGGTGTGGGATAATGTAATGTTAATGTATGTGTAACACTACCAATATATACTGTGCTTGTTAACGTTTACGGTATTTGAATGTCCGAACTCGTACCCGCTAAAGTATCTGGCAGTGATCCTGAGCGGCAGAGGAAGATGCTTACTGTTAGCACAAAATATGCAATTTCTCAACACGCTGAAGGAAGGGAGAAGCTTTGCAGCTGTCATATGCCATTATGGAGTAAATAAAGAATGATACATAAAGAATGATGAAAAGAATAAAAGGGTGACATCTGTAGTGCTCTTCCTGGGTGTACATTCATCATCGGCATCACCTTCAACTTTAATGGAGAGAACACTTAAAGAGTTTTATATGAATGAATGAATGAATTACATGTTATTATTGTGTCATGCATACAATAGTAGACCTAGCCTGCATGGGATTACAAGATAACATTAGATCTATTATACTGTATAGGTTACTAGGCAAATGAAGCAAAGACAGTTTGTTTATCTGCAACTATTAAATGTGTAAACTTACTAAATATGAACATGATTGAACTTTTGGAATCAAATGTCTCAACTAAGGTCAAAACTGAAATACAGGCTTCATATTTTTCTGTCCTACTCCAGAGGAGTCGGTACCTCACCAGTTATGAATCTCTCCGCTGAAAATATTCTATAGATCAAGCTCATATTCTGCTTTCATCATCATCTGCATGCAATCATGTGCCCATATTAAGATCACCCAAACATACAGTATTTGTTTCCTTTATCTCTAGAGCCAACTCAATCAAAAAGAAAGCAAACAGGGTCAAGGAAAGTACATTGCCTGCTTAACTCGTATCGTTGGGGGACTTGGTTGGGTGAGTGGGTGTGTGGGGGTTTGGGGGCGGCTGGGGCTGGCTTGGGGTGGATGGGGGCGGGGGGTCGTGGGGGGAGCGGGGGCTGTGGACCAGTGGGGTGCCTGGCGGGCCTGCAGTGCCCCGTCCTGCTGCGTTGGGTTGGGGGCGCGGGACTTGTTGGGGTGTGGGGCGCTCCTGCTCCTGGGTTTGCTCTCCGGCCGGTGGCTCCTGCGGGGCCCAGGGGTTGTCCCTTGGCGCTGCCGTGGCCTGGGGGGCCCTGAGGTGTTGCGCTTGCTCTGTCCTGGCAGGGGTCGACGGCTCCCCTCTTTGGTGGAGATTTTCATGCATGCCAGATCCACCACACCAGCATCTATCGAAACTCAGACACAATCTGCTTCTTCCTCTGGTCGTTGAATCGGTGGAGGCTGGTGTCTGTGGATCTCACTCTGCTTCGTCTGTCCTTCCTTCCTTTCCTCAGTCTCTCCTTTGGTCTCTTGAGGTCTCCCTGATTTGTTGGAATTTACAGTAGATGTTTCTGGGGTTGGTGAAGGACTCTGGTTGGTGGCCCGGTGGGTGGTGGGTGGTGTCTGGTCGGTGCTGGATTTCACTTTCCTTTCTTTTCTTTGGTCCTTCCTCGGGTCTCCTGACGGCCTCACGACTCTGGCTGGATTCTGAAGTTTTCGGTTTAGGTGAACGGTATGGGATTTTTAAATAGGTTTTAGGTGAACTAATGAATACACACTCACACGCACATGCACATGCACATATACATACTCACCCACATACAAAATAAAAATTAATAAAAAAAAAAAAAAGTAAAAAAAAAAAAAGAGAACAATGATGTCAAATCGGTAAAATTACTGAATGAACAATACTGAGCTTTCCATAAAAAAAATAAAAATAAAATAAAATAAAATAAAATAAACCAAGACAAAACGAAATTTAAAGTTATCATGATGAGAATTGAAGTTTTCATGAGGAGATTTTGAATTGTTATGGAGATTTAAATTCGTCATGGCAATGACAGTCGATGAAAGTGGTTCATGGCAGCAGAAAGTCAACCGGTCATTACTGCCCAGGATGTCCTACTTCAGGATTTTCTCGCCAATTGTCATTGCGATGATGACTTTAAAGATGACAATAAATGTCATCATGATGACGTTAAATCTTGAAAGTTTTTTTTCTTCTTGCTAGGCGACTGTAATATGCCGTCGTACAGAAAAAGTAAATTAAAATATGTCAGTTTTTAAAAACGTATTAATTTTATTACGACAAGGTCAAATGGAGCCACTACAACGAGACTGAAGAGCTGCATGCGGCCCCTGAGCCGTGGGTTGCCAACCCTTGTGCTAGGTTTTTTATTCAGGCACCAATGACAAATAATTGATTGTGTCACTCTACAAGTAGTTTTATGATGTTCCCGACAAAATATGTCAGGTCAGATCTGTACAAATGTTTCATAATACGATCTTGTCGTCTGATCCAGGCAAGTGACCATAGCAAAACTGAAAAGAAGAAGGGTTCATTTAGGAAGCTCTGTTGTAAGCCTTGGGTGACTGGAGATGGAGTGTGTCTGGATATAAAAATTGTGGCTGCGTCTGAGGTACTCAGATATGCAGTTGAGGAGAATGCGATGAGAGATTGCGCCCTGAGTCAGCAACAAAGAAGAGGTCGTTTATGATTTTGATGAGAGCCGTTTCACTTTGACACCAGATTGAAAAGTTGCATAGAGCTCAATGATTGGACGTATACATCCAAAATGTATTTCATGTGATCGGTATTTGTGTTGGAGGCGGAGATTTAAAGGATTCCAACACTCATTAAGCACTGGGACAAACTCCAACACGTGGTGCCACAGGAAAACTGAATCTAAGATGCTATTATTACATGTACATTTCTGTTTATAAGTTTCACCGGTTTCTGTCAGTCCTGCTCTTGTCTTTCATTTCCTGCCTGCCTTGATGGTCCACCCACCAGCGTCTCATTGCCTCATCACTCAAGAGTCTATTTAGTTTCTCATTTTGTCTCTAGCTGTGTTGTCCCATTTGTTTTTGTTCTGCATCCTTGCTCGGTTCATTTGTCATCACTTTTTGCCTGTCATCTTTACCTGCCTTTAACACTGCTCCTGACAGAAAGAACAATGAAAAAGAAAACCACACAAGACCAATTTGTGTGCTTTGTTTTATTTTATTTTATTTGAAACACATTTTTATTATTTATTACATAAAGACAGAAGATGCCAAGAAAGGATGATACGAAGAAGGACAAAATCTAACTGCAGTGCACAGGTAAGCCTGCTGAAAGTGGCATCTACCCCGACCCACTCTGGAGGACTTGCACATGGCAAGAACTAAGAAAAGGGCAGGCAAAATTCTCTTGGACTGACCCCACCCTCGACACCACCGTTTTCAGCTCCTTCCCTCTGAAAGATGCAATCCAACAAGGCACACTAAATCCCAATGACACCCAACCTAAAATGAACCAAGTCTACCATGTGGTTGGGGATGTGTTATGATGAAAGGATCCACTAGATGTCACTGTCTGACCCTCCAAACCAGAGCCGCTCCAAACAGAATGTCAGAAAAAACAACAAGAAAACATTTCTCGCTTCTTGAAGACATTTTGAAAGTAGTTTGTCTATATTTGCCCACTGATTGGCTGGCGACCAGTTTGGGGTGTACCACATAATAAGGAATGCGAGCAGAAGCGTCATCACAAAGTGTGCCGCCCGCAGCTCTACCCACCCCGCATCTGCCATCTTGATTTGTTGAGTGAGTGTTGCGAACCACAGCATAAGTAAGCAGAGCGCACATTAGTCTGTGTCGCGAACACAGTAAAAGCAGAATTAAATTCCACATAGAATTGCAACAGAGTTACAGAGAAACAATATACCACACTTTTACACATTTTATGCCATTTTATGTCTTTATTTGCTATTTTGACACAGAGAATATGTACGAATTGTACAGCCTACCGCGATATGTAAAAGTACAAAACTTTGCAATACAACAGCAAGTACAGCACCATACAGGCTGATCTACTGTATATTGTTACGTGTGCTTACACAGATGAGATCAAGAGAGAGTTAGTCATAATGGTAGTCTGACATTTTTACATGCATTACACTCACTGACTTCAACATCTTAAACCTTAGAGTAGCCTACTTACCATCATTTTTAAAAATCATTTTCCCCTGAAGTGTATCTTCTGCCCAGATTTAGTCATAACTGTTTTAATTGCCTCATTTCCTCAGGAGAGCTTTGTTCTGCGGATGCATGCTTGTGAGTGTTATCGCAACTTCTGCCAGGTGCAGTCATGACTGAATAACCTCCTCTAATCCCTCAAATGGGCTTTGGTCTGTGTTTGAATGATGTCCTTGAGTTTTATCTCATGTCCGGTCAACTCCGGTTGAACTGTTTACTGGAAACTGTGTGGTACCGCCCTTCAAGATAGTATAAGAATATTGTAAATCCTCTGTAATCTTCGCACTTGTGAGAGGCTACAGCCATTGTCTGTAACTCACTTGTGCCCGGAATATTCTGTAGAAATAAAAGCTTTGAAGGAATTGTTCATCGATCTCCAGCCTGTATTCAGATAAACAACATTCTCACTGCCCGAAAGAAAACGAACACGCGGAAGAAAAAGCTTATCGTCCAACACCCCCCTAAACCATCAAATCACATCTCAAGCATTTGATAGAGGCTCATATTTCAAAGCCAATCTCAAATACAGCAAATTTACTTAGAACGATTTCATTCAATACAATATATTAGTGTTGTCATATATACGGGCATGTTTAATTATGATTCAATTATGTTTCCATACTTGATGAAACACTGACTCAGCATCGATTCAAGCGACTCACCAATCTAAAATGTATTCAGATAAGAGTTTATATCATATTTCTCATCAGGTCTGAGACATAACTCACAGTTTGGCTAGATCTAATCGCTGAGTCATCCTGTAATATAATTGGCAAATGTAAATTAATCTAGGCTGTTGAGAAGCAATGAGCATGGGAAGTAGTATCGAATGTGGAGATCTTCTGGTGTTTTAAATAAGAAAAACAGATTGTTGTAGAACCCAAAATCTTTGTGACTTTTGGGAAACGTATCTAATTTTGGAGCTGCCATACATTCATTAATATTCAGTCTTTACTATGTTTTTTTCTTTTTTTATGAACGGAAACTATTAAATAAAACAATGTGCAGTAGGCAAACATTTGGAGTTTAGACTGTGGAGACCAATTACATATTTATTAAGATCTCTTCAGAACCGTACATTTTAAACCCAATGAAAAGAAGCAACAATGGAGAATCTTGCAACTCACGTCCTTAAATGCCTGTAGCCATTTGGATCACTAGTGCAGCACAAAGATACTCAAGCTATGTATGCAACAACAAGATGTAACTGTAAAAAAAAAGTTTAATATCCAAATACTGGATGTATTGTTTTGAAAAAAAATTTTGTTCTCACACTGGCATGCAAAGGAATGTCTGGGTAAATGATTTTCTACTTACACTTGAAAAAACTAACTTAGCTACTGCAGCTCATCACAAACATGTAATTGGTAGGGTTTGAACCATCGACTTCACTACTCTGCATCAATTTTTAAAGCTTGAAGTCAGCTAATCACGTTTTTTTTTGTTGTTGGGCATACTGTCTTGCAGACAGCCAATTTCAGCTCACCCGTCTGCTGCTGTGCCGGGCTTTAAGGTTCTGTGGATCAGCAAAATGTCGGGTCAACGAGAAGTGTAACAATACAAAACAAAAAAACAAAAAACAAAACAACAACCTTGGGTTAGCCTTGCACAGCTAGCTTCAGACAGTTCTATTGGCCCCAGTCTTGAATGATTCATACCAGCGTCATTGGTACGACATAACTTGTGGTGAGGAATAAAGCTCCATCTTTGTTGCTAAAATATGTTCAATAACAGGCGGCCAACAACTGTGACTTAACAAAAGCTTAGATAAATAGAAATTGTATGATACAATACCCACCAACATCAGGACACTTACCACACAGTGTCATAACACTCGTCAATATACAACAGCCACACTATGCTACAAGCTTATAGCAAAATAACACAAACTTGCAAACTATTCAAGTCTACAATGAAAGCACAAGTGACCTAGAAACAGAGATTCTTTTTTGCTACAATGTTGCGTCTTTCAACTACTGTAAAAGCCGATAACATTCAGCACTCATGTTTACTGGACTGCCTAAGCAGAAGGGGAGGAATGTAGTTTTCTTCTACTGTTCACATACTAATTGGTAAAGGTCAATGAGAGGAAGAATGAAATAACTCACCCTGAAAACAAAACCCATATTTGACAGGAATACATTCCAAGAGGATTGGCTGGCGGCCAGTTCAGGTTGTACCGTACCTCTTGTCCAATGACATCTGGGATAGGTTCCAGCCCACGACCCTAGTTTGGAGAGCGAGTGAATGAACATTCCAAGAGAAATCATATCAGAGTGGTGATTCATCACTAATTAGTTAAAGACTATGGTTTACAAATATGAGCACCAACTTAACTTGTGTTTCTGTGTTGCTTAGCCATGGACCAGATCTCCAATGCTGCATTCACACCAAAACCGAAAAGATAATCTGGAACGCTTCCTTTGCTAGCATTTCACCGAGTGTTTTGGAACGACTGCCGCTTATACATGCATTTGCGCACACCGGAGAGGAGGCGTGTCCCTTGGTGATCATAGAGCACTTTAGCGAGTCAACAAAACGAGAGCACCCCCCAACTACTTCCACTTCTTTACTGGGAATATACAGCTGGGGCACTATTTTCCCCAGCAGTGTCTTTTTTGAGGTACGTGATATCACTTCCGCTATTTTAGTGACAATCTGGCGTTAAATAGCTTTGGCATGGATGATAAACTGTCCCGGCTGACACTGTGTGTGACGTAGCCGGTACTCGAGGCCGATTGGCTACCGCGAGGCGAAATGCGAAAAAAGTTAACTTTTAATTTTTCAAATTTGGCGAACATGCGAGTGTGCGTATTTTCGTCACGAATGTGCGGATTTTGCTGCGCCTTACCGCGTCACAGCGCTCCAAACGCGTTCTCCGCACCGCCCCACGCATTTTCGTTCTGGTCCATGCAAAGTACATTGACTACAATGCAAACGCTCCGCCGAAACGTTTTGGTGTAAATGCAGCATAAGATTGTGAAAGACAATAGACATTCATGTACTCTTCATGAGCTACAGCAAGCACAGATGAAAGCAATGGCTAATGAATATCAAGTAGGCTATGTGCTGTCAACGGCAAGATGAGAAGGCAAGGTGCCAAGAAAAGTGCTAGCAAGCCATTTGACAAGCAGAAAAGCCACAAAAAAACCTGTGGCATGTGTGGGGGCGATAACAATAGAACAGAAGAATGCCCTGTCAAAGGAGAAAAATGTCATAAGTGCAAAAAGGCCAACCACTATGAAAGAGTATGCAAAGAAAGCAAGACTGCAGAAACAAAATAGAGGGATGTCCACGCTCTTGAAGAGACTTTAAGAAGAGTTTATATACGTTCTGCACACTTTGCAGGCTGAAGAGGAGGATGACGTTGAGTAAAGTAGAAATGCAGACATCGAACTGGGACCACAGTCCCTGCAACTGATGTTCAAGTCCCAGAAACTGCCTTTGCCCCACTTATGATCAAAACATCATTAACAGCACCTGACCGTAGGCAAACAAGCGATAAGGGACATCCACACACAGTGTTGGGCAGAATTGTAAGTGAGTATAGATGTTTTCCAAGGCATGGGCTCGTTCACAGTTGAATGCAGTTTTACAACTGACCCACAGATGGCACCAATACTTTGTCCACCACTGCCACACAGTGGCCATTTGCCATGAAATATCGGCTAAAAATAGAACTACACGGTTTGGAACGGGAAGGCATAATCTGAAAAGTGGGTCATAGCTCTAATAGCTAGCATAAAGAAACAAACATTGTCAAACTTAGAATAAGCCGAGACCCTTAAATATGGCCACATTACTTGCTACCCACACTTTAAGATGTATCATCCAAGTTAGCAGAAGCAAAAATCTTTTTGTGTCCTAGATTGCCAGACCTGACCACTAAACTATTAAGCTAATGAGGACTCACTGCAATCTATCTCATTTGATAGATACTATCATTTCCTTAGGCTGCTCTTTGGCATAATGTCAGCCCAAGATGAGTTTCAGAGTTGATCAAACCTGCAAAGGGCTCGAGGGTGTCAAGGGTGTGGCTTAAAATGCCAATGGCATCATTGTGTTAATGAAAACAAAAGTGGAGCATGATGAAAACCTCATAGTTATGCTCAGTAAGACTAGAGAACAAGGAATAAAGATCAGTCCATACCCACTAAAAATCTGGCGTCCAATGGACCTCCATATCATGTCCGTATGGCGTCGGACGGTCGTGGACCGTATTTCTACGTCCTTATGACCGCCAAAATAGGTTGACATATGACGTCTAACCATGGCCTTAATATGGACGTTGATATGACGTCCCATACTCACCATGTTTTGTACATGAGCACAAAAAAAGTATCACATATGCTGCAATATTTGTGTTTTTTTTTTTAGTTAACTCTTTTACTGCCAAAGACGTTAAATGACGTTCTGCAAAAACCTACGGAGGAGCGCCAAACACGTTAACTCTTTGACTGCCAGACGTTTTCAAAAACGGGTTGTCGCCAGTGCCAGTGCCAGCCGATTTAAGCATTTTGAGTGATCTTTCAAGGTCCACAGAAAATGTTGTGTTTGGACTATGGAAACACACATACTACCAAAGGAAAGATTGGACTTTCAGCTTTTATCAGAAAAAAAAGTTTGTTTCTACCTTATTCCGTTCTTCAGTAATCAACAATAGAAAATGGTTACTTTCACCGAAATTCTCTCTTTTGAAACAAAAAACGGAGAAAAAGAGCTTTTTGTGAAACGATGTTATTTCATGCACTGTAGCGAATTGTACACTTCTTTTTGTCCATGAATGATGCCACAAACACCTAAATAGTGCTTTACTTCTGTAAAACGCTTTCACCAACAATGAAAAAGTGTTTTTTGATTGCAAAATACGTTTATTTCCATTCAACAGTGTAACAATTTGACAAAACAATTTCGCAAACTATTTACAAATGTGTGCAACTGTGGTACTACTTACAATTATGTGGATGATTCAAATACAGTTTTTCCTTTTGTAACGCTCTCCTGCGTGCAAGGAGACGCCAGGACTCGCACAACAGTTTACTTTCACTTTCACATTGGTCCGTTTTGCGTGCAAACGTTACACTTTCTTGACGGCCTTTTTTTCCGGGGAATAAAAAGCAAGTAGCAGACTGTACACACTTCCTCCGATGAATATGCATTGGACTCGGGGCACTCTCCGTCGTCCGATCGAACGTCTGCCTGTGCGTGCTCGGTTGCGCTCCGCGTTACGACACCGTCATAGCCGCCGCGTCAGCAGTTCCAATTTCGCCGTCAAGCTCGGATTCACCTTCATCATCATCGATGATGACCATCGTCGTCATCAATGTACTCTTTTAGCGTTGGTCGATGCAAATCTTTCCTTTGGTAGTATGTGTGTTTCCATAGTCCAAACACAACATTTTCTGTGGACCTTGAAAGATCACTCAAAATGCTTAAATCGGCTGGCACTGGCGACAACCCGTTTTTGAAAACGTCTGGCAGTCAAAGAGTTAATAAAATATATACGAATTTGTATTTTATTGTTTGTTTGTTTTTTACTCGAAAGTTTACGTTTTGAGCATATGTGGAAATTCATTATATCCGTCGTGTGGTATATATATAGTCTCCACTTCTCTAGACTCACATATGTGCATTCAGGAAGTGGTCCTGCTGATCTGCTCAAGGTAAATTGCAGTAAACTGCCCCCTTTATTTTCTTATAGCCACATTTATACTTTTTGCTTCAATGCTGTATTGTGATCTGTCAATAGCATTATCAATAGCAGGAGGACCTGCTGAGCTTCTATTTTTATTTTTATTTTTTGCCACGCGGCTGAAAAATGGTACACATTTAGGCTGGGCGCTATGCTAGGTGATAGGAGCTAAAGCTAGCCACACACCGATGCCACCGCAGGTGTTCAATGCCGCTGTTTGCATGTTTCAAGATACTTTGGTCAAGTAATTATTCACCTCCTTTTCAGATGTGTGCTAAAGCAGTGTGGGAGGAGGAGGGCAAAGAAGTGGAGGGCAGGGTGCCATTCATCTGGACCAAAACACACATATGGCTTTAAAACAATAAACCAATTGTTACAAACTGGATTAGTAAGCTATATTTTTATTTCTTTATGGAGCATTTTCATGCATGATTTCACACCATTATTTTAGTTTGAATTAGATGACAAACTATTGGAGGACATACTTTGCAAACTACAAATCATGAATGCGTAGAAATCATGGTGACGATTTCTTCGTGTTGCTGGCCCTGGAGAAATACAGCATAATTCTACAAGTCAGGCAAAGGGATCCCTGTTGCTGACACACTGTCCAGAAATGGCGATGCAGGCCTGGGGTGGGACGTGGGAGTCGTTACATGTATTGTAAACGTGGGGATGAAAAGGCCATCAGGCACACAGGAAAAGGAGGAGAAAAGAGCGAAGAATGCACAAATTAAGACGGCTCTATTTTTAATGATTATTGTATGTTGTTATTTGATGGAGGAGGAGGGGTTCCTCTCGTGTAAACTTTATTACCATAGTTTATTACCGTGCTCAATGACCCCCTGCAACGTTTCTTTTAATGGTTTGTCCTGCCTAAGACACTTGCTTTTCTTTACATATATATTTTCTTGTTCAAATGAGCTGCGATTAGATAGAAAAGTACGAGCAAGTGGGGGGCCGTTTGCAATTATTGACAATAACTTCTCAATTGTTTATTTACCTCTTGCCAAGAAGCTTGCTCACAAAACAAACTCCTCACGATCATAAAAACAGAATTATTGGAGAAAAATGATTAATGTGTCAAACAGCGTGGTGCGTTTGTGTTCCCAATGTTGTTAAAGCACCCGAATGCACCAGTTTGCCTGTGCAGCAATCATGTGACTTGTACTGTATGTGATTCTGCCCTCCCTGAGAATGCATTGAGTTGTTTAATGACAGCCCAGTTGGAGTTTACTGTAAAACTAAACTCACAACAAAAACAATTACACACATTTATTCCTTGATCCTCCAAACAGAAAAGTGAAGAGGTTGGGACTCGAACCGAGCTCAGGTGCTAACTGGGGCTTCTGTTAGTGGTAAATGGCATAAACTAGTGAGGAAATATGACTCCAACTGCATTAAATTTTATTTTATTTGGAGTCGGACACAGGAAAAACCAAGGCCGCAGTGTGTGATAGGTGGCAAAGTTATTAGCAATAAATGCATGAAACCATCGCATCTCAAATGACATATTGTACAGCCAAACACAAGTCTACCATTATAGTGCACCCAGAGGCAACCCACCGGAAGCCTCACATTGTTTGAATTTTCCAATATTTAATCGCAAAGTTAATATTCAAATGGTGCAAATACTTTTTTTATGTGCACTACATTTTTAAGTAGCCTACAGTTGAGATGTATTTAATTTTGAAGCACTACCTTTTAGCGGATTTAGTCTTTAGTAAACCTTTGTTGTTAAACATTAATTTAGATCATTTCAACTTGTCTTTACAAAACATTTTATTGAATAATTATTTACAGTTTTTTGACTTTCCAATATTAAGATCGCCTACGCTGTATAACCACACTGCTCTTTCTTGATATTTTATTATTTTTATTTTTGTCAATTCTATTTGGTCTGTAGATTTTTGGTTTAAATTTAGTTGTTGTTTTTGTTGTACAGCGTCATTGAGGGTCTTGAAAGGTGCTTCCAAATGTAATAAATAAATAAATAAACAAATAATAATAATACTAATAATAATAATAATACTAATAATAATTATTATATTATGTCATTATGGAGTGAGGCATTTGTCTGGCATACATATTCACACCAATAAATGAAAACACCCTATATAGCCTAGACATAATTTGAATTTCTAGAATAAAAAATAAAAATATAATAATAAAAATAATAATAACATAAAATAAAAAATCCAAATGATTTGTTGTAAAACATTTTTTTTAAGTAGTAAAAACAGTTACTTTGCCTGGTAACGAGTTACTTTTATTATGAGGTAATTCAATTACTAACTCAGTTACTTTTTTAAGCAAGTGATGAGTAACTATCTATAACTGTTAATATTCAAACTGCAAAATGGCAGTTGGTAGGCCCTCGTATTTATTAAAAACAAAATAATTGTTTTTAATAAATACGAGGGCCTACCTACTATATTTTAATGTTGGTCGCAATGGTGGAGAGCTTAGTAGTTTTTTCAGGTGGTACTTGGCGCAAAAAGTTTGAGAACCACTGTGGTATACAGCCATTTATATATTTTTAGGATATTAGATACTGGTTGTACTGTTTCTCTACAAATTTTCAGGTTAGGCATGATGGGTGTGTCAGAAGTCTGAAGGGGAGAATCACTGCTCCTTGAAAGTGCGCAGAAAGGTAAAAAAATAAAAATACTTAAGCGGGCATGTAAGAATATCTAACATTGGACCAGTCAGACTCAACAGATGTTTAATAGTTAAATCTGTTTAGCCTCGACTGATGTCTGTTCTCTACAAAGTAGCCTTTAGTAACTTTTTTTGTTTGGTAATAGATGCATCATATGCATGAGGAACTTTACTGTTTTCTCAACTAACAACACACAAGAGGCAACACGGCATACAGACAGTGTGCATGCAAACCTTCCGATAGAAAACCCACGCACTAGTTCTGAAACCAAATCATTAATTACTGAATTCAATGAGGTCCACAGTGAAACACAACTGCACATAACTGCAGCATCCTCTTGCTGCCATCCAAAGCACGCCTCACTAATAGGTCTATGACAGGAACATGACAAAAAAATAGCTTATTAAATGAAGTTATTAATTCATGTCTCGCGACCAGTGAGACGAGAAATTAAGAAACAGAGGGGAGCTACATAATTAATGGCCCAGAAGCGCCTCCACACCAAGTTTAAAACACCAAACACAGAATGCATCTAAAATTCACAGCCAACTCCTCCGTAGACAAGCGAGACTGTAGCAGCAGGTATGTAAGGTAACATCATTTCAAACAAACCAACAAATGTCTCCTCTCAGTGGAGATTTTATAGTTGCAAAAATGCTTTGTACTGTTGTTGTTTTGGCTTTGGCTCATTTTGTTAACTAAGTGAACCTAGTAAGCAGTTAAATATTTAAATCATATATCTAAAAAAAAAAAAAGAAGTGCAGTAAGGGTGGATTTTATCATTAAGGATGTTTATCATAACCCAATGCTACTCTCAAAAATGTATTCTTTGTATCTTTTGTTTTCACCTTGTTGCAGTACCAACCTCCTGCGATAGAAGATGCCCTAGTCAGATCCTTCTATCCTTCAGCTCCCCTGAGACAGAAGAGACATGCTTATCCTCTACACAAACAACCGTTTTAGAGAATGATATGAGGTAGACAAATCAGCAGCGTTTCACTTTCGCCTGTCAGTGAACCTGAGGGGTTTTGTACAGTGGAGCATCATCCCGGCCATGCATCAATGTCTACACTGCTGGTGAGCTCATCCGGTGTGCGGATGATGCACATGAGCTGGCTCACAAGGACAAGTTGTTTCTAAAGTCAACATTTTTTTATTAACTCCAACCTTTTTTCTCCAATAAGATACTGTATTGACTGTTCTAGTGGCTGGCCACATTCAGGTTTCATTAAAAACTAGTGACTGTAGTTCCCTGATTTGTATCATTTATCCTTTTTCATTGGAATGTGCTCGTTATATGTTGTTGCTGTTCTTCAAGGTACTGCACTAATGTCATTTACTCTACTTTGAGGGATTTTTGCCATTCTTCCTTGCAAAATGCAGCCAGTTGAAAGAGGTTGGATGGGTGTCTAGCATAAACTGCCCGCTTCAGGTGCCGCCATAGTATTTTGAAAGAAATTAAGTCAGGATTTTGACTGGACACATCGAGAACATTCCTTGGTTGTATTGCATGAATGGTTTGGATTTTTGTCATGTTGCATGATCCATCTTCTACCAGGGTGTAACTTCACAAAGCATGGCTTCAGGTTATGTGCCAGGATTTGACAATATTCCTCTGGATTCATGATTCCCTGGATTATGTGGAGTTGTCCAGGTCCTGAGGATGAAAAGCCAGACCAAAATTTAACATTATCACCCCCATGCTTCACTGTAGGGAAAAGGTTCAATTTTGGACTTCTAAAAAGATTCTGTGTAGTCCAGGTACTCTCTGGAAAAGTTGAGATGGGCAGCTTTGATCTTTTTTTGTGAGCAGAGGCTTCTACCTAGCAAGCCTTCCATGAAAGCCTTGTCGATTGACTTTTCTTTTGATTGTTGAAGCATGCACATATATCCCAGATGCAGCAAAAGAGGTCTGCAAATCCCTTGATGTGATGTTCGAGTTGGCTTTTTACCTGAATTATCATTTTTCTTGTGGTTCTTTCTGATATTTTTAGAAGGTCGTCTACTTCTAGGCAGGATTGTAGTAATTTTCAGTGTTCTCTAGTTGCAGATGATCTGCTTCACGTTGGAATGATGAAGTTCACTTATTTTTTTAGATGACTTTATAGCTTTTCCCAGACAGATGTGCTGTCGCTACCCACTTCCTGAGATCCCCTGAGATTTTTCTTCCTCTCAGCATGACTGACCTGTATGAGTTCACTTGGGTAGGACCAAAGTGATGTGGTTTTGTCTCTGTTTCAGTCAGTGATGCACAATTTCTTTGCTAAACCTCTCATTTCATTGGTCTATTTCAGTGGTTAGTTTAACTACCAATTAGTCCTACCTGATCCTACTTGACTGCTTGTTTTAAGCAATTCAGCTCAGGGTTCACTTTTGCACCTACATGAATTGACCAAAAACTCTCTAATAAAGTTTTGACTACACAATTGATAAAAAAAAAGAACAATGCATTGAATTGATAAACCTACACCTGTTGTTTTATATAAAATGTAATGGTTCAGATTGAACAAAAAAACAGGTTGAAACAATTGGAAAGTCCAAATTGCGCACAAACTTTTGAGCAGCACTGTATATCAAAGGATTATACTTAGAGGAGTTTGCATTATTTTTATTCCCCAAAGTAGGTACTTGTACCACCATAAGTAGTGATGGACAAATGAAGCTTCATGAAGCACTTGTGATATTTTTTTGACTTCTCTCAGGGGCAGTCTTGGTTTAAAGATGCAATGGGGAGCAAAAAAAAATATTGCAAGTGCTTCACGAAGCTTCATTTTCCCATCACTACACATGATGATAAATGAAGTGATGATTAATAGCTAATTATAGTTACTGATCACTTGTTTACATTGAAATTAACACAATATACTTGAATTAGGGTCTACAGTACATTGTCTACTTGTTGCCATTTAAAAGTGCAATAAATATTAAGTTGGAAACCCATACACATGCCGATGCAACCCCCTAAAAGATCTGAATTCTTTGACATACTTAAAAGTTTTTCAAAAAGTAATATAATACTTACTTTCCCTGGTAACAAATTTATTTTATGGAGTAAGTCAATAACTTATTAAATTACTTTTTGGGGAAAGTAATAGTAATTATAATTAATGACTTTTTTAAAGTAATTAAAGTAACCTACTGAATATAACTTTCAGCAAAATTAATTAATTAATTAATTAATTATATTGACAAGAACAAGCACAGTGTTATGGCTTGCATGTCTTCCTTGCATTTGCAAATTTGTGCATTTGAATTCCATCGTATCTCCCCATTGTATCTGAATTGCATGATCTCCTCATGCTTGCATGGGTCTGCTGCAGGAACTTTTGCTTCCTCCCACGTACCAAAAACATGTATGCTAGGTTGATAGAATACTCAAAAATATCCATATTAGAATTGTGCCTTGTGCATGGCTGGCAGTCACTCCAGGGTGTCTGAGCCTCTCTTAAAGTCAGAATAAGCTCTAGCTCACTTACTTTGTTGATGTTGAGTAACAGTGAAGCAGATGTGCGTCTGACCTTTCTGAATCCCATACGGGAGCTGTTCATGATAAGGATTGTGAAATCATCACAGAGGTTTTGGGGGAGCGCAAAAGACCCTCTCCTCATGGTGAATGTGGACTTTACAACAAAGGATTGATGACGCCACATAAAACCAGGGACAACGGCCGTCTCGAAGGAGCATGTCAGAGGGTGATAGTCACTATATGCTAATTTAATTTTAAGGCTGCTCTTACAGCCACAGTTATGTCACATCATCATGTAATAAATGGTGCAGCAGGATTATACTGTTGGCTATATCTGCCTCGCTGTGTGTGAGCGTGTTTTGTCGTGTGTGCGCAAAAGGGTACCTGTGTGTAACGGAAGTTGTTACAACACATTAATTCACTTATTGCAATACATAAATGTGAAACATACATTGGTGTCCTGGTTCTTCAGTAAAATAATAATAATAATAATCCATCCATCCATTTTCGACACCTTGTGTCATCATTGGGGTTATAGATAAGATAGAGCTTCTACCGGATAACTTTGTGGTCCCCAGCCCAAAGCAGAAATCACTAATAAAAAACAAAAAAAAACAATAACGTGAACCCGGTGAACAACAGGGCTACGTCCCAATCCCCTGTGAATAGTGAAAATTTGGGAATAATTGAAATAAACATCATCCCAAAAAGATTTGCAAGTGTTGGAATATGTCATGATGCCAACAATGGAGGATAGTTAAACCCTAGGGGGGAAAAAAATCAATGAAAAGGCAAGTTTGTGAATGTTGAAACCAGGGCTGGACTGACACAAATAACTGGCATTTTGACTTAGCCCGCCAGCCCAGCCCGACTCCTGACTACGCAATATTGTAAATGCAGGCTTGGGGAGTAACGGAATACATGTATCGGCGTTACGTAATCAGAATACAATTTTTTTTAACTGTATTCTGTTACAGTACAGGAAAAAAATATAATCAGATTACAGGTACATTTATTAAAAATGAGGATTGCTTCGAGGATTACAATTACTACGATGAGAGAGAGAGAGAGAGACAGACAGACAGACAAACAGAACGAAAGACAGAACGAAAGACAGACAGAGACAGACTGTTGCTACTGGAGCTGTACATGTCGGCGAGGTGGGGAACTGACGTGTCGTGTCCTCCACACTTGGACAGTTTAAAAAAGTTTAACGGACAGGAGGAGGAAATGGCGACCGGGATTCACTGTTTGGAACTTACTCGGCTTGCTGAAGGACCGAAAGTTTGAGCTGAGAGTCCAGTGGCATGCTACGCTCTGCAGCTTCTTGCTAGCCCGCTAGCCTACAACCATTATGTGAGTTACACCTTCCAAACAAATCTTCCTCCCACCAATTCACTATTTAAACATCATACACAATATATACACGGCTAAATTTGTGACTGGGATAAAAGTTAATTTTGTAGTTGATGTCACGCATTGTCATCCTCGTTATAAGTGCGTGAATGTGGGTGAAATGAGCTACCATGGGGAATGTTGTTTTCAAAAGCATAAATCCAAGCAAAGCTTTACTTTACCTCATTGGATGACTCTGACTGTCTGTCTGACAGTCCGTCCATCCGGCTGTCCGTCTATCTGTCTAAACTGTGAGGTGTGGTTGCTTTCAGTGACAGTTTGAAAACAGCATATGGCCTTTAATCAATCAATCAACCTATCAATAGCCTACACGTTTTTTAATGGATGTCAATTACACAAGGATTTTTGCTATTTGTCGGCTGCCCGCGTCTCTATTAACCGCAAATTGCAGGGGCACATTGTATAGAATATATATTGTGGTGATATTTATTTTTATTTTGTCTTCATGAGCATACTTGGTATTGGAGTAATCCAAAGTAATCAAATTACATTACTTTAATATTATGGTACTTGAATTACTTGTTCATCACTTGTAGTTACTAACTACAATTTTTAGCAGGTAACTTGTAACTGTAATGGAATACATTTTAAAAATAACTCTCCCAACCCTGTGTAAATGGAGTAATTGGCTTCTCCCTCTAAATATGGGGACCATTCCGAAAATGGACCGCTCACTCATGAAATTGCTGATAGAGCCTTCCTTACCCTGTCGACAAACGTTGAACAGCAATTGATGGAGAAATTGCAACTACTTGTTGGAGGGACACGATTCAGCATCCTGAGTACTGCCAAGGTGCCCATGAGCAAGCCATTGACCCTTACGGGCACAGCACCATTCACGCGCGCCATCACTTTAGTATCGCTCCTTGTATGCCTGCATTTGTCTACTTTTGCTTCTGTGTGTGGTGTGCAGCAAGAATATAAACCAGAGCGTAAATTCAATTTCTTCTAGCCTTGAGGGTAATTATCATAATAAATAATTAAATAAGATGTTAAAATAGAAAGTTAAAAAGTGACGTGCAGAAGCAGACTCTCTCTCATCTTCTCAATACATGTCTTGTATTACAACAATTAACATCTATTTACACCTGTATGGCAGTTTGGATGATTAAAATGTTGATGTGTAGTCACTGACATTGTAGCGGTTCACTCGTCTGACATCCATTTACTAGCTTGGGTTCTGTGGTAATGCATAGAAGATGTAAATGCGCGTGTCAATGGTTGTCTGTCTGTCGACCAGTAGCCTAAGTGGCTTATTCAAGCTTTTAAATAAAATATCACTTAAAAATTGGCCAATGTTTTACAATTTTCTAGGGATCCTTTCAGTCATGGGCCCTTTCTTTTTTTTTTCCCCTAAAGTGCCCCTGATTCTTAACCTAGGTTCGATTGAACCTCAATCTTAGGGGTTCGCCGAAGGTCAAGACATACGACTCACATGATTCATGATGATATGCCCCACTTGGTCATCATTGGCTGCAGGTGATCACGTGACATTGTTTGGCCTCCCTGTGCTGCAGGAAATTTTGTCCGCTCAGTAGTCGACTTTTGTGACTGTTGTGATGGTACGTCGTGTGATTTCTTTATCATTGTAATCCCTTTCCACTAACTATATGTTTATGAAAAAAGAAAGTGGTCGGACGAATATGTGCAATATGTATTCACATGTATAACGGAACCTACGGTGTTCCACAGGGTTCAATTCTGGAGCCCCTGCTGTTTTCCTTGTATCTGCTACCCCTGGGTTTCAACTTAAGAAAACAGCAGTGGTTGTTTTAAGGTGCTCTACAAATATAGAGTTCAGTTGAGTGATGGGAGTCAGTGTCTTAACTGCATGATTTGCAATGCCAAGGTGAGCAATTATAGTCCAGCACAACTAGCTAGCTACCTAGCAAAACTAAAGGAAAACTAGAATGGCGATGGAGAATTAAAAAAAAAAGAAGTCATATTTTGTTTTTCAATAAAGAAGTGTTTAGTGAATGCACAAAGGAAATTGGTGGGATTCAGTACCTCCAACAAGGGTAAGAACTGCATTAAATTAAATTAGGTGAAAAGAGAAACAAGACTGAAGAATAAAAGAAACAACACTGTCAATGAATGAATGAATGAATGAATTTTATTTTCCAAAAACACACACACACACACACTGGCACGAGGACCCCCCCCCCCCCCCTTAACTGTTCAACAACGTGCCTGACGTTGAACAACGCACGCAAGGACCGCTTAGTAGTCTAACAATATGCCCAATGTAAAATACCCAGACTCAGCACTGAACTAAAGCTAGCATCAATATAGCATTTATCATCCACTGATGCCATCACACCACAGCAGGAAAGTTAAGGTATTTTTATTATTTAAATACTGTACTGTACTGTAAATGTAAAAAACATAAATATAAATTAAAATCGAAATTTTCTGTTTTTGGAGCTTGGGAACGGATTAATTGCATTTACATTATTTCGTATGGGAAAACATGTTTTGGAGGTTGAACAATTCGGACTTTGAACACTTCGCAGGAACTAATTATGTTATAACTCCAAGGTACCACTGTATTTTACATTTTGTCTGTGGCACTTTAGGCATGAATGATTTTATATTTTAGTTTTTTCTTAAACCCCGAAGTCAAAGAAATACAAAACATGTCTTACCAATCTACTCATAATTACAACAAATACTTGCAAATGTGTCCCCTAGTTATTGTCTGTGGATTCTTTTTGGAACTGGCTTCTGTGTTGCATGTACAGTATTTTTGGCAGCCCATTAAATCCATTAATTACAATTTTTTCATAGAAAATCCATTCATCCGTTTTCAACACTGTTTGTATTCATTTGGGCTGCAGGTTAGTTGGAGCCTCTCCCAGTTGGCTTTGTGCAAAAGAAGGCCAGGGTACACCTTGGACTGGTTGTCAGCCAACATGAACTAACATAGTTTCCACTCACATTCACAGACCGTTTCGTGAATCTGACCTAATATGCATCGTTTTGAAATATGAACGAAAGCTGGAGTACCAACGTGTCTTGCAAGTCATGCTTCTTAGGGCCTCCAAATGAACAGGGTCTTGTTCAACCTTTGAAATTTCACACTTAATGTCTGTGTTCACTTCATAAGACACTTCTTCTGTATTTGTTCACAAGATGTAAAACTTTAGAAGAGCCTAATGAAGCCCCTGGGTCATGACTTATGCATAGTGGTAATAAAATGAGATGAATCATTGATCTCCTGGCGATCCTTTTTCAAAAGTCTAATCTCACCCTTTAGTCTGAAAGCGTGGTGAGAAGAAGCCCATTTTCGTGACTAGAGCTCCCGCGTGGCTGAGAAAATGTCACGGTGTAGCATTACTGGTGGACTCCCAGGAGCTCAGTGTCCTACATAAGAGAAGAAAAGCCTTTCATTTGGATGTTAAAATGGCCTTAGAGGTTGGCAAATGACAAATACATAATTATATTTTACTAACGTGGGAGTCAAATAATTACCTGAACCTGACTTCCTGTATATTTAGTTAAAATAAACAGTCTCTCTTTATTTTTCACTTTTTTTGTGACACTCTTGTATTATACTCATTGTTTTATCATGAAGTTAGTTACCTCTTATCATTTAGTTTCCAAAAAAGCAAATGACTTGCTCACAAGTAGTTAGGATTATGGCCCGGGGATTGAATATCTTGAGATGTACAAAATGTGGGCTAGTAAAATGAAAACCACCAGCCTCCTCGTTTGACACATAGAATTATATATTTCTTTTTATAGGCCTGGCCAGCAGTTATTGCTACCACAGACTGCAAATAGTAAAATCAGTCACAGCTAATGCTGTGGGATTTTGACAAAAAATGTTATCAGGCCAGTATTATGGAGTGATATGTTGACCTCTGTGGAGAAATACCAGATAAAGTATGTCCACTGAGAAACTGTCACTTTTGTTAATATTGTTCACTAGAGGGCACTAACAAGTCAGGAAAAAGAACATGAAGCGGTTATGAGACGGCAGCCACTGAAAACAAGTTCTTAATGTAAAAAAAGATCTCTCGTGTTCTATGAACAGCAAAAATACAAACATGATGCTGTTTTTGCGCTGCTTTTGTATTGCAATTGCACATTAGCATTTTGTATGAAATGTGTAAATTCATTTTGTGGTATTTTAGTTCTGCTTTTGTCTGTGTAGATTCTCAGGAATCCAGGTCATGATAATCAAGACTAAATCAAGGTAACGGGGTTACTCTTGTTTGTTGAAGACCCTTCACCTTTAATCCAAAGGCTTCTTCAATTTTTAAATGTAGGTGTGGAGTCCCTCTATTTATGCCTCACTGGTGTGTTCTCTGCAAGTGGTCAACAATAAGGTCTTGTTCTTGTTGCCCTTTGTGGAGAGTGAATGACCGTCCTGCATACCGATCAATCATTCACACTTGAGGTTTAGTTTTACTTTTTCTCCGTTACAAAGACAGCAGGCGGTGTCTAATGTCGAAAAGAACATAATAAGTAAGTGAACAAGTGTGAAATTGTGGTTATTGTAGATTGAAATGAAGGATGGTTATGACTGACACTGACCACACCAGAAGCTAATGCAACACATTATACTGAAAGAAAAAGCCAAACCAAACCTACCTGTGAATCATTTCCATTTTTTTTTTTTAGAGCTCAGTATTGTTCATTCGATTTGACATCATCATTGCTCTCCTTTTTTAAAAAAATAAATAAATAAAATAAATGTTTTTTTTCTCATTTTTTTTTTAATATATATACATATACACATATATATATATATATATATATATATATATACACACATGTATGTGGGTGAGAATGTGTATGTGCGTGTGTGTGTGTGCGTGCGTGCGTGCGAGCGTGTGTGTATTCATCAGTTCACCTAAAGCCCATTAAAAAAAATCCCATACTAATAATATAATGTAATAATAAATTGCCAAATGCAGAAACATCAATGTAAGTTATCACGAAGTAGTGGCTCTCGCTAACAGACAGAATTAAGTAACCAGAATTAGGTTAAAAAATTCTATATACGTAGACCATGTTTCTTATAAATTTTGATATTTGTTTTTTATTTGAGGCAGATTATTTTTTCCATTAAAATGTGATTTATGAGGAGGTTAGACCATTGGTCGATATTCAGAGTTTGTTTATTTTTCCAGTTAACAAGAATTGTTTTTTTAGCGATAGTAAGGGCTACAAGTGTAGATTGAAATTGTTTATGTGGTAAGTCAGTTGTTGTTAGGTCACCTAGCAAACACAAGTTTGGAGATAAAGGTATCCTACAGTCCAAAATAGCGGAAAGTTTTTCTAAGACTTTAGTCCAGAAATGCATAACCGGAGTACATAACCATAAAGCATGAACATAAGTGTCTGTAGTGTTTTGTAAACATTGGAGACAAATGTCGGAGTCTGAGAGTCCCATTTTCTTCATCATATATTGAGTAATGTATGTTCTGTGAATAATTTTATATTGGATAAGTTGTAAATTTGTGTGTTTTGTCATTTTAAATGCGTTTTTACAAACTTGAATCCAAAAGTCAGATTCCGGTGCTATAGACAAGTCTGTCTCCCATTTTGAGTGTCATGTTTATTTCTAGTCATGTTTAGTTCCTGTCATGTTTAGCTTCTGTCTTCCTTGTGTGTTCCCCTTGTCTTGTCATTTCCTGTTTTAGTTTGAAAGTTGACTCCTGATTGTTTCCACCTGTGTCCCCATTACCCTCATGTGTCATCCAATCAGTGCCCTCAGCCAGGTGTGTCTTGTTATGTCATTAGTGTTGGTGTATTTAGTCAGGTGTCTCCCCCCTGTCTGTGTCTGTGTCGGTTCATTGTTGCTGTTGTTGTAAGTCTTTCTCCACGTCACGCTGTCCTTTTTTGCCTTGTCAGGAACCATGTCATGCTGTTAGATTTGCCTAAGTTGTTTAGCCATGTTTAGATTCATGTTTTGTTAGTTCAATTTATTTTGTACTTTGAAGATAGCTTTTTTGATTAGAAATTAAAACCTTTTTTCTTGGACTACACCTCGGCCTCCTTGCTCTGCCTTCCCGCATCTGGGTCCTAAAGCCCCACCTTATTGACATTGAGATGGGTAAAGACATTTTATCAGTATATGAAAGTAGCTTATATATTTTTGAAAGTTTTTTTTGTTGTTGTTGGAGAAAGCTTGTTAATATCTTTAGCTAAAACAGGCGGTTGGAGCGTACCCCGAAGTGTTGGAATTTTTTTCTTTATCATATTTTTAACTTGTAGATAATGTAAAAAATTTCCTTTTTTTTATATTGTATTTGACATGCTAATAAGGTTAAAGAGTCTCCTAATATTATTAGTAGAGTGACGATCTTTAATAAAGCCTGTTTTGTTGCTATGAATGATTGTCGAGATTACTGTTTCTAGTCTAGATGTGAAAGCCTTAGTGATAATTTTAATATCAGTGTTAATTAGTGAAATCGGACGGTAACTTGATGGAAGGGTGGGGTCTTTTTCTGGCTTTAATAAAAGTTTAATTGCTGCTGTATTCATGTGTGGGCATCTGTAACCCTTAGTTTTAATTTCTGTTACTACTCTTAAGAATAGTGGAGCAAGCATTAACCAGAAGTGCTTAAAAAATATAGCCGGATAACCATCCGGGCCAGGTGCTTTGCCATTAGGCATACTATCTAGAGCACTGTACAACTCGTTTATAGTAAGTGCCGCATCTAACATGTCTTTATATTCAGCAGTTAACTGAGGTATATTTAAGCTACTGAGGAATGCCTCAAAATGCTCAGGGTTAGGCTTGTTAGTTTCTAAGTATAGGTTCCGATAATAGTTATAAAATGCCATTTAGAACAGCCAGGGAGTGGAGTTGGGGTTCGGGTTCCGGAATAGTTGGCCATCGATGTATAGTTTATCGACGACCATCGCAGTCCGTTTACCCTTTTGCCTATTTTGTTTCATTATAGGAAACAGTACCTTTCGCCGCTCATTAATCTCTCTCCGGAATTGGTCGTTCATTCCAAATGAGGTCCCTTGAAGCTCCCGTCCTTTACTTTTAACAAATTCTTTGTTTAAAATGCTCAAACTTGGCGATAATAGGACGGGGTCTGTTGCCCCTAGGGGCTCCAAGCCGATGTACCCGGTGAAAAGAGATGTTATTTACAGAGTCCTGAGGAATTTTTAACGACGTCGTCATAATTTTTTTTATCTCAACCTCTGGATTGTCAGAGGTATTCTCGGATATTCCTGAGAATATTAAATTCTCCCGCATGCTACGGCATTGAATATCCAGAACAGTTTCTTTTAGCGTTTTATTTTCCTTTTTAACGGTTTCTAACTCGGCTGAAACAGTCACGAGTGTAGAGTGTAACTCGGCATTATCTCGTTGGACATCACTTACCTGTTGGCTGAAGAATTCCATGCTTACCTTTAATTCTTTGACATCCTCTCTGATTAGGGAGAGGACCTCTAATTTTTTTTTATTTATGGACTCCAGCATACTGACCGAAACCTCCGTAGTGGCTAGGTTCTCCGTGTCCGTCGCTGAATCATTTTTCCTCTTTTTCGAAGGTTTTCTTGACGGAAGGATTCTCCATCGCGCAGCTGTAAAAAATATCCGTCGAAGCGTTCGTGGTCCTCCACGTTGGGTGGTATTCCAAATCTGTCGGATGAAAGAGGAAAAAAAAGAAAGGCAAGATATATGATGGCTAAATTTGGATTAGTTTAGTATAATAGAGCTCATTCTATCTTAGCAGCAGGGCGCCGCCATGTTGGGGTTTCCCAGTCTTGCTGTAGGTCTCGCGATAGTCACAGCATCTCGCGCATGCGTCCAAGCTTCAGAGTCTGCGTGCGTCTCAGCTCTCCTCTGCGTCTCCTGTGAAGCATTTCCAGTTGGTGCATCATTCATTTGAATCCTACAAATTCTTATGGTGTGATTTCTGGTTTGAATTATATCTAGGTGGTTTAAAATGTATGTAAGAGAAACTCTGTTATAAATTTGTGTAATCCTCTGTTGTATATTTTAAAAGCTGGCTAAAGCAGCATTTAGAGGTGAACTGTAACCTAGACAAAGGTAGTTCGGTTTGATAGGCCAACGCGTATCCATCAATCCATTTTCTATAATGTCTTCATTGGGGTCATGGGTGAGCGGGAGCCTATCCCAGCTGATTTGGAGTAAAAGGCAGCATTATTTTTGTCAACTTGTGGCCAAATCGGAGGTCAACCAACTTAATCAAACATTGTATTCAGTCTTCACGCACGCACCCGTACACTCAACACAAGTTTCAGGTCGCTTCCCAAGTTGCTATTGTTCCATTTCACGTCACAATGACTGAGTCTGTTAACAACACATAAAAAGATCTGTGATGGTAAATATTTTTGATTGCCATGTCCACTTTTTGGGTCAGATCAAAGAGTAAAAATCACTCTTAAAAAAACATCCCACACAACAGGATAATCTATCAGAATAATCTTTTAGACATCCAATCAGCAGGTCTTTGATGACTTTTAAAGCGCGGGGGGGAGAAAATGCTCACACACATACACAACATGATGTGTGTGAACCTCGCTCAAGTGTGCTTAGGAAAGATGGAAACACTGTTTGTTCAACTCCCAATACATTTTCTACCTGTCTTCCTGGAAATGCCGTCCAATATCAAAGAACTGCCTAACGCAATTTCCTTACAGAATCTTTCTTTTCATGAAGTCATTAAACACACATCTGTAGCATAATTCTACTTCTCCTTGAACTTAGCAGAGATACAACATCTGCTAAATTCTCTTGCAGACTTTCTCTCGCTCATTCACTCGAACTTGGCTCTGTTTTTGCATCCATTATCTCGTTGTCTGAGGCACTTTTCTTGCTTTTAAATCAATTTCCTCCATCGGGATTAATAAAGTTGAATTGAAATGAACATGAGCTGAAACTGATATGAAGATGCAAAGACACGGCGGCATCTTTTCACACGCAGAAACAAAATCTAATATGCTTATCCTGAATGCCCCCAGCAGGATTAGCTATGAAGATGTAAGGGGTTTTTTTGCCCTTGGGGAGATGGCAAAGGGTGGCAACATCCCTCCATTTGCGTGCTTGTTTTAGCGTACAAACTGTGCAATCGAACCACAATTGCCTTGTTTGGGGATGCAAAAGCTGGAAAACATGCAAGCCTAACTGACATTCTGATGTGTTATTTATATTGAGTGGAATGTGCTGCAAGCATTGAGGGTTGGCTGAGAATAAAATGTAATAACATACTGTGTTGCTGCTATTTTATCAGATGACTAACGCATCTGAGGACGAATCCTTCTTGAGGCATTGCTGTCACCGGTAATGGCAAATATAACATCTGTATGCGTTTTATAGCCGCCGAGCTCATCAATCCAATTGTGGTGTGATGAGGTCATGACAATGCTTAGTGCAGAGAGTGAAAAGGATAGAATTCTATTAGAAATGAAATAAATTATAAATTGCAGCAGTGTATCTGTGTTGAATTGGGAACTGTTCGTTATGTTCACTTAGTGTGATGGTCGACAACTCACAGCATCATCAGAAGAGGTCTGTAATTGTACTGGCAGCTTCTCTCAGTGCCTTTAACATTCCATTCAGCATTTGTATTCTTCTGCCTTAACAGTGAATGCATGTCTCTCCAAAGCAGGGGCTTTCGACAAGGTGGAGCTCCAAAATGCCGAACTCGAAATGACATGAGTTGATGTAATCATCGGACGCATTGGGTCACATCAAAGCGCTCACCAACCTGATATCCCGTCTATCTCCTCCCCTTATCGTCCGTCCCCGGCCGCTTATTGTGCACAGTTGTTTGTCTTGATCTGTAAGATATGCAAAGAAATGTGATACTGCTAAACTTCTGACACAAGGCTCTGGGGCAGATGCTAATGTTCCATTTGGAGTGCAACTATTTCCTCTGTTGGCCATGACTCTGATTTGGGTACTCCACATTAGCATCTCTTCTACATGATGAAAGGAAAGGAAAGGTGTTCCTAATGAACAGCTATGGTTTTAAGATTAAGACTTAATTTGCTAATTATATGATGTCGGAGTCATAAATGGTCAAATAAAAAGGCTATTGTAAAGATATTTTGGGAACAGTGTTACATAAAGCAGCTTTAAGATGAAATATTTTTAAGATGAATTTGAAGCATACTCATTGCGGGTCGACTGGGTATGGGACCAAGTTTCAATTTGTCGTTTGGTATTTGTAATTCACTTCCTGTATGTTACCTTCAAGCAACGTTATCAGGAAATACAAATGTTTACCGGTTTGCAAGACGTGTTTAACTCAACTCAGCTCATCACATCAGGTAAAATTCTTCTTTTTCGTCCGTCTGCCTGTCTGTCTATCCATGACTGATACAAATAAAACCAAGTGCTTTTTAATGGAGTGGAATACAGTAGCTACTTCTCAAGGACAATAATACCCATCAATCTGAAAGTCCACTTGAGAAGTATGCTATTTGGAAGCAAGGAAAAGAAACCATGAAATTAACTAAGGGCTTGAATTTGTTTTTGTTTACAAGGTAGGCATATTAAAAAATATACGTTTAAGAAAACCTATGAATGTTTTTACTCTTGTACATCGCAATGCATCTAATCTAACTTTAGAAGCACTACTGTGTACTGCTTTTAAAGCACCTGCATAAATCTGTGGATAATTGTTTAGCTATTAGTAAGTTAATATATATATATCTCTAAAAGTATATACTGTACAGTATTTTGTTGGGTTTTACTACACATAACTTAGTGACCTTTTTATTATTATTAATCTCACACTTGACCCCATATATATATATATATATATATATATATATATATATATATATATATTTATATATATATATATATATATATATATATATATATATATATATATTTATATATATATATATATAAAACTAATATTTAAATAAAACCTAAACAAAAATGAAGCATTTTTGGGGGAAAGAAATAACCCCCAACTTTTACAAACTAAAATACACCTTCTCTACACTTAAAATGAAATAAAAACTAACTACAATGAAAAAGCCAAAACTATTATAACCCTGGTACTCATTAAACAATAACAACCGAGTGACAGTGTAGATCCAATTTGAAACAGATAATAAAACCAGCTCAGACAATTAGCTCTGGCACAATGTAATTTGAAATGCTATAAATGATTCTGACTGTGTTACATCTTGAAATGACTCATTAAAGCTGAGAACATGCTTGAAGCAGCCTGATTATTGCCTGATTGTTTTTTCTCCCATAAATCTCACTGCTAAACAGCACACACACTCAGCATGCCACTACTCCTACTATTCTACGTTCAGTCATAATCATAAGCGCAAAGTGTCCCATCACTGAAGCTGTTTAATATGCTCATAAATCCCAAATATCCCTTTTCAGATATGATTGTTAATACTCTTTACTGAGTAATTTTGCATTTCCACAATGAAATTGCAAACATATTATTTCCTTGTTCCAAGGTTTTGTCAACAAAACAAAATGAGCAAACAGAGAAAACATTTTTGGGCTGGATTGTGGCATATAAAAGTCCACGGACAATACTTGAGGCACTGACTTACTGCTGCCGTGAAGCATTCGTGCCAAATGAAGTAAAGCAAACTTGATGTCTCATTACCTTTAACTGCAGAGCTGACGAGCAGCTTTGTGCATTTGTCACCAACAATTACTGAACCTCTCATGAATTTGATCATTAGTTAGAAAACTGATTAGTTTCATGAATGTTACCTTGTGATGATGAAGTGCCTTACTTCTTAACAGAAGTCTACAGTGACTGTGAGTGGTAATTCTGCTTCTTCCAAACATTCATCCATCCATTTTTTATCCTGCTGGAGCCTGTCCGAGATGACCTGATGCAGACTGCACCCAGGATTGGTGGTAAGTCCATTGCGGGCCACATACTTGTATACAGAGAGACAACCATTCATTCTCACATTCGCACCATCACTTGAATTGAATCCACCCTACCAGTGCCAAAGTCGGGCAAATGTAACAGTGCCATTTTACTACCAAATCTTTTAATAAATCTAGAAGTAACTCCCACTAAATGATAGTTTTGGTTTACTTGCCTGATCTCTTTACAGGCAGTGCATGTTTCAGTGCATGCTCACTCAATAACAATAATAAGTGTCTATTTGAGTGGGTAGTGGTCTGTGTCTATGGACTCAATTTTTCTGACTGGCATAGATCCTATGCAGCACGTGATCTAAATTTGCACGGTGATGGGTTTGCATCCTTGTGGGCGTGAAAAAAGGACAGGGATCTGTGTATAGTAAAAAAAAAAGAAAAATAAATACATAATAATAATAATGTAAATTGATTTCTAAAATGATTTAGAAGATGTGATTGTTGTCGTTGAAATGCATGCCATGAATGCACATGCTTGTGGCCCAACCATTGCTGTAGACAACCTATGCCACCATTTAGACGTGGTCTGAGCAGGTGTATCCTCTAGAGTCTAGACCAACTTTCTGCCACCAAATTGTTATTCCACCCGGAGTACTGGATCTTCAAGGTCACACCCTTGCTACGCTAGAATGATCAGCAAAGTGCAGAGCTGTCTGCCAAATTGTCAGATGTCCGCACAAAAATCAGGAAATGCCAGCATTTCCACATGCACCATCTACAAAAATAGAGCCTTATATGTGCACTGTCATTGGATGGTGAACAATCCAAGATGCCTGCCTTTTTACCAGTTATGAGATTAACTCTAGCTCCCAACAAGCATTAATAAAATAAGCGGTAGAAAATGGAATTGTTGATTTTTTTGCCTCTTGCTTTACAGTTATGCAGTGAAGGAGAGTCTTGCACAACATGAGAGGCATCCACCAACGTGATGCATGGGAAGCACATGATCTTGGGTTGCCATGATATTTACAGAGACCTGATTCTTCAAGTAGGTGCCCAGTCAAAATTAAGTTGATATTGTGGAAAGCTGAACTATACGGGATTGTACAATTTGCAAATTGACCGTAATTCAAGTCTCACAAATCAACTAGGTCCGACCATCTTTTGTGGTGCATATTCCAAAAACATATCAGATTATTACTCAATATTGTTTCTGAAATTTAAAAGATGGGAAATGTAAATAACCAACTATTTGAAACAGTAAAGACGTGTGTGTAATATGTTAATGGCATCTGGAGTCAAAAATATGAGCGCATACATTGCTTTTTAAAAATTGGATACATTTTTTATATCCATCCATCCAGGTTTTATGCTGCTTAGGCTAATTATGGTTGCGAGTGTGCTGAAGCCGATCCCAGATGACTTTGGGCGATAGGTGGTGTACACCCTGGATTGGACGCCAGCCCATTGTATTTTCATTTTTTAGAAATGTTTAATTGAACAGTGGAAGAACAGTAGCTGTGACAGCACCTACAAAGTATTGTGCCAGGATCTAACTGTACACAGTTTTGTAATGGTACACAGAAAAATCGCCAATGTTAGATTAACACTAAGAGTGTTAAATCTAACGCTAGAAAAGTGTGTATATGTGTCCACACCAATGAGTGTAAATCTGACACTTCACTTAACCAGTGTTACTTCAACATTGTATAGTAAATCTACAGTTATAAACACTGAGTAGTGTTGAAAGTACTATACATTGGTGTCAGTGTTAAACATTTAATTCTGCCAGAGTATACTTAACTCAAATCAGTGTTAAAAGTTTAACTCAAACTACACTTTATTCTGGTAAATGGTACTTCATTTATATTGCACTTTTCCTCCTTACAAGTTCCTCAAAGCGCTTTACATTTTGTCTACTGATGACTCAGACAACATCAGGAACAAACTGGGGGTTCAGTATCTTGCTCAAGGGTACTTTGACATAGTCACACTGGCCTGGGATCAAACCCATGGTCTCAGGGTCAGGAGATGAGTATTCTACCACTGAACCACACCACCCCAACAACAACAGCAACTGGATATATTGCAATTGAAATGTCGACAGTGCACCGGACAATTGGAAAGTTTCTCCTTCACCTGAAATGAGGCTGTGGTCAATTTAACATTCAAGGTAGTGCTATTTAGGTTACACCCAACATGCTCCCCAACACTCAACGACATTTACTCTGACAGTGTAACTTGTTATCCTAACAGTGTTAAAATAACACTGCTTACTGCATATTTGATGGAACACTGGAAATTTAACACTGACTGATTTGCTGTGTACATTCACTTGACTTTGGTGCAGGCAGATGTCGGCAGTCCTCACTCAGTGACGGCATGAATGTGAGTCTGACTGGATAAACGTTGTTGTGAATTGATAGTTCTGACTTGCTGTGTACATTTGTATGAAAGACTGCTCCCTATACTATAGATGCCGGGCAGAGACCCAAAATATTAAGTAAAAACAGAATACCCACAGGAGCAGTGTCAAGTCTTTAATTATGCAATTGGTTAACCACTGAAAAAAATGCCTTTGTTGTATATGGGCCGCAATTCAGATCTAATGAGGGGAATGAAGCAAGTTTGGAAGCCTTGAAGTAAGCAATTGAAATCCAAAAGGGTTGGCCTTCACAGCCTCTGACTGATTTAAACATATTATCCGCCATGATTGGTTCAAGTCACTCCCCCACACCTCACCCCACCGCTGTTTCTACTTTTAGTGAGAGAGTGACAGTTGAAAGCAACTGCATGATGAAGAAGGGGAATGCAAATGGACAACAGAGTGCAGACACAGTCAGCTCATGCAAACTGTCTTGCTTGCAGCACAAAACGTGCATGATTGATTCATCTCTGGTAAACAACTGCACACCCTGGGCCAATGGTATGTCATATGCAACTGCGGGAGAAAAGCTGGTGATTCCATGTAATAAAAAGATCTTTAATCTTTTATTTAAACATTTTAAACATTGCTGCAAGTGAAGTAACTGGTGGACATTCTTTCCTATCCAAAGTACCATGGTATTTTTTAAAGCAATTCTGTAATCTTTTGTCCTCTGCCAATGCAAAACTGTTACCAAAACAGAGCAGAAAAAACAGCAGTGCCATATTTGTGTTTTTCTATGTTCCACTTTCCACTTGTTAGCAAGTTACATCCTAGTTGATGGAGGGTGACAGACTAATGGTGAAAGCAAATTCTTGCATTTTCATCGTCATCTGGAGCCTAAGCAAAAGGTAATGGGTTCTTCCTTGGCATCACTATTATATATCTACAAAGTTTTGTGGAAAACACATTAATATTTTTCTCCTGCACTCTTTACTGTTCCATGTAAAATGACTGCTGTGAAAAAGATCAATAAAAAAAGACTTGTGGTGGTCTCAGATTTTTATACAAAATTGTATCCCCCCCCCCTCATATATTTGAAGAGGCAACTTGTGTTTTTACGAATCTAATAACAAACCCGTTTTAATATATTTCCACTGTTGATTTGAGTGTAATAAAACCCCCCTAAAATGTTTTGGGAATAAATATGAAATAAATGTAGAGTGAGTGCGTGGCTCCCCAATTAAAGTTCCCCTCAAATATCTTCTGGCTAGGGAGACAGGATGTACATTCATACAGTACAGGAAACCAAATTGCGCACTAAAATAAATAAAGAAGAGCAAGGAATTGTGTCTGCTGAAACCTCATTGTACTGAAGAAAATTATTAAAGGCCATTTTGTCCAAAGCTACAATAAAAATTCCATTGCATTTCTACTTTTCTAATGAGCCCCGACTCATTATGTCTTGAAAGTGGTTGTCATTTGGACTTGATTAGACTGGCAGTTCCACAATGAGTAATTGACTTGGGAAGAAAATTATTGACTTTCTCTCATATTCCATCCATCCATCCATTTTCTTAACTGTTTATTTCTCAAAAGGTTCACTAGAGCCTATCCCAGCTGGCTTCAGGCAGTAGGCAGGGTACACCCTGAACTGATTGCCAGCCAATTGCAGGGCACACAGAGATGAACAACCATCCACACTCACAATCACACCTATGAACAACTTTGGAGTGTTCAATTAACCTGCCATGCATGTCTTTGGACTGTGGGAGGAAACCACAGTAGGCAGGGTACACCCTGAACTGATTGCTGGGCACACAGAGATGAACAACCATCCACACTCACAATCACACCTATGGACAATTTTGGAGTGTTCAATTAACCTGCCATGCATGTCTTCGGACTGTGGGAGGAAACCGGAGTACTCGGAGGGAACCCACTCAAGCACGGGGAGAACATGCAAACTCCAGCCAGGAAGGCCGAAGCCTGGACTCGATCTCATGTTCTCTGCACTGGGAGGCGGACATGCTAACCAGTCATCCACCATGCCGCCCTTCTCTCATATTGTTTTTGAAAATTAATAAGATGCTAACTAAAAAAAAGTTTAATTTTCATTATATTGTTTTGCACTGGCTTCATGGTGCAAACTGTTGTGCATTGAGGCAAGTGGTATAGTAACAGAGGCCAGGTTAGCACCAAAACTTGGGGAGAATGAGTGGAGAATGCTTTGGACAGCACTGATTTTCAATCAGCATTCTGGGCTCAAAGCACAATCTAACTGTACGGAAGAGGATTAGGGCCAGTGAAGAAAAAGAAAAAAGTTTGGCAGGATTCTCACTTTAATCTCAGAATTCTGATTTTAAGGTGAGAATTCTGACTTTAAAATCAGAATCCTGACTTTATTAGTGCTACTATTATTCTCACTTTAAAGTGAGAACTCTCACTTTAAAGTCAGAATTCTGTGAATAAAGTGAGAATTCTGAGAAAGTAAGAATTCTGACTTTAAAGTCAGAATTCTGACTTTGAAGTCAGAATTCTCACTTTAAAGTCAGAATTCTGAGATTTAAATCAGATTCCTCACTTTAAAGTCAGAATTTTTACTTTTTTCTCCGAATTCTCACTTTAAAATCAAAATTCTGAGAATAAAGTGAGAATTGTCACTTTAAAGTCAGAATTCTGAGATTAAAGTGAGAGTTCTGCGAACAAAGTGAGAATCCTGCTAAACTTTTTTTTTCTCTCTTCACTGGCCCTAATCCTCTTCCGTATAACTATGAGCGTGGGTGGAATTTTCTATCTTTACCTATTTTCTTGGACAAGAATAGAAGAGGGTGTTTCACCATTCTGCGCCATTGTGGGAGAGAACGAAGCCGACCCACGGCCAGTTGAAGTGGCTCCCAGCTCATTACCTTTAAATTCAGTGCAGAGAGAGGCACACATGGTGGACTCACTGGAGCCCAAGCAGGTGATCAATCTGGGAGAGCAAAGTGCATTTACAGTGAAAGGAACTGCAAAGGGATCTCCATGTTGTAAGGTTGGCTGCTGTAGATGGGCACTTGGAGATCGAGCATCCGTGTGTGATTTTAAATGTGATTTTAAGTATATTTATTTAACCGGAATGAGGGAATGAAGTGACGTCGTCGAGTAGCAGCCAATAGAAAAGCACCTTCAGATGACATCGCTGATTGGTGACAATTTTGCGTGCTTGACTTTTGGCTCCAATGGCTCGACTCTCCGAAATGCAACGCTAGGTAAGAAATGACTTCCTTTTTTTCATTTTAACATTGTGTTTACTAAATATTGCGCACAAGTAATACACATAAAAAAAACTAATACTGAAATTAAATAAACTAAACAAAAACTAAGCATTTTTTAAATAACAAAAACAAATTAAAAAAACTAACCGAACCACCCTAAAAACGAATTAATACTAACTAAATTTTAAAAACAAAACTCAAAATGAAATAAAAACTAAAGAAAATAAAAATCCAAGACTATAATAACCCTGGATGACAAACACCATACATGTCCGCAGAGCTCATAATCAGTCTGCCTGTGCCTCGAGCAAATTCACCAAAATCATATTAAACCACCTGTGCCCAGGGCTGGCCCGGCGCAAAAATAATAATAATAATAATAAAATCGGCCCTGGCATTTTGACTGGTCCGCCGCTACCACATAGCTCTGCCACTGATGATTATTGCTTCAGTTTGCTGTCTATATTGTAAATGGATTAATGGGCTGGTCCTTTAAATTGTGGGCCATCCTCTTGGGATAAAATGGAGGAAAATAATAATTAAATAACATGACATCTGCCTCAAAAGACGCTTGCCCACCGGGAATTTGAGCCTGTATGCCAGATGGTGACTCCAGCCGGCCCACCGGGCATCTGCCCCTGTATGCCAGATGTCCGGTCCAGCCCTGCCTGCCCCACAACTTAGACCTGCTTTTAGGCAGTCAGAAAACTAGTCTGCTTTTGGTTACCAAGTTGCCAGATGTGTCAGGTGGCGTGCAATCAAATACGTCTATCGAGGCGTATAGCGCGGGCTGCCAAATTCACAAACACGCTAAACTAGACTTTCCCCAGCATGGCAAATGAAGATGCGTTTATACATTGACCGCACTGGCGCCTCTCTAAAAAAATAGGGCCCTTTGTGTTAATCTTTTATTGAGAGCATTCATCCCTTATTCTTTTGTTCTGACGTGGCCCTCGTATTTGATTATTTTGCTAGGCCAGCGTTAATGGTAGAGAATCATTTTGAGAGACGAGCCTTCCTTTCACAATGTGAATAATGATGTTACATTGAATACAAAAGAGGGCCATGCTGCCAGTGTGATATGCACAGGTTGGCTGTGTGTACACCCACAGCTGCACACAGAGACAAACACAGCGAGAGACTCTGAACACGCTGGGAAACAGTTGGCGGTGTAATGGGCGTTCGCTGTGAAAATCAACTCTACCCCTGCCCCTCCCGTTGAAGTGACTCATCAAACATTTACTATTGTAAAGAGAGGATTAGCCCGTGTGAGCGCCCTGATGCGACTCTGATAGTGTCCTTCTGGCGCTGCACTGCGACAGTGCAACTTGATTTCACGCATACATTCGCTTGTCCTTGCCATCCGCATGCTGGAGCAAGACAGGCCTGATTTCACATAAACATTTCCATTTATCATATTGTGCTTGAAGACACGTGAAATGGAAATTTTAGAACTGTGATGATTCAGCATACAGAATGCAAAATGTGAGAAATGAGAGAGGAATGGAGGTTAGATGCTCACCTGTTTTGAATTATTGCATATATTGTCACTTGCTAACATTCACATTGACCCATAAAGGGTGCAATGGAAATGGTGGTGAATATTTGCATATAGATTACAGTCTGAAATATGTCTCTGCAGCGCAGTGTAATGCGATTGTCTTACTGGTTGACTCAATAGAAAATCTTTGATCTTGTGTCATGATTGTTATTTGACGGACTGCGACTAGAGTTAGTATTTCCCTCTTAGATGAAATGTGGCATCTGCACCATGCTGTCAAGAGAAAGCATCACTTTGACCAGTATTGACTTTCTTGGGAACAAAAGTAAAATGACCAGTCACAGCAAAGTCTTCAATGATCTACCCACAGAGAGGAGTAATAATTGTGACAAATGAAGAAAAATTACATTGTTTGCTTGAGCTGCACCTCTATTAGAAGGTCCTTAAATTCAGGCTTATGTCTAAAAATTTGATAATGCTGACAGGTTGAAACCCCTCATCTTGAGAAAAAAAGTTTTTTTCGCATGTACAGTACATCTTTCAAACGTCCAGTATCGGAAAATATTATTGACCCTAAACTTGTCTTGGAACGTCAATTCCAATAGCAGGTAAGGGTATCATCCAATATTTTGTCCCTTTAAATTCTGAGGAAATTTGACAGCTCAACAGATAAATTTGGGCAAAAATGGTTATTTTGGCCTCCTCCCCAAAACAATTTTGAAGATCCCATTAATCTTACAGAGGCATCATATACCAAAGTTTGCTTGTTTTATTGTTGCTACTTGTGTGTGTTTTAATGAGGTCAAATTACTCCAGTGGGAAATTTGATTTAAAAATTTGGTATGACCTGTGAAATGAAAGTTTATTTATATTTTATCGTTGATAATTAAATCTCAAATGAATTTGACCACAAAGACACGCTACATTGCTCGGCTTATCTGTGTTGCAGGAAAATGCTGTGCTCTGTAGTTGACTTGTGACTGGTGTGTTGGTACGCTGTGTAATTTCTAATCCCTTCATGCCATGTCGAGCAAAAAAAAAGAAGAAAAATAGTTAGACGAAGGTGTGCAATATGAATTCACATGTGAAATGGAACATATGGTATTCCACAGGGTTAAATTCTGAGGTCTTTGTTGTTGAGATGAGTAGATGCATTAAAATCTACTCACTTGTTAAGATAATGTGCGTTTTGAGAAATATATTTTCAAGTTGTTGGAACTTTTGGCTGGCTTTTTTGGTTCTTTTATTTATTTATTTATTTTATTATTATTATTATTTATTTTTTTTTTAGCAAAGATTGCTTTCTTAAATATTTATTCTAAATACAAGTAGGCTAAGCTAGCAGTCTAGTAGCTTATTGCAAACTGCTCATCTAAAAAAAAAAATGCAGATAATCATTCATCAGTGAAATATATATGGAAATCAAAAGACATGATCCATATGCATACGTTACACGTGCCGCTTCAGTGCTGCACTCTTCCTCCACTCACACAATGGGAAAATGAGTGACAGGTGTGGAGTGGCACTCTCACAGCAACCATCCGCTCTTCAAGATTCAGCGAGGAGGCCAAATGCTTGTCATGCAGTTCAAGTTCTTTGTGGGGGGAAAAAAATGAGGATGCCGCATGCCATTGGATTCAGAACGCACATTGGGAAACAGGTTTGTATAATAATGAGTTATCAAATGTTTTTAGCAGTCAAACATACATACTGTATGATTGCCACCAGAAACAATGTGATTCAATTGCACTGTGCAATTGCACCCTGACCACTGATTTTCTTGTTGTCATAACAACCAAGATGGCTTGTTTTAAACATTACCCTCAACATCTTTTTAAAATGTATAATCCATGGTCACACGTCTTGTCTGGCTACTTAAATAGAAATGCTGTTTATGAAGCCTCTGGCACAAAATTGTTCTAGATCAACAGAGTTTGCATCTTATTGAGGAAGCGTAATGTAACGGACTTAATAGGATTTATCTAATCAGAGGAACCGTATTGTCGCCAAACGTTATTAAAGCACTCAAATGTTGTGTTTAATTGCTCTTTGTTTATCCATCCATCCATTCGTGATCTGTACCTCTTATCCTCACTCGGGCCATGGGTGTGCTGGAGCCTATCCCAGATGACTTTGGACAAGAGGTGGGGTACACTGCACCCTCAGCTGGTCGCCAGCCATTCACAACTTTTACGTTTATTTTAAAGTAATCTACTCTCCACTAAACATAAAAAAATCAGCAAAATTTACAAGGTTGCTATACCTGAAATGATCTACTAACGTATTTTTCTTGATTTGACGGATACAGTGTGAACTATTGCACTAATCGAACCAACTAGGACAATTATAGGATTGAAGCATGCACTCTTCTGCCTTTCTTGACTGAAGTCCACTTCCCGTGACAGACATTGAGGGCCCTTTTTACAAAAGGTGCGGGCTACCTGTGTCACGTTTGGAGTGGAGGACCCAAATGCAGGGAGGCAGGAGAACCACGGCAGGGAAGCATGTACTACTAAACACAATTTATTTAACAAAAACACTACCAGGTAGAGATGGAACGTTTGATACTGAGACTCCGGAGCATGTGTCAGCCGAGTGAGACAGACTGCTCGAAACAATGTATCAAAAGCCCCGATCAAACCTCCGTGATCACGTGCTGATGACGTATGCGGCTTTATGCGCGCTAATGAGATACCGGAAATTACGTAACTGATTCAAACCTTTTGGCGCGGTGTCAGCTGTCAAAAGGAGACACCAAACGAACACAATAGAGCAAATATTGCCTCATGTAGATATTTGCTTCACTTTATGTTCACCTGGAAAAGTTAGTTATTCGGTATGTTTCCAACAAAAGTACTCCCACAATGATGCATTTAAAGTTTCCAATTATCCATTATTTTTAAATCGTGTGTAGAAGATACAGGCTTGACCCAAGTATTTTCCACCGAGTTGCTATAAGCGCTTCTCCAAGACCCTCAGTCACATCTCCCAAAGACTGATGTTGAAATACTTGTCATCTGGCTTCACAGCGCACTTGTGTCATATCCAAATCATGTTTATAAAAATCGAATGAGCAACAGGACATCACATTGAACCATAGTACTGGTACAGTGTCAAAATATTGCAACACTTCCATGTGTACCTGATGATCATTAGACAGACACAAATGTAAGACTGAATGTACTGGTGCTATGTTGGAATATAAATCAATCAGGCGAATCACTTTGAAGATTATAACTGCTATGACTCCAGCTGACCACCAGATGTCACCGGTACGATCTATCTTATGGGGCTTTGAAACTTCGACTCTTTTTCCAAATCAATCAGCCGAAAGCCTCAAAAGCTTCACAAGGCTTCATTGTCCCATCTCTACTACCAGGGGTACTGGGTGAACAAAACCAACAAAGATCTGAAAAGACCAAAAATCAAAGTAACAACAAAACACCAGAGGTGACAGCGACAATGATCCAACAAAGACTGAACAAAACCAGGGAACTAAATACAAGCCAACTGACGAGACAACGAGAGACACCTGGACAAGACACAAGTGGCTGGAGAAGATGATTGGATGACACAAGGGAACAGGATGACGAGTACAGGTGCAAACAAAACCTTACAAGTCAGACAGGACACCAATCATAACAACCTGGTTCAGGGTCGCCTGCTGAAGGTGAAGTCATTCATCATTTCCTCAACATTTTCAACATGTGAACTGTAACAACCCAACTCTAACAGTTACAGACTATAGGAGCATGGCGAAATATTCTCCTCTCTAAAACATTTGGCATCTTTGTTATAGTACTGTAACTGACATTTGCCATAAAATATTAAACGTTAAGTATTGAACAGAAAATAACCATGGTTTGATATGTCCTCATGTAACCTCTTATATAAGGATATGTTGTTGTCCTGAACTGTTGTACGAATCCAGGTGCCCAACAATTTGTAAATAAAGGGCGGAATCAGCCTGGGAACTCTTCCTTGGGATGTTGACATTTGGAATAGTGATGAGGAAGACGACTGGCCTGATTATATCTGGGATTATGAGGAGTGTGAAACCGAAGCAAGGAGGGAGGCAGAACCAAAGGCGAGACCTGTGTTGGGACGTAGGAAATTGCATGATGTACTGCATAGTGGATGGAGAAGGGAATCTAGTTTTGGGACCACAGCTGGTGCCGCAGATTAGCGCGCTGCTAGAGGTTTACACTCAGGACGAGATCGCACATCTGACTAGTAAATATAAGCAGCTGTCAGGTGGAGCGCTAGATACTTGGTTGGTGCGTCTGGTGGAAATGGGTGCGTCAGAGGTTAAGTTGGACCATATGGACGTTAAAAAGTTTGCACGGTTGAGTACTGATGCGGGAATTAATGTTGTGGTACGCGTTGGTGTTACTGAGGGAGGGGGAAGTGATTTATTGGAAGCGTATGTTATGGCTATGTTGGAACAGCGGCCTTACGTGAGTGACTGGCCGGCTAAACCAATACAACGTCACACGCTGTTCGCTGACGGTTCCTTGTCTTCAACATTCTTACAATTGTAATGTAATTTAAGAAAAAATTACAATGTTATCTTGTGGATTTTAAGGGGAAATAAACCAATGTGTGATATAATGCATATTATGTAACACGTTTTATAACTAGCTCTCTGTGGATTTGATGTTTAGACAACAATGTCTGATGTTATCTTTTTAATTTCCCAAAAGTCAAAACATAGGACAAAGGTGTCCAAACTACGGCCCGGGGGCCATTTGCTACCCACCATCCATTTTTTGGCGGCCCATGGCATGCACATCGGTGGAAATTACACGAGAATGAGGTATGGGGTGCAGAACTATGGAAAGACATTTGGGACAAAGTACAGGGTGTGAAAATTACGGTGTCACATGTAGATGCACACACTAAAAATCCAGATTCTGGAGCACTACACATTCAAGCGGTAGACCAGTTAGTAAAAGCAATGATAGTGCAGAGGGAATCCACGGTGGGCCTAACAAGATGGGTACATCAGAAAAGCGGACATTGGGGTATCCTAGGGACCCGACAGTGGGCCCTGGATCGAGGCATTGATTTTAAAATAGTTGATGTAAAAACAGAGGTCAAATATTGTGAAAAATGCCTAAACAGGTGAAAACAAACGGAGAACATTTGACCGACAAAGCTGGAGCAAAGGTATGGGTAAAACAAGCGACGGGACCTCCCAAAGCAGGAGAAATTATAGCGCAGGGGAACGATAGCTCTGTGGCTGTAATGTATCCTGGAGACGAAAAGTGGGTGAATGTTCCAGTCAACAAATGTTATTTATGAGAAAACTAATCCTAGCATGTAATTGTCTATGTATATGTGTACAGGTATGACTTCTCCTCAATTGGGGATCCAAGTACAACGAGAAGATGTATGCTGGCCGAAGACATGGTGGTGCCGGACGATGGGGCATCGGAGGCCTTGCAGGTGGTGTGCTCCTGATGGGGATGATCGTCCTTTGCTGGGAGCCGATTCAGACAGCCACCATTGGTCGAACGCTGGAGCACGTGTGGTGGTTTCGGTTGCGGTGGTGAAATGCCGCTGACAACCGCACCCAGGACGACTTTACTTGTCCAGGCGGGCAAGCCTGCCTGATTGCCAACGTAAGCAGTGATTGTCCGCTCCAGGTGTGTCGGAGGTGCTTCCATAGCCAGGACGTTCCTGTGATAGCCACAGGGTGCCAACTGACGGTGAATGCCACGTGTTCTTTATGTGAGTATGATACGGAAAAAAGGAATTGCACCAGCAATGGCACTGACTGGACAATCACCAATGTCACAACCCACGTTGTTCCTATCGTGCCAACCTGTGTGAAGATGGCACATGGACTGATTCGAACTGAGGAACGTTACTGGGATCCGCCAACCTGATTGACAACCAGATTACTACGAGCAAGCTGCACTACACTGGACAATACACACATGATGTGGCACAGTGGATGCCAACTGCGGTGCAAGGTCAAGCACAGAATGTATTAATTTGGGACAAACAAGTGCAGTTTCGAGAAAGAGTAAACAACTCCACTGATGAGATATTGCGAAATATGACTGATTGGATGAATTGGACTGTGTGTTCATTGCAATACATACATGCTAAAGTACAAAGAAATTGATTTAAAGCAATTGTAATGACAAATAATTATTACGAATGGCGAAGGATATGGAGTATTACTGCTAATGTTTGGTTATACTTACAGGCAGAAAAAAACTGTTTGCAATGACACTGTGAGCACTGGCACATGGGTGCAATATAATGTAACCAACTCTCAGACAGTATGCAGGTGTTATGTATTACCCGTTATAGCTTTAAATGCATACTGGATTTTACACATTAGAGGAGAGTGGTTAGCACCCAAAATAATATGACTTACGATTTAACCGGATGTGACCATACCGATGGAGGAAAAGTCTGTATGCTAAATCAAGGTTACACCAATCCATGCCTGAAAGATGAAAATGCAATGTGTAACTGGGATTATGAGGTGCCCCGAGATGTGCTCTATAAGGTAGGGCCACATGTTTTATGTGTAGCTACAACCCGGCCGCATTTCCAGTTGCCGAAAGTACCATTCTTTGGCTGTCTCAAGGATGTCTACCTGTGGACATGGAACAATCATACTTATCGGTTAACCAATTTCACTGATGCCTGAAGCTCTCACCTTGATCCAGTGGGAGATGTTGCATGACAACCGTTTGGGGATCTCCTTGGAGGCTGAGCGACTCTAAGGTGCTAAAACAGATGGTGAAAGACCACCGTCATAATATTACTAAATTACAGATAATGACAGTGGTAGCCAGGGAAAAGGTACTTGCAGTGGCAAAGACGGTGGAACAATCATCAGCGTCGCACTGGTATGATATATTCACAGGATTATCACCCTTTGCACGGAAAGTAACGACTCCTCCATTGATTGTACTTGTTGTGGTATTATGTGCTATATATCTTTACTCAATGTATGTACTTGCTTCTATGTGAAACAGGTGAAATGCGCCATGGATGACAAATTCACTAGAACACTTTTGGAATAAGGGGACGATATTTTGAAATAACATGTATGGATAATATATATGGGAAACAATCACTTTCCATACTGGTCTATTATGGGGGGATCGTCAAACTACAAAACTATAACAGGGGTATGGGTCTATAATGAACCCATTTTTGATTTGGACAAATGTGTCAGGACCAATGCGTTATCTGAAAATATTATGAGGTTTTATGAGTCCAGGGGGTGGAATGAAGGGAAAATAACCATGGTTTGATATGTCCTCATGTAACCTCTTATATAAGGATATGTTGTTGTCCTGAACTGTTCTACGAATCCAGGTGCCCAACAATTTGTAAATAAAGGGCGGAATCAGCCTGGGAGCTCCTCCTTGTTTATACTACAGCCTTCCCTGCTTCGCAAAACATGTTTTCGAAAGTGTCTGAGAAAGGGCTTGGCTAGCCCGGTTTTTCACGCTAACGAATAAAAGATGGAGCGGCACACGGTCCGGACAGAGTCAGCTGTGGAACCCGTACGATTGCCCAGCCGTTTTACAGCTCGTTCTACCTGGACCGTAGGCTCTCCGGTCTAGTGTCAAGGTAAGCGCTGATGATGATCATATTATGCTGCTTAACGTTGTATTGTATTGATTGCTGTTTGCGGGGAATAAAAGACACCATTTATTCTAGCAAAGCGAGTTGTGATTATTGCTGTTTGCGGGGAATAAAAGGTACAATCATTCTAGCACAGCACAGGTGTTGATTACTGTTTGCGGGGAATAAAACGTACGATTATTCTAGCACAGTATAAATGTTGATTGCTGTTTGCGGGGAATAAAAGACACAGTTATTCTAGCAAAGCATATCAGTCTCTGTGTATTCATTGTTGCCGCCGACCACTCACGATCCTGCATACAAATATAAAGGTGAAGTAGTGTTTTCCACAAAACAAGTATATATATATTTTTTTAAATCATATTAAAAGTTGTGGTTGGGATGGCTAATATTTGTACCTTTCATGTTTTATGTTCTGAAGACAGCCAGGTGGACAGTTTGACAGGCCACGTCTACCCTCTCCAGGATCCTGCGTGCTGTGTGCGTCGCTGTCCGCCTCTGGGTGCTCCTTCAGCACCATGGACAGCTTCCACAGACAAAGGTAGGGCCTGATTGAATAAAAGGATTGTGCCACAAAAATGGGTACAAACTTAATTGCACAGGCAAACTGGTGTGGAAAATGATCTACTGACCAGCCACAACCTGGTATGCAAATTACATGAATTTAGCATGCGCAATGTATGAAAACATCAGCTAGCATAGCACAGGCACAATGAGAGTGGCATGGAAAACTTTTCCACTAATGTATACATTTTTCAAATCTCAACAAAAAAATAAGCAGCTAAGCCGTAGTACCAGCCAAAGCAACTCCGATGCATGATCATGGGTGCAAGGCAGTCTTCAATTACGTCACATGCGCGGTCGGCTACATCATCCACAAGAGAAGAGCTTACAGTTTAACTCATATCTCACTGAGGGAGGAACTTTTGCGAAGCTAGCGCTTAGCAATTAATGTTTCAATGTTTTTGATTGTCATATGTTCAAAATTCCCTTGCAACAAATTACTATTTCCGCCTTGACAGCCCTGATTATATAAAGAGATTATGGGGAGCCACTTCGATTGGCCGGGAGTCGGCTGCATTCCAACCCACAACGCCACAATACATCCTGTTCTATCCGCACAAGTCAAGCAAAAATACTAAAATAAGAAAACTCTACTCGTCTTAGCTTTGCGCTAACTTGCATTGGGCACAAAAATAGGGCTAATTGTCTATCCAAATATTTTTCACATCCTTTGAAGTATTACATTTATGACCCCCAATGTGCACCAGCAGAGGTTGGATATCCATCCATCCATCCATCCATTTTCTTACCCGCTTGTCCTCACAAGGGTCGCAGGGGGGTTGGGTATAAATTGGAAAATTCGGAACAACTCCTGAATGGCCGGTCTATTCCAGGCAGATCTGGTCAGGTGTTTATTTTTTTATTCATATAACAGGTAGTGTCTCTTGAGAAGGTGGAATGAGGATCATCACGTGACCTTATTTTTCTTCTCACATACGCCACTGTCACAGACGGTGTATATATACAGTAATATGGTAGCTCTTGTTATCACTCGACCATAATGAGCCAAATAAATTGGAAGAGGTTTGTGGTATCAAACAACGTCGTGTTTCATATGTTGCAAGACCGTGATTTTATTCTAGCCAAACTCATGCCCTGTGCAACAGAGCTACATAATTGAAGAGCAAATGAATGTTCCCTCTGGATTGTGTGGATTTTGGGGCAACATAATTGAGCATTTAGTGATGAAGGTAAACACAAGCATTTTTCACTTGAAATGTGCATTTAGCTACTCTGAGGCCAAATTAAGCCAGACTCTCAAGTAAATCTCAAAAGTTAGGCTACATTTATCTGTTCAGTTTTACTTGAAATTTAGGCCACTACAATTTGTACTGGACTATAGGCCTGACGTGTTGTTGCCTGTGTAGTGGATTGAAAGTATCTATTGTTAAGATGGTCCACTTTACACTAACAAACTCTCTTTATGTATTTTTTGCTCCCATAAAATAATTTAATTGGCATTCCTTTTCAATCTGTAATCGCATCAAATTCCGGGCTCGCTACCAAGTGACTAAAAGAGCTTTACTTCACTAAATGTCCGAAAACTATGACCAAAATTTAAAATTAATATTTACATCTTTATTCATGCCCACCTAAACGTCCAACAATATAAAAACGATCACCCCAGTATTTTTTTTTTCAAGAGTTGATCAGCCTTTTCCTGTTGGAGCTCATTAGAGAAAAAACTTTATGTCCATAAAATAAAAAAATATTGGATAAATCATTTTGATATTTTCAGAAGTTGAAGTGAACATTAGTACTGATGTGCACAACGATTTTGGTGACAATTAGGCATAGTTTTTGGACATTAGGCAGCGTTAAGCTTTTTTATGCTTGCACAGTCTTGTGCGTGTGTCAAATCCACGTCCGGAAAGTAAAAACCCTGCCACAGCTTGGCTTTAGCCACAGGTGCTTCTACTCAATGAGCTCCCTGAGAGCTTGTTTACCTGCCGGTTGGGCAGCTAAAGGAAAATTGTGGCAGGATTTTTACTTTCTGGTCCTGGATTTGACACCCTAGCTCCTGCGGGAGCCTAATTGGCCACAGCGAGATTGGGGTGAAATCCATATCCCTCATACCGGGACACTGATGTCCATGGAAAGAAGCGTCTGACAACTGAGCCCGAGGAGCCGTACGGATGCTAAAGGCAGCACCACAATTTAAGATGGAAAAAAAGTAATTGCCCCAGAGGCGGTCCATCTTCTATCCATGTTTAAAATGTAAGCTACTTCTTTTTAAATTGAGACCAAAACACTTTATCTTCCAAGTCATAATCATTGAAATGATTACTGCAAATTACACTCCCCTCTTGGACCGTCCCATTTGTTTTGTTTTGCTTAATTCCTTGACTTTCATGAGAAAATAACATCTAGCAGCCAAGGAGGGAATAGCAATTGGCTCAAGTCAAGTAGGCATTCCAAAATCTGCCGAAAGCCATCAGAAAACAAGCCTAAAAACACTACTGAGTCTTTTTTTTTTCTTGGCCAATAAGTGTAGTGAACATCTCGGCAGCATTATGGGTAGGCCGGCTGGTAGCCTGCTACCGACTTGTCATTGAAAACTAATGGAGTGTGCAATGGGAAGTGCTGATTTCAACAGTTGGAAAGTTGATGTTTTTTATTGAATCTATTTTAAACATGAATAGCATGTCTTTGCTGACTGGCCTCTGCCCAGACACTATGGTTAAGCTTATTTAAGTGCTTAATATTTAGCTGAATGTGTGCACTTTACCGGGAGTTGGACCGAGGACACAACACCGGGACGCAATCAAGAAACGGTTAGTAGCTTTCTCCACTGAAGTGGTCAATTGGGGCTAAAAGCAGGTTCTTAAATGACTATCACTCCATTAGTTTGGTTACATTTACGTCCGTTAGCAAGCTTAGTGATGCTTCTGTCGGGTACCTCGCTTTCAGGATATTGACAGAAAAAAAATTGTTTGAAAAAACCAAAACAATTTTAGCCTCTTATACGTCTGTTTGGATCTTTCTTTTCAGCCTGGAAATTGGGAAGAGTGAACGGAGGCTTACAGGCGTACACTTCCGTCTTCTCGAGCTTTGCAATGGTGTTTTTTTTGCCAATAAAATGCATTAGGACAGTTAAAAATGGGAGCAAGTGCACTTGTCGTTTTGTCACTTAAGGCTGAAAACCGTTAAAACAATTCTTGCAAGCTTTAAGGTGTGCAGTTATGGAAACACTTTCAGCACTCCATTCGCCGCCATTCAAATGACGGCTTTGTTTGGTAGCACGTTTTTTTTTTTTTTTTTAACTTGATTTTCACGCATGCGCAAACGTAATGCCACTTCTCTTATTGCTTCCAGTGATAACTTCGCCGCCGAAAATTTTTCGTCATCTTTTTCGTCGTGAAATTTTGTTTTCAGACAAAAATGAATTGAAAACTAAAAAATAAGCCATTCATTGAGACGATAGCTATAACTGAAATTGACTGACAATTTCGTCAATGACTAAAATGAAAATTAAAACAACCCAGTGACGAAAATTCACACATTCCAACCAGAAGGAATGAAACGCAGGTGAGAGAAAAGAACCACTCAGAAAATGTTCAGTGTTCACTGCACTTTATTTAATGTTAAAACATGTTTACATTCATTGTGCAGCAGAAAAATTAATCTCAAGCAATTATGCACTTTTTATTTAGGTGAAAACTAAGTTAAAAGACGGCATATTATTGTCAGTTCAACATGTTTTGTTGAAACAATTAATAAAGAAACCGTTGTATTAAATGTGTCATGTGTCATGTTTCATGTTAAACTACAGTTACAAATAGGTGTGTTATAATTTTCTGTACAAAAGTTGAAATGTAAGGTGAAGGAAAATATCGACTAAATTGTCAATTTAGTCGACTAAAATTGCTCTTTATTTCATCGACTAAAATTGCTCTTTATTTCAGTCGACTAAAATTGGATTAAAACTAAAATACAATCAGATGACCAAAATATGACTAAAACTTTAATTAATTTTAGTCAAGAGATTATAACTAAAACTAAATTAAAATGTATTGTCAAAATTAACACTGATTGCTGCCCATTTCTTTTGATGATTCTTTGACCCTTTGATTGCCTTGGTCATGCTATTACCAGCGAGTGCTTTTTAAAAGCCATTCTGACCATTTAGTTTAGTGCTTTGTTTACTTGTTTGACAAAAGTTAACCTACTTCTGCATTCTAAGAAATCAAGGAAATGTATTCTCATACTACAGTCCGGTGCACACCAAGCGCCATCGACTCCCAGCGCGGATGGCTCCTGAGCGCCGATGGCGCTGTTCTACGCACACTAGGCGGCGTTGGCATAGCTGCTTAAAGTTGTGTTGATCACGCTTTTGGGTCACTCCCACGTTTCTTTCCTGAATTGGAATCGCGGTCGGATCAAAATAGCCGTAGTCCATCGATCACAAAGGCTGAGTCGGGTCAAGTTGTTGTTACATTACGGTAAAGAAAAAGCAAACAACAATTCTTCATCTCCTTGGAACCCCCTGGAAATAATGTTCTTATTATTTTATTGTCCAGTGAGTGAACATTGGCTAGGATGAGTGATGGTATGGATGAGCCAGCCTTTAGCTGAGCAGCCATCCGCAAACAACGCTTCCTGTTTTCAGTGGCTCCCCATGCTTTGTATACATTCCTGCTCACTGTTATTGGCACTCCTTCATTTTTTTTGCATGCATCTCTACAATATCTTTGAAATTAAATGGAAATGTACCAAATTTATATAATGGGGACCTTTTAATTGGATGTCCAAAGTAATTCAACAAAGGAAATTGCTTTTCAACTTACATAATGTAATTCCAAAGAAAAAAAATGCCCCTTTTTGATATTTGGTTGTACACCCTTTGGCAGATGCAGCAAATTAGCCCCACAGAATTATGGATCCTCCATCATGCTTAACCGTAGGGAGGGTGTTCTTTTCCTTGGAAGCTTCATTGCGCTGTCTGTAAACAAACTGTTGGCGTGCATTGCGGAAAAGCTCTATTTTTGTTTCCGTCCGCAGAACATTTTCCCAAAAGAATTGTGGTTTGTTCAGGTACTCCCTGGCAAAGGTTTGCCATTCTTTTTTATGTCTGTCTCAGGAATGGTCTTTGCCCATGAAGCCCTGTTTTTAGTTCAGTGTGTGGCGTATGGTACTTCTTGAAACCATGATCCCAGACTGTTCCAGATTGGCTTTCAGGTCTTTGGATGTTTAACCTGGGTTTTTTTCCCACCATTTGCACCAACTGTTGAAAGCTTCTGTCATCAATTTCTCTCTTCCACCACCCCAAGTCCATGGAGAATCTTGACAGTTCCGTGCTCATCAAACTTCTTAATAACATTACGCACTGCTGAAACAGCCATCCATCCATCATCTACCGCTTATCCGGGGTCGGGTCGCGGGGGCAGCAGCAAGGAAAACCAAGATCCAAAGTTTGCATTCATCATTGGGGTCTTTTGAGCCATGCTTTGTCTGGTCCCTCACCTAGGACCTGTTTGCCATGGGTGACCCTACCAGTTGCATGAAGCCCCAGACAACATAGCTCCTAGGCTAATTGGGACACGTAAACCCCTCCACCACGATAAGGTGATGACTCACGGAGGGGACTGCTGAAACAGGGCTACCAAAATCTTTGGAGATGACTCTTGGTCTTGTGTTTGTGAATAATTGTACTTCTGATGTCCTCAGACAGCTCCTTTGTTTTCAGGATTTTGACAAAAGAAAAGGGGATAACAGGTGGCTTTTTAAAACATCAAAGTCATCATTCATTGGCTAATTCATGTCAATTGGGCACAGACAATTTAGAACAGGGAATTCTCATTTGTGATTTACCAAAAGTGAGTCACAATGTGTTTCCATACTGGTTTACAGGAAAGGGTGCCAATACCAGTGACAGAGCACATTTTAAGTTTTCTATTTTTTCCACCCATTGTTTATTGTTTTACATTGGTTTTTTTTAAAAAATCATTTGGTCTTAGAGATAAAACACAAGTTCTCTATAAAAAAAGAAGGATTTACTTGATTCATTTCTTCAGACTGAAGCAGCTGTACGTCCATCGATCCTGGTCAGTACCGATGGTCATACTCAGTCCATGCATTTTTTTTTGTGGGGGGGGGGGGGGGCTTCGCTTCAATAAAGCATCCGTCAACGATGGGAAGATGAGAAGGATGTTCCCACCTCTGCTTTTGACTATACAGTTGTGCTTTGAAAGTTTACATACCCTAGTAAAACTGATGTACACTTATGATCACACAATGGTGAAAAAAAAAGACTTAATGCCCATAAAATCCCAAATACCGTGGCAAATGTATGGATATTTTCAGAGGTTAAAGTTGACATGAGTAGAAATGTGCATGTGGATTTTGGTGACGATTCATAGTATGTTTGTGTCATCAAGCTACGTTTAGCTCTCAAAAAAGAAAATAAAAAAAGAAGGAAAAAAAAAAGCTACGTTTTGCTTTTGTACATTTACAGTTGTGCTCATAAGATTGGGAAGTAAACTTTCAAGCACAAATGTATATGAAATCCCACTGCTAGAAACACCCACCCCGCAATTGGCCTAACTGTAAAATGAGTTTATTATGAAAAGGGTTTCAAGAGCCACATGAACCCGGCCAAAGAGCCGCATGCAGCTCATGAGACACGGGATAGACAGACCTGAAAAGTACGGAGTAACTCGAGTCTCTTTCCTCATTCCATTTATTGAACACAAACAGACGTTAAACATCCACACACTAGCTCACAAAAATGTTTAATTTGTTTGTAAGTAGTATGGTTAGAAAGTTTGACAGTAGTTCGTAAGACAACAAGAATTATACCTGGACATGCTTCTGAAATCTGTTCCGTGCAAAGTCTGGAGATTAGTAAATTAGAAACAGTCATAATGCAGACATTATCATTACAGTTAACTGGTTTAATTAACATATATAAATAGAAATACAATAGAAGCATTACAAAGTTGGTTCTTCAGCACTGTACATAAACAAAGCGACACAAGTTCTTTACATATTTAGATTTTGAGTTATAGTAATATAAACAGAACAGTTATCACAAATGCTGGAAACTTCTACAGGTTTGGTGTAGAAGGTAATGTTTGATTTCAGTTTATTTGCTATGAATGCTGTTCACTGACATTGTATTTATTAATTCTGTCACATTACAAAAAAATGCATCTGTTTTGCCTGTGAGTAGTGCTGGAGTGAGGGCAGCATCTCAATACTGAAAAAACAAAACAAATATCTGCAGGATCAACAATGTTAAGTCAACGGTTGTCACATTTAACTGTGCTAAGCATTGAAAGCAGGTATGCAAAGGCGCTATGGACCTTTATATTTTTGTTAAACATTTTGCTGGCCACCATAATAATGTATTTAATTAGAAGACTTATGTGGCTATATCTGAGTATATATATATATATATAGTATAAATGTTGAATTACTGGTGGAATCCCACCCTAGTTCAAAGTTTGTAGATCCAACACTGCCTCTCTGTGTCTTGAATTTCAGGCTTCTATGCAACTCAAGGTGTAAAAAGAATGTTGATTAAAGTCTGATTGGTATGACTCTGACTACTGGGTATTTTGACTTAAGTGGGCCTGTATCTTGTAATATTGCACTGATTTATAGCTATTCATAGCCTCCCAAGGACTGCAATACTTACTCTTTCTGGAACAACAGATTTTATAGACCGTGCAGTTCTGTATGACTTTTGTGTTTCAGAGTCATCCCTAATCCAAGCAGACTCCTTGAGCAAGTTAACCAAGACAAGACAGGAAAAGATAATGAGACAGTTAACGCTGAATCGATTTCCGCTCCACATCTCTGCCCCCCACCCCCCCCCCACCCCCACACACACACACACACCACCACCACCACTGTTCTCTCCAGTATCGCCTCACCTTGCTGGTTGCCAAGGAGCTTATGAATTTTTCATATCCAGTGTATGGCACTACAGCAAGTGGTAAAATCTTGACTGTGGAGCTTGTGTGGGTGTCAGTCTGTGGAAATTGAGGCATTGATTAATGGTAGTGGGAAGTGCAAACAATTACAGGTTGAATGGAGCAAACAGGGCAGTGGTCCACTTGCAGCAACTCTGTGCAAGAAAGAGCGAGGGCTCTGCAATCAGACATATCAGCCAAGAGAAATTAGTGTTAGCTCACTTGTTAAAAGGAAAGGTGATGCAACACTTTGATAAGCATTCTCCTCTCCCAGACATTTTTGGGAATGTTTTGCAGGCATCAAACTCTAAATAAATAAATATTTGCAAAAAGAAAAAAGAAAACATTTTGTCTTTGTGGCAGATTCCATTTAGTTTTTGGTTGAAAATGATTTACAAATCCTCACTATGGGGAACTATGGTGATCACTAGACCTATGATTATAGGAAAAAATGAACCTTGATGTGACAGAACATAATATTTTTTGCATATTATTGAAAAAAAATTGTGTTTAAAAAAAATAATTTAAAAAATTCATTTATAGTTCACCACAAGATGGTGCTGAGAAATACACAGCCCTTTTACAGAATACTTTGACAAGTAGGCCTACAATTTTTTTCAAGAAGTTACCTGAGTAACGGTAACAAAGTAAATATAGCAAGTTGCTAACCACCTTAGTCGGTTGGTTAGCGTCATCATCTGTTTGCTTAAACAATCAATTTTGCCTGTTTTTCAAGCAAAAATCTTGTATATCAGAGCCCTTGTGTCATGACGAGAGCTCAGTCCATGGTCTGCTCTTTTTGTGAAGCATCTGTGGAAACAATCTTGTTTGTCTCTTCTACTCATCACTGGAAAAGCCATTACCAGCAGGAACCATCAACCAGTTAGCGTGTGCCTGCCTAGACTGACAGCATTGTTTTCTTTTGTTTTGTACATTCCTGAAACATCAAGCTTTCACATACACCTGTGTTGTTACTATGTTTGTACAGAACATCTGTTTCCCAAAACGCACAACACTTAAATGCTGATGATGTGGAATGAGATCTCATTCCCACACCCCACCACCACACTACAATAGCTAATTCCTGTCTCAGCACTTAACACTGACGGGATAATTAGCAGTTTACAAGAGTCTTAATTATCCGCCGCTCCAAGTCATAAATTCTCCAATTCTGTGAGATTCCACATGACGGGAGTCTAACAAGATACTCTGATGACGGCTGACGGCATGACAGCGTGGGAGAACCTGATTTAGGGTTTGCACTTGCAAAAATGGGCGCGGACTTGATTGCGCATGCAAACAGACGTGGAAGCTGATCTACTAACCAGGTTTGAATCTGCCAAACATTCTTTACCAACGTTTTTGTTATGTGTTGTAGGAGTTTATTTAAATAGATTAATAATGCATGTGCGTTATAATTTATCAAATCAGAGATTAATGCCACTGGCCGATTTTGCGTCTTTAAATAACTTGTCTGAGAATCAGGTGCAATCTAGCATGAAAAGTGGTGTTAGCATAGCACAGGTAAAATATGAAACAAAGGCAAGAACCCGCTCATGTAAATAACTGTACAGCAGTCTTCAACTCGTTACTGGATTTAGACTGATTTTGCAAGGTCCACAGAATATTGTTTTCTATTGCTCTAAAAACAAGGAACCTACCAAAAAGTATCATCTTTCATCAGGAAAAAAAAAAAAGTATATTTCTAACCTGTTTCCGTTTTGCAACAATTAGCATTATTCACAAATCTATTTAGAATTCTGAGTAATTTAGCTTTTTTTCAACGTGGCCCTGGTTGATCTCCGTTGCTCTGCTGCCACATGCTGGCTGTTTGTGTAATAACTACAATTTCTTCAACAGTTCTTTGCAGTTGAGAGGCAGCATCAAAGCCTTCTGTGGACTCTAGCATAAAAAAAAAAAAAAAGTATAAATACGTCCTTGGAACACTTAAAACATTTAAAATAGAAGATATTTATACGTTTATGAGAGCAAATGAGTCTACAAATGGGCGCATTGCTGGTCATGGTGCAATGCAAGACACTTTTTTTTTGTACTAGAATAAAATGTAACTGCACATCCACTACAGTAGGTGGCAGTGGCACTCCCATTGTCAGAGAGTATGCAAGGAGTATTAGTTCCTGTGCAGAGGTAGACTTGCTGCTCTTTATAATTGCAGTGTAGAGTTGGGTGGGGAGAAAGGGGGGTCTTTTTTTCTTCCTGGGGGTGTGAGGGGGCGTAGCAAAAAATAATTTACTTTTTTTTTAAGTGCAATTATTATAAATGTCTAAAATGTATATCAACTATAAAAAAAAGCCTCCCTGAAAAGTGATTGGAGACTTTCTAAAAAAAACATAATTTTAGTTGGATAAAAGAAATTCAACTGACCATTTTCAGTAAAGTATTTGTGACAGTATATTCTTGTGCATTTTCTAACTGTTACAACATGAAACTGTGAATGTTGATAGTGAATGCACGAGGACAAATTATCATAACTTTACCCTAATTGGAAAAAAGAGCATTTTTGGCCCAGGTTGAGATCCCAAGCATTGTTACAAATGCACAAAATATGAATGTGATCTTAATCAAACTGCAATCTGTGTTCTGCGCACAAAAGGTTCCTGCAGCAGCGGATGCGGTGCATGGATGACGATGAATCAGACAATACACTTCTACAGTAAGGTTCCCCCAGTGAGCTACTAATATTGAAACATTTAGAGGGATTTGCAAAATTATAGTTTATTCGCTACTTCTTGTGTGGAAATAACTCACGTTTAATATCAGTTGTGAAGTGTGTTTTGGATGCTTTTGGGTATAATGGATGAAAAGAATTTGTGCATGTCTAAGGTTCTTTTTTCCCCTAAAAAAGCCTCACACAGATCTTGAAAGCTAAAAAATAAGACAGCTCGTTCTTTTGTCTCAGTGTTTGAGGCAGGGATTGTGTGGCTATAGATTTTTATTTCATTCATTCTGTGGGAATTGAGCAAGCCGACACTTTTAGCAAAGCATTATGTAAAACTTTGTCTTCAGTGGGACTGTTAAATAAATAGGCTAAAACAACCCCCCTCCTCCATTTCACCTCACCCGCAACGCATGCATCATGAACCACAAGAGCCCTGCCTTCACTGGTACCATGCAGATTTCAAGGGTGTGTCAACCCTGCAAATGAAAACCTCTTATCATCTTTATACAAAAGTCAGCTTCTGACAGGATTCTGGTGATTCTTCTCGAGTCTCTTTAACCCCAACGGACAGTGCTTTTTGTCGAGTGGGTGTCTTTGGAGCTAGAGTTTGGAGGAGTAACTCCTTAGGCTTGTTTACAGGCACTCCACGGGGTGTAGCATGAAGTGAAATATGACATAAAGGAGTGACTGAAAAGGCTAAGGAGGGGTGAGGTTTAAATGTTTCGGCAATGTAGTTAAAGTCCTTGAATCCTGGGGGAGAAGTGCAGAGTCAACACCACAGCGAGCGCAGTGCTGTAGATGCTTGGAGGAGCATGACTGGTCATTCCTAAGGGCCAAACTCGATGTTTTATAACCAAATACGTACAGCGGCGCCTCAATTAACAGACAATTGGGGGGAGGGGTTGTCTACAAAAGCAGATTTTCCTTTAAATAAAATTTGTTTGCATCCTAAAAGCAAAATGATAAATATGGTAAATGGTAAATATGTATGAAAAAAGGCTTGAAACTGTTAGAAAAGTTCTAAAGTTATAGTATATATTGGTATTTTGGCAGACCTGTACAGTTAGAAACGGTCGTTTTGCGCCATTGTCGGCGTGAATACAATTAAATTGGTTGCACGAGAGGCGCACAGTCTTTGACAATAAGGAAGCAGAAACTGACTAGCTGGAGTCCATGTAGAAGATCCAAGCACACAAATTACGTTTATTAGGAACTAAAAGTAGACCTGCATGGGAAAACTGTTTGGAGGGACCAGTGAAAAAGAAAAATACATCAAACAGGGAAAGGACTCTCAAACACTTAACTACACACAGTTGTGTTGGCCATTTGTGGGTGCGGGAATAATCTGGCACTTGTGTGAACTGTGAAGCTGAGTCCGGAGATGATTATTGATCTTTTGCAGTTGTGGGTGAAAGTCCTCCAGAAAGGGCCCCGGCCTTTTTTTTTTTCAAGCCTAAAAAAGGGGAGCCAACATCAAGTTAAGTGGCACAAGAAAAGCATCACAAACGTGTCAGTTTTTACGCATATAGGCTCGATGATGAGAAAGCCCTTAGAGTAGTTTGATGGTCATGATGTGTCATTGAAATCAATATCTTTGCATGGCAATACCAAAGTCAATACATCACCAACAGTGTGATTCTTCACAAAGGGTTATAACTCAATCTGGAAACGTGAACGAATACAGACTAAACATCATGTTGCCCATCCCAGATTTTGGTGTGCAAGTATAGCCTCTGTTCTCTCCGAGAATTGCAGTCTCTGATGCCTAAGAACGGTTATATTGTTGATCAGCTTGCTCCAAGTCGTCACACAAGTCCCATCCTGCTTCAAATTCTCCTCTGTTATCCCATTCCTCCATGAACCTGCAATATGAGGACTGTTGAGCACAGGCTTGTCGCTTTGACATTTGTGGTCATGAAGTCCTTTGAACTCCTCAATCTTGACAATGAAAAGAGCATCACAGGACCCCTGCTGGACCCCCTGCAGTTTTCCTAACGAGCAAACAGTTTAATGGATGATGCAGTCAACATGGGCTTCACTTCAATCCTGGAACATGATACTTCAGATCTCAGCTCCTGCTCAATGTTTAGCCCTAAAAGTGGATACTGCCTCTCTACACTCAGCCAGAATTTTGTCAGTGTCTGTGCGAGGTGTGAACCTCTGTCTCAATGTGGAGTTAGACGTCAATATCGATGACCTGGTCTTCGTTTGCAGATCTGAAACCAGTTGGAGCTGGTGCATTGAAATAATCTTTCAGGCATACTGGAAACTGTTTTAGGGAAGTACTTTAGGAATCCCGTCAGTGTTGTAAATGTACTGCTTAATATATGGAATCGCCGCGGTGTCATGGTAATCATCATGCAGGTTTCTCAAATTAAGTTGCCTACCCCACATGGCAAGCTTTCGAGTGAAAAAGCTCGTCTCGTCTGTGACCGAAAGGAAGCGTTTATCTTCCCCGAAACTGTAGATTTAGTTTATTTAGCTCTCCAAATATGTCACTCAGGAAGGCCAGTTTCTCCAGGAAGTTCTCTTCACTATTTTTTTCCCTGTGATTTCATACTTGTGCTCCTACTCTAGAAACATTTCCTGCTCTCTGAGCCCTAAAACCTGGGACAAAAGTTACCTTTGTGACATTCAACTTGATTCACTATGAAACAGCAAAGCTTGATTTTCCGTCTCCATCTGCTCACCTATATAGCAGAGAAGATTCTTGTTTTTAGTGTTCTAGTCTTTATGAAATTGACTACCCCTACAATGTCATAATCTCTCTTAATTCAGAGCAGGGCCGCCGCGCCCTATACACAGAGTATGCATAGTGCGTAGGGCACCATCTTTCGTGTGGGGCCGCATTTGCCTGTGGGCATGCATTGCGATATCGAGTGCGCACATCATTGGTGAGCTTCTGACATGCACTTGACATTCTGCTGAAACATCCATGAGCACCCAAGCCAGGTGGGGTGGAGGGAAATCACTCGTCGCACATGAATTGATGTGATTACTATGTTTGTTTTCATTTGAAGACATGAAGAACCCACTTTTGAGTATTGTGATTTTCAGTTACATGAACAAGGTTTTACAAAAAAAATGTGCTTACATTTTACGATCCAGAGATGCCTGGAGAGAAGCAAAAGAAAAGCAAGCACGTCATTCGTGTTCAGCAGTAAACTCTTGGTGCGTTCAATGACCACTCACACAGTTGGATGTATCAAACATACATAGAAAAAACTCATTCAATGTATCAAACAGAAATAAATACTACGTGAGCACATTGCAGGGGATAATTGGAATCATTTTACAATTTATTTTCCTGATCAAAAATCTGTCATAGACCCACCAAAATCAGAACAGCCACATGGCAATCTAAATTTCTCATAAAGCTCAGATATATAGTTTTTTTAAGCATACACATCAACCTCAAAATATACCACACTCTGTAAATTACTTTTCAAACGGCAATATAAATAGGGCTCTGTGCTACATGATTAAGAATTGTGATATCACAATGACATGGAGCTGGGAGCATCACCGAGTTGGAAATGTGCATGGCATCAGCCAATCAGAATGCAGGTTTTCCTTCTATTCTGCGGTTTGCAAGTTGAAGACGTAAACAGAAACTAAAATAAACAAGAAGTAAACAATGACCGAACACGCAGCTAAACAAGCCATGACTTGGCATCATCTTCCCAAGATGAAACAGTTTCGACAAGTTCGTTCCTTCCTTCCTTGTCCCTTTTGGGGCGGTAGCTCATGGAGTAAATGAAGACGTTGTGCAAGTTAAGTACTCAAAAACAACACAACAATCCTGTTGAATCATTAGAACAAGCCACGTAGTGGAAAGCATGCAAAGGCTGCTGAGGTACCATTAGCAGTTATGTAGCTGTGCAGCCACCAGACCAAAGCAGCAATCGATCGTATCATCTTTTGATCACCCCAATCCGTGTGAATTTTGAATGATTGCTGGTCTGCAAAAACTTCTTTGAACCAGCCCGTGGCGCAACAAAAGGTTGGGGTTGCGTCTTTAAGCCATATTATCGTTGCATGAGAAATGCCCCCACCCCACGGAGAAAAAAAAAATTGAGGGCACCATCACACTTTTAAGCTTAGGACACCCAAAGGGGTAGCGGCGGCACTGATTCAGAGGAAAGATGCCTTGACGCCAGTGCTTCTCTTTGTAAAACACAATGTGTCTACCCAGCATAAGGTGAGACCTTCTTGATGGGTGCCCAAAGCCCTTTTCTCATCCCTGCCATGGTCTTTGCGCCATCATTACAAACGCCAATGCCGTTCTCCCACTTAAGTCCATTCTCGTTCTCAGTCAGAAAGCAGAACAGCATTTAGAGTAGCCTACCTCTTCAGTTGTGGTTCTTTCTCTGATATATTTACAAAAAAAAAAGCCGATTCTCACACAGAGAGTTTGTGATGTCAGAACTTATAAACAATAAACAGTCTGTTGTTGTCAGTTGCTTCATCGAATTATAAGGCTTGTCTGAGTTTATCTACCAGCTGTTGTTTAAGATCATTAGCAATGTCTTTTATATGTCTGGTGACAGTGCCATATTGGTCAGAGGGAGAGTTTTTGTTTTTGCAGCACTTGCATCATCCTGCGTGACAGAGACATCTCATGCTGCAGGCAGTATCAGCTTCATTGCTATGGTGTGGTGTTTTTGCACGGAACAATTTGGTACGCCACCAAATATGATGCCAACAAAGCTTGCTGGTTTACAGAAGTAGCATTCACAAAACAGAAGGATTGTTGGCAATATTTGGCTTATAAGTGGCTTATTAGTGTGTTTGTAATGTAATGTCAATAAATGACGCCTTCATTTTATTCAGCAGCCAACATTTTTAGCAAGCTTTCCACAATCAGGATTTTTGGGGACGATCATGATCATTGAACAGCAAGAAAAACGATAACCGTTCACTTATTCGATCACAAAATTAAGCAATATGTTACATGTTTATTTATTGTTTATTAAAAAAAAAAACTTTACGATACTCAATCTCCAATTCAATCAGAAGATAGAGAACTGTATTTAGTTAACCAACTCGTATATTTTTAGACAGTCTAACCCCTGCCGTAGCGCAAACACATGTATAATTGACGCTCTCTGAAATGCATCAGTGGGGGATAAAAAAATAAAAATAAAATAAAAAACGCTGATAAACATTATATATATATAACATGAAATGTTTACATGTTTACATAACTAATATATTAACAAATGCTAAATACTGTTGCTATCTTGGTTCAACAGCTGTTAACAACCCATACGCTTACTTAACAGACACATGGTTTCACATTCTGTTCCTGCTGCCAAAGCTGGCTGTATTTGTCCCCGTGCTTGCGTGGGTTTTCTCCAGGTACTTCGGTTTCCTCCCACATTCCAAAGACATGCATGTCAGGTTAATTGAACTCTCCAAGTTGTCCATAGGTGTGATTGTGAGTGTAGATGGCTGTTCGTCTCTGTGTGCCCTGCGATTGGCTGGCAACTAATTCAGGGTGTACCCCGCCTACTGCCCGAAGCCAGCTGGGATAGGCTCCAGCGACCCTTGTGAGGAAAAGCGGTTAAGAAAATGGAGGGATGGATAATAATAATAACACACAAACATTATTACTTAGTGATTGGATGGTCAAGGACGCAGAGGCAAAACTTATGGTTCCCAGCGCAAAGGCTTTCTGCTCCCACGAGATGCAAACATGACTAAAATAGATTAACTTTCGGGCTCACATATACACTACGGCAGCACAGAACGACGAGTTCACGAGGTTGTTTTTGCTGTAATGCTGCGGATCAGTGATTGATCACGCAAATTATGACATAAGTCTATCACCGACTTTGCATAAAATGCCGATCACGATACAGGCGATCAGATCAGCGTAAAATAAAATTTTTAGACAGAGTAAACACGCTGGTCATTACTCATCTCCCACCGTAGTGACAGTGAAGCCAATTGCTACATACACGTTGCCATATTTCCTCATCTTAACTTGCGAGAGACTTTTGTTTGTGCCATTATTGCCGCCTCGCTTCAATTTCCTTCTCATCCCAGGTAAATGTTTCTCCATTGTTGACTGTTAAAAGTTTGTAGACTGCACCACATATCTCAGGAGCTAATACTCTCTGTGCACACTCTGACAATAAGAGCGCAACTGCCACCAACTGTAATGGATGTGCAATTACATTTTATTGTAGCATGGCAACGAAAAAACAATAAAAAATTAAAAAAACATAATCCTCCCCATCACTTCCAGACTCCCATTTTAAAGCCTTTACTTTAGTAAATGAAGACAAAACGTTTTTACTGTCGTTTTTAGCTGTCATAAAAGTGTAAAGTAAGCAGAGATGGGAATTCCAGGTCCAGAAAGTAAAAACCCTACCACAGTTTGGCTTTAGCTGCAGGCGCTTGTACTCAACCAGCAGGTAAATGAGGTCATTAATGAGGTCATTACGAGAAGCACCTGTGGCTAAAGCCAAACTTTGTTAGAGTTTTGATGGTTTTACCATCTCTGAAAGTAAGCTAAATTACTGTTTAGTAGCTGAAAAATGTGTACCGGTATACTCACATTTTGATGCTGCGTAAACTACAGTATGTAGGGATGAATGAAGATCACTTTGAAATGTACACTGTGTTCTTCTATTCTTCTTCTTTGTATTATTATTATTATTGCTGTTTTCAACTTAATGTCAACCTTGTCACACTGATGAACTTAGCAGCCACAAGAGAGACATGAATACTGTGTTCCCTCACTACTTCGCGGTTCAGTGGATACACTCTGTCGCAAATTTTCAGTTGTGACCAATTTGTGACATTTGTAACTTGGTTTCTGGTTAAGCGTAGCCATTTTAAGATTAAAAAAAAAAACGTCAGCTGCAGCTCGTTATTTGTTCTACATTTTGTATGCTAAAAGTTACATTTATTAAGTGTAACAAGTGTTTTGAACGGTGGGAGCCTTGTGGGGGGTTCCTAATAGAGGTGTAAATTTCCCCCCAAATAAGACAAAATAAATAATTGAAAACAGTCAACCTCTATTTTGTGGAAATTCACTTATTGCTTTGAGGCTTGGAACATATCACCAGCAAAAAGTGAGGAAACACTGCTTTGCTTTCCTATGTCAAAATACTGTAACTTCCATTTGGGCTTGTGGACAGCATCACGTTTTGTCTCTTGGCTGTCATTGATATTCTGATGTTAGCATTACAACAAATAAAATATCTGGTTTACTTTATTATTAAGATACTAGTCTGTAGGACTACATAACTCCATGGATGATCAGATTTTTTTTTCTCTATAGACACTAGAAATAAGTGTGACAGTGGCAGATACACAGTGATGCAGACTGACAGCATCCTGGAACAAATGAAACCATGAGTGACATTAGTGGGAGGAAAATTGGGTGCGGAGTTGACACAAGCAAGCAGGAATCTAAGGAAAAATCCCCAGGCAAATGGTTATCATATCATTTTATATCTCTGCAAACAAAGATAAATCAACTCCATGTGGGTGTAAGTCTCTCCAGCCCCCCCCAACCCATCTGAACAAAAAATAAGGACCAAAATCCCTTTAGTGACTTATTTTTGGGAAGAATTCAGCCATTAAAATATGTGCTGTTTGTTTTTGCGCTTCTATAGTGTCTAAACTGTGATACACGATGAAGCAGACATTCCCCCAATGTTGATTTTACTGCACTCTCCCATGAGGATTTTCCTCAGAAGCCCAGAATGGGGATGCACAGGGCTGATTGGCCTCCATGTGCTTTAATCATTGTTCCATTCTTAATGGAGCAATTATTAGCAAGGGGATTAAGTGTCTCATTTAAATCTCGTGCTGGCCTCTTGGTGATTTACTTCTAGCTAGGCGGAGTGATTAAAGACAGTGGCATTTGCACAGTTTACCTTCTCCTGAAGTTTGAGTCTACTACACATGCTAAGAATACATTCATTCCCAGATTCAAGAGCTTTACTTTGATGGTTATAATGGACACCAATTGGCTTAATACAAAACAACAAGAGTGCCATGACTCTCCAGCATGATAGTTACATGTTGCTGGGAGCTAGTAGAATTCTGTCCAGTATTATTTATGCTGGAGTTTTGTTGAAGTACGAGTTGTGGCAGTTTTATGAGGCAATTTTTTTCTTCGGATGTACAAGTGTGTGGGTTGCAGCGGATACTGTGTCGGTGGAGGGGGTGTGTATTGTGTCCAAGGCAGATATATACACCATGTAAGCACAATGACCTTGAATCTGGCCTTGGCACTCGCTTGCATTCGCAACTCTCTCGCTTCAATGTCAGGAGATCAACAAACAGTGATTCAAATTCAAAAAATAGATTGTCTTAAGTGCACAGTTTGGTTCCTTATTCTGCTGGAGGTGCTGCTTCTTATAATGGTGCTATTTCATATGGTACATGCACAAACCGACAGTAATATTTTTTCTTTGTCTTTGATGCATTATTCAGTGTATTTATTATTTTATGTACATTTTTCAGAAGTCTGAACACCATCTCTGCATGCGGAAATAATGCTATTTTAGGATCACAAAGTATACGAGGATTGTATGTAGTGCATGTGAAAAATACCTCCATCAATATTGTATATGGGTAACACGTGTGACTTTTGACTGTTTATAAAAATCACTCATTACATTTACATTCACAAAGGAGAACTGAAATCAATTAAAACCAAAGTGCATGTAGGTACCTCAGTCTGCCATGTTTGACTACACCAAATTGAAATGATATATTTTCTCATGATTTGTGACAACCTATGGAATGCCACAAAGCTTAAAACTTCCTAACAATAAATAAATACAAATCTTACAAATACACATACAATTTTGGCAAAGAATATCATAACTCCCACTCACTCTACTCTCATAGCGACCATTAATGGGAAATGTGAGTTGTCGCCAGAGGTGGGTAGAGTAGCCCAAAAATTGTACTCAATTAAGAATACTGTAACTTTAGAATAAAATAACTCAAGTAAAAGTAAAACGTAGTCCTCTTAATAATTACTTGAGTAGAGTAAATGGCTGTTCAGTGAAAAGACTACTTAAGTAGGTTACTGAGTTTTTTTTTTCCCATCAGAGCTAAACATAAAATATCACTGCGCAGATTTCAGCCATTGTCGCAACTGGTACAATCCAAGTGGGATAAGATGACTTCCCAGCATTAATTTATAGGCTGGTGTGTTCTACTTCTCCAGACAGAGTCGAAAGCTTCCATTCCGCTGGCCATTCTTCACAGAAATCAGTCACTGTGACATGCAAAGACTGCGTGCTGTCATGTGGCTGCCAGGCTCTGTTTGATTGGTGAAATGGGGTCAAACGTCACTAGTTTGATTGGTGGACAGGACCAAAACCGGAAATATTACAAATATAAATAACAAATTTCAAAACACCTCTTTCTAGTCAGCAATATATTACCGCCCCCCTCACTCCTCCCATTGGAATCAGCGGAGTTACACAGTTTGTCCATTCAAAATCATTGTACATACAATGTCTAAAATTTCTGCTCAATCGAATCAAATGTATGTGGACATCTGTACTTATGTCCACATCAACCTCTGAATACAGTATATCACAAGGATGACACGCTCCATTGTTTAATTATAAGGAAGAATGAGTAAATGAGCATTTTACACGCTGTTTCTCTCATGTCAAATTTGCTAAGGTATGAACACAATGCTTTCCGAGAGGCCTTTCATGAAATGAATTGTTCGTATAGGTTATTATAGATTAAGTTCCAATATATAAGGGTTAGCTTGACTTACTCCCCCCCCCCCCCCCCACACACCCCCAGGTCAACCTCCAGTAGATATGCCCGCTAGCGCATATCTGAAACTGACAAACCTTAAATGGCCACTCTCGGCTGGAGGGTCGGCTCCTTGGCTGGAGCTCCAGTTCTTCAAGTTTTTCATCCATCCATCCAAGTCCATCCATCCATTCAATCATTTTCCGCACTGCATACCCGAGTTTCGGGCGTGCTGGATTTTTTTAAATTCACCTTAGAAGTTACTCCATGCTGATCTCCGGGGCTTGTCGCGCACCTTCATATCCAAAATTGACGCATTTGAATGGGCCACTTGGACCACAAAGCATCGCTGCATGGCCAGACACAATTAGCATTCGAGGCGCTATGGCTGCATGAACAGATGCTGCCCACTCGTCGGCAGCCTGAGCAGAGGGCGACCACGACACGGAGCTCTATCTCTGGCCGCTAAGATGATAATTATATACCGCTAATCTTGGCTGTAGCAGTGGGCGAAAGCTAATCGCTGCTGTTATAGTAGGTCTCATAATCTGTGGGTGGGCGGCCAAGACAGTTTAAGTGTAGGAACCATTTTGGACAGACCTCCTTCCGCTTTAAGAGAAAAAGGCTTCACAGCGGTGTACTCCATCTTTCTGGCATCCAGTAAATAGTTCATCTGAAAATATGCAGTCCTCTGATGATCGCTGTTAGTATAATATCACAAGCATAAAAAAAATATATAAAAGGACCGGGTGAGTGGTTCTTCAACTTTTCACTGCCCTGACAGCAGCAGTTAGCTATGGGGCTGCCTGCCTATGGCGTCTCAGAAAACCTTTGTGTCGTTCAGTGTGTGAAAAAGGTGACCAATCACCACCAAAACTTCAATGCACAGTCCTACACTTGTCTACTTAAAAATAAAAATAAATAAAAACGATCAGCACGAAATTTTTGATTTTGAGGAGGATATAATGGCTTTTTTTCATAGGAGCTAACATTATGTCATTAAAATCCCAAATAATGCGGCAATCACTTTTATAATTTCACAGGTTGAAGTGGACAAGATTTTGGTGACGATTGGTCACCGTTATCAGACACTAGGTGACAACAGAATATGCAAACGAAGCCAGGAAGCAATATTACAATCCTCGCCTCCTTCCTTCGATGATGTCATCTGGCTGGTGTGTCAATCAAGCAATCTATATATAAGTGCTGATGTTCATCGCAATCAAGTGTCTCTTTAAATTATAAAGACTCAAGTAAAAGTAAAATGTGTGTTAATCAACTCTGGCAAGTAGAATTAATCCCAAAAGTTACATCAGTAAACAGAGTAAATGTAGCACTATTGACCACTGCTTGTCACACAGATGCACTTGCAGGCCCACACATACTCACGCACCGATTGCAAGAAAAGACTGACTAAAAAATGTTGAGTGCCAACAAGGTGATCAGTGTCAAGAAAAGAAAAGGTTTTCTTTCTCAGAATACTTCCTCATGCAGTATTTAATCTGATGTTCATGGTTTAAAATCACAATTTCTTTATTCCAACAACTATAGGGCTTACTTGGCAAAATCACACTTCCTTAACTTAGTTATAGAGGCCTACAGTCATATGAGGACTAAAGATCCACATCACAATATCACAATATCAATAGAAAATTTCAATGTGCTTGTCAAAACAAAAAAAATTAAATATAGATTCTGTCATCTGTCATCTTGAGTCAACAACCACGCTTAATTAACTGTGTGGTTGTAGCCAAGTGGTAAGGCTCATCACCTGACACTGAGGGCACACTGGTTCAAGACCATTCCTGGACATGGCGCTGCAGTGTACTTGAGCAAAACACCAATAACACAAACTACTCCCCCGGCACTTTTAAGCAGCCCCCTACTCCAGTGTCTGTTCGCTGTAGTTATGGGTTAACTGTGGATGTCAAAATTAATGTACATGACCCCCCAAAAAAGGTAAATTAATTAATTTTTATTATGTTTCGTTCTTGTTTTCCAAAAATGTTTGCATATGACTTCTGCAATTATGCTATTAGGCTAATGCTACACACATATAGCCCATTGAGTAAGGAGAGTAAGAACGTGGAGTTTGCGACAAATAAACTTCCAAGAAATTGAAACAGAGATGCAGGATGAAATGATTTGTGGGACACATCTGTTTTTACTAGTAGCAATTTGGAGAAAACAAGTTACTAAAATGAGGACAATCTTTTACCTGCCAGCTCCTGATAATCAGCATCCCCCATCAGTGTATCCTCTTTTTCAGAGGTTGTGTACCAGCTTTTAAAAAATAATAATTTTATCCCCACACTGCTAAGTTTGTATATCGCTGGCAGCGGGCCAAAACATCTTAAGTCACAATTTGTCTGATTTCATATATTTTCAGAAATCTACACCTTTGGTCCGTCCTAATGTGTAGATGTCATTTTTATGAATTACCGACCAATCATAAGTGTTGAAAACGGCTTACTCTTTTTGATGATGCAATATCTCCTGAAAAGTGATGATTTTGGAGGTTCAAGGTTTTTGACCCAACGCCAGCGATCTGTTTTTAGAGGGAAAGGTTAAGTTTAGATATCGACCGCGGCATATTCGGGGTTTGGCATTTCCAAATTCTCTTATTCGATGAATCAAAATGCCACATTTTGTACATTCCAAACACCTTAACAACTCGTGGCAGGTTGGGCATGTTGGACTTTCATCTTGGAAGAGTTCTGATGCTTTACTTATTGTGGTTATTTTAATGGTAGAGTTCTTGATACAGCTTTTGTGTTCAGTTATGTTTTGTGTCTCAGTATATTGCACCGGTATGAATGAATTTTATGGTCAAGTAAACAGTTAGGTAACCTTGCTTGCAGTCTATTTGAAGTATTCTACTGTACGAGTTTTCTTTGATAGTCAGACAGGCGCTGTTGCTAGACTGTAAGAACTGGTTTCTCCATGATGAATGTACCGATACACATTCTGTTTTGTTTTCACTTCCTCTTAACCGTATCCATCCCATCCTCCCACCACTTCCCCCGGCAACAGATAATTCACTATTAATTCACCTCTAACCTCTCCCATGTGATGTATGTCATAGTGTCAGATGCCAGGCATGCCCTGTATTATCCTCCCTTCAGCTAATATATCACGTCAGCCTTCAGCACAGCACACGCTCGTATTGACAAGAGGCAGGTGAAAAATGATTTGTCCTATATTTTCCAAGCATGCATTGTGCTCTCTTCTCTCTGTGAAAGTGATAAAATTTGCTGTCCAGGTACCTGGTCATCAGATTGCTCCTTCTCCAATACTAGAGTGGGAATTTTTTCGCAACTACCAACTACCAACATTGTTCTATTGCTATCCTTTCAAATCAAAACTGCAGTCCTGTAAAGCGGCATTGTCTGATACTTATGGAATACTGCAGCAGTCTCTTAGTAACAAATGTATGTTTAGAGATGGAAGGATAATCCTCAACATGAAGAAAGCTGCAGAGGTACATATTAAACCGTGGTGATCTAATCCAATAACAGATGATAAGACCCACAGGTGTGTGTTCTGTGTGTGCGCAAGCGTGCTCATGTGTGCTTTGCCTCTCTGCTGCTTCTCTTTTAAAATACTGCACATCATTTTCATTATTTTGTGAGGCTTTATCACTAAAAATTGATGTACATCGCACCCGCACTGTTAGAGGGGTAGAATCGCAAAATTTGGCAAATGACTGATGCTCTGCTAAAAGTGATTACGTATATAATTGCCGATATTAGTAGCCTAAACCATAAATATGCCACTAACTATGATCCCTAAACACCATAACAGCGGATCAAACAAACATCTTCAACATTTGATGTACTCTAAAAAACAGTACTCTAAAAATAAAGTTTACACTTGACCATGCAGAGCCATAAGCTACACAGAACTTGTCCCTTATTTGGCTTGGGAAACAGTTCATATTTAACAACAAAAAATTGCATGGGCTGTTCAAAAAAACAATTGCCCTCCTTTCAGTATGCAATCCTGTGTGATCTGCTAGCTTACTTTGCACACTTCACTAGGGTAGTCTTCCTTAGTTCACTCTTTGAGTAAGGATATACAGAATTTTTACAAAGCCACGGCGCAGCGACACACAGATAATCGATTCGCCGGCAGTTTTCGCACACGCGTTTGGTCACTACCTCACGCCGAATGTAACGTTAGCGGGGAGCCAGCCTCGTCAAGCCAGCCACCACAACGGTTGTTCATGGGCTATTAAGAAATGTGCCTCGAGGTTCAAGTTCAAAATAAAAGTGAAACAATCAATAATTTACATGGATAGTAATGCCTTACCTAGCTTTTATTTTGAAGTTGGCCCTCGGAAGCAATCGTGGCGGCTGACTTCACTTTGAATTTGTCATGATTTGGGTCAGCTGTTCTGTTTCCCTTGCAGGCACTGGGGAAACAGCTGGTGGGCGGAGCCCACCATACACACCTGCTGCCCATCATTCCATCAGGCCAGGATACCTACCTCCCTCCATCTGGGTCCTCCATTCACAAGCCGTGACAGAATTGAAGCTGGACTGACCGCAGTCAAGCTGATTAACTGCCTGTAATATACAAACGTGTGATGACAGACTTGAACTGCAGCACAATATTCAATTTCTAGTGCTCATGTGTACCGGCACACCACTTTTGTGCACCTTTATGGATTACTAGCAGTACTAGCACACTACTACAACTCTACTATTAGTATAACAGTAACAACATTAATTGAAAGGCTCTAAGGTGATAGGCTAAGTAATGGGTTTACTGAAACAAATATACTGTTTTGGTTACATTTTATATACATGCTGACCAGAGCTTGGGTGACCACAGTTCATGAGGATGTTTCTTCTTGTTGTAAATTCCTCCTTATTGCTATGTTTATGCAAGCATTAGTTTAGTGCTCAGTTTGTTTATTTAAAATCAGGCACATTAAGTAGCTATGGCTATACATTTTCTGTCAGGCAGGTTATTGAACAGCTAAAGGGTCCTAGAAAGGGAATTTATTGAGTCAGTTGGTGGTATTCCCGACAGATACAACTGTGTGCACTATATGTGGCCACTTTAGTGTGAAAAACATGACAAACAATATCCAGTGGAAAATAGTGGTCACAAAATGTATTTTTGCATGACGGAAGTGTGGTTAAAATAACGTTGACCGATTGACCATTACACATTTGTTCGGCTTGAAATATTGACAGATTGATGATGGGTTGGGATGGGTGTCCTGACTGTTGACGATTGCCGAATGACGGACACTCAAAAATCCTGGTTGAGCCCACATCTGAAAGATAGTTTGCAGTTGACCTACCATGCGTGTTTTTGGAATGTGGCAGTAAGATGGAGTAGGCTACCTGGAAAAAAACAACGGCATAGGGAAAAGATGGGAACTCCTTTGTGAACCAGTCAGCCATACACATTAAGTATTACCTATACTATAACTTGCTACAGTACTTTTATGTGTGAATTAAACCTCATTTGCGTTTTGATTGACTGTTGAAAGCCTGACAATCTGGTGGGATATATTCCAGCCAGCAGAAGCTTTAAGCCGATATATTTCTACTACGTGTAAGGATTTGTAGGCATAAGACAGATGTGTGTTTTTTGATTGACAGCAGAAGCGTGGACATGCCCATGGCATTCAAAAACATGATGATTTTGAAACCTATTTTGTATACTTTAAACATTCAAATTTTGCAGGCTTGTTAACGCTCTTTTCTGCAGTGTTTGAAATTTACAAGACATATTTATTTTCACTTTACAGGGACTTTTAAGGGCAAATTCAAACTCTGCTATACATTTTCTCAGACTCAAACCACACATGCCTGCATGCACTGAAACATGCCATTAAAAGATGGCAACATGAAATTAATGAATCTGTTACACATCAAGGAGGTGGTGGGCGGGGCCAATGATCTGATTAGTATAACTGCAATGCAGGTCACAGCCCCAAAACAAATCGATCAAGCTCTCTAATGGGGTCTGCCTTCGGCAACTATTCCTGAGAACTTTCAGTATTTTCCACCCACCCACAAAGACAGAAGTACACTCTTCAACTGCAAAGATTAGGCTAACAGCTAATTCTATGGTAGAAATTAACAAGTCAAAAAGGTTATGCTCAACAATTTCTTTAGCTATCTGATTTTAAATGAACTATTACATACATCTTAGCTAGCTTGTGTGGTAGAAGGACATTTTGCCTTTCGACTCTTGTTCATGTTATAAGCCTTTTTTTTTCTTGGTTTGATTAACAAATCTTAAATAATTGGACTCCCCACCTATCCTAATCAGCAGCTGACTTAATCAGAACAGGTTTATCTTCCTGGAATCTAAATTTTGTTAAACATAATGACTTTTCTTCCTGTGTCGAGATGCATTTTTGTCCAGGGGACTGTGATGTTTTTATTTTTTAAATGAAGTTAGTTCCTTACAACACAGATATTGACAGCGTGCTCGTTAGATATAAATAACCATTGATTGACTGGCTCATCATTAAGCCATAATAAAGTATATTGGTTAGTAAACCATATGTGATCCTTAGGCTCACATTAACCTTCTAAAATGTGCACATTGTGGCTTCCTCAGTACAGTAGATCAATACTGATACATTGAAGACACATTAAAATGTAATTGTGATCATCATTTACTCTCACAGTCAAGATCACTTTATTTGGTAATGAAAGTAAACATTGTTGTGCAAATACTGTGAGGTTTCTGCTGTGCATTCACACAACTATCAACTCAACATGTTGGCGTCAATGTTTTATATATAGAAAAATTTGTATACTGAAAAATTACCATCATTTCAAACTTCCTTTGTGAATACGCAAGTAATTGGCAAATCTACAAGATTTTTATTTTTGGTGTGAAATAAATAAGGCTTACACCCCAATCTTACACCATGGTGGGAGCTTTAATGAACATTACATTATCATTACTTGGCAAAAGTCAAGCTCAACCCTTGCTGTGCAATGAATAATGTCAGCACTGCTCATGCAGAGAGCTCAGTGCACCTCTGATAAATGGCAGATTTTTCAAGTCCATTATATGGCAACATAGATGATTGTCTATTTAGAAAATGACTCTATTTAGAGTAATTTTTACACTTTGAAGAGAGTAAAATAAAGAATTTTAAAAATACAATAAAAGTCAATCAAGGGCTGAGGAACAAACTCACGACCTTCAGCTTGGGAGACACTCTATCTACTCCCTGAGCCACACAGCTCCTGTGTTAGTTTATCGCTTGTGTCAGCTGGAATCTAAACTCCAAGAGACTAAAAACAATGTTTTTGGTCTCCTCTTGGAGATAAGCAAACAGTAGGAGAGGCATAGCTCAGGTGGTAGTGTGACAGTCTCCCAAACCGAAGGTCTTGAGTTCGTTCCTCAACCCTTGAGTTACTTTTATTTATTTAATTCAATTCTTTATTTTACTCTCTTCCAAGTGTAAATATTATTCTAAAACTGATTAGATGGTCCCACTCTGAATAGAGTCAAATTTACTCAGAATTTACTGTGTGTAGTAAGAGATGATGACCACAATTTGTCATATGGAGGTAAGGTAAAAATACATGATTCCTTCCTCGAACAAAGTGTGCTATGCAAGGAAAACAAAAATAAAATAAACAATTGTACTGAGTACTGATTTACAACAATGTCCAAACTTAGATCAGTTCAAAAGGAAATATAAAATCAACATTTTTGAAAAGTATAGAGAAGAAGAAGTGCTTTTCAATAAAAAGCAACATTGGTTGATGTAATTATTATCATCATTATTGTATTATTATTAGTATTGTTGCTATTGATTAGGACAAAATATATATGTATAGTTAAAAGTATGACAATATATGCACAAGGAACACTGTTCAATGTGTTCACTATTAATAATTACTATAATAACCTTTGTTATTAATATTCAAGATATATTAGCTGTAGACTAGCAGTTTTTTGTTTACTTTACATATCTACTGTTTATTGTGTAATGGATGTTAAAAGGGGTAGGACCTGATAAGTTTATGCTTCTTCCTACTCCTTTTCAAACATGTATGTGTAAATGTGTAGCTCATGATTGAGTGAAATACTGTGAAATTTTATTTTGCTTTTGTTGCTTTAATGTTGTGTTTGTTCGTTTTATATGTTTTGTATATTTTGTCTTTACACTTGTACTTTTATAACCAGTCTGTTTTTTTCTTTATATACATGTTCGAAATAAAATTGGAAAAAAACAAAAACAAAAAATAAGTTTAAGTTCTGGGAAGGTCTGAGGACAGCAAGAGTTACACCTGTACAGAGATGTGTTGACAATGTTTCTTCGTAAAACATCCCATAAGTTGGTGCATTGAGCAGCTGTGCAAAGTGAAGCTGGAGTGGGCATAATCGTACAGAATGAAGGGAAAGCCACTTGTGGTGACTCATCTTCTGATTTATGAGGTTCAACATGTACCATGAAAAGTGATGCTTGAGGGGGGACGGGTTTCTGTAAGAACCTATCTGTATGTAATTTATCACACAAGCACTCCCCCACTGACCTTAAGTGTGCAGGCTTGTGAGTCATCGGAGCCTACAAATGGTCAGGAAAGGAGCTGCTAATACACAATAATGAAAATTCTGTCTTTCGTGTGCTTTGCTTTCTAAAAGGCAGGAGGGGTACAATGGGCATACGGATATCTACACACTCCTGACTGGGTTTTGTAATATCAAAAAATGGAGCAAGCAAAATCGTTTCAAAATATATCCACCATTAACATGGCCTACATAAAATGCTTTATTCACTTTGAGAGGGATAGTATAAATAAACTGAGATGATGTGGTTGCACAAGTGTGCATACCCTCTTACTTTATACCTGAGATGTGGCATGTTCAGAATTAACCAATCACATAATCACATCATTTGAATCAGGTGTGTTGGAGGAGGGAAACATCTAAAACATGCTGGATAGTGGCCCTCGAGGACTGGAGTTTGTGACCTTTTTATGCTATTTGGAAGTGCTCATAATGTCTAAAACTAAGAGCTACTTCTTGAGTAGTGAGTGATGATGATTTTCTTGAGGGTTTTAAAGTAGAATTTTACATTTTATTCCATTAAATAACAGACAAACATTTGTGAAATTTGTGAATGTATTTTAACAATCAATATATGTGTTTTAAGTTTTTTTTGTAAAAAATATGAATATTGTGCGTTTTTACAGTTATAGTAATTTCATGTTATTTTACATTTGACATGAAACATCAGAGTTTATTTTTTGTAAATTAAATGATATATTTTTTAATACAGAAAAAAACTATAAAATAAAAAGTAAAATTGTGCTATATTACAGTTGTGTTTTTACAGTGTATGAAACACTTTATCTCTGTAAATCTAGCAAGTATTTACATTTTCAAATGATCACATATACAACTTCCCTAGAAAATCACAATGCCCATCATTGGTGAGCTATTTTTACAGCAGGTCCTTGGGCTACTCATGTGGAGGTTGGAGATTACTTGGTGCCTGCGAGCCTCACGTTGATGACACTTGGCCTAAGGCCCCACGTCTTGAAAAAAAAAGCAAAACAGCCCAAAAGCATGAGAGTGCCCCCGCCATGCTTCAATGCAGGTATGGTGTGCCTGTGGTGATAAGCAGTTGATCACATTTGGGAATTATGGCCAAAAGTCCAGCCTTTGTTCCAGTGAATTATAGAAACGAACAAACAAAAATCTCCCAAAGAGATGGGGGACAATGCGTTATGGTCTGATTAAACCAAGCCTAAGAAAGGAAGGGGGGGTGGGGGGACCCCGAGTTAATGTTAATGTTAATCATAGGCACTTAAAATGGGGGCAGGTGTGTGCTGACTCCTATTTAATGTTTAAAAAAATTATTCCAGTTGTCTAATTTTAGTGCCTCTCTGGAAAATTGTACAGATTAGCGGCTAACATTATTTATCTTGGTCTCATTTTGTTATATCACAAAAACCTGCAATTGGAACGAATTCTCTAAATCCATTGTGTGTTGTGATGCTGAAACCGGCAAAGGAATTGGAAACATTTCCTTTAAAATACAAGGGATCACAATTCAACAATTGTTGTTATATTTAGTAAGTATCAGTTTAATTTCCATGATGTTATGTTTTCATAAATAACCCATACATTACCTATCAATATAGTTAAACCCTTTTACAGACCAAATACATTTAAAAAAAAATTCTAAATACAATAATGAAGATGTAATTGAAGAACAGCTTTTATTTAAGAGGTTTGAAAAAAAAAAGGCATTTTGTGTTTTATACACAGAAACTCCATCCATCCATCCATCATCTACCGCTTATCCGGGGTCGGGTCGCGGGGGCAGCAGCTTTAGCAGGGAAGCCCAGTCTTTGCTCTCCCCAGCCACTTCAGCCAGCTCCTCTGACGGGATCCCAAGGCGCTCCCAGGCCAGCCGAAATACATAGTTTCTCCAGCGTTTCCTGGGTCATCCCCGGGGCCTCCCGCCGGTGGGACATGCCCAGAACACCTCGCCAGGGAGACGTCCAGGAGGCATCCGAACCAGATGCCCGAGCCACCTCAACTGGTTCCTCTCAACGCGGAGGAGTAGCGGCTCGACACCGAGTCCCTCCCAGATGACCGAGCTTCTCACCTTATCTCTAAAGGAGAGCCCTACGGAGGAAACTCATTTTGGCCGCTTGTATCCGGGATCTTGTTCTTTCGGTCACGACCCACAGCTCTTGACCATAGGTGAGGGTAGGAACTTAGATCGACTGGTAAATCGAGAGCTTTGCCTTTCGGCTCAGCTCCTTCTTTACCGCAATAGACCGATACAGCGTCCGCATCACTGCAGACGCTGCACCGATCCGCTGCACCGATCCGCTGCACCGATCCGCTGCACCGATCCGCTGCACCGATCCGCTGCACCGATCCGCCTGTTGATCTCCCGCTCCAACCTACCCTCACTTGTGAACAAGACCCCAAGATACTTGAACTCCTACACTTGGGGCAGGATCTCATCCCCAACCCAGAGAGGGCACTCCAACCTTTTCCGACTGAGGACCATGGTCTCGGATTTGGAGGTGCTGATTTTCATCCCAACACACTCGACCGCAAACTGCTCCAGTGTAGATCACGGCTTGAAGAAGCCAACAGCACCACATGTTCACAGAAACTCTAATGTGATAAATGTAAATATGACCACAAATATTTTTTTAATCAATGATTACCTCTGGCATCCATTGATATGACAAAATTCTTAATGCTCTCTATGGATATGCGTCACCATGCCCTTCACTACAGCCACCTTTTCCGTTTGTTTGTGGGTCTTGAGAAAGGCAAAAGCCATTTATCTTCAGAAAATGAAAAGCATGCTGTATTATTTTAAGATCCAGCCTCTGACAGTTGAAGTAAATTCCAATGTTTTGGGTCATTATCCAAGTGCACTGTGACACGCTCCCCTGTCAGTTTTATGTTATGTAAGCAGAGACTATTACCATATGCACTACAGTTTACACTTCCCTATCATCTTTGCCACCCCAGCTCAGAGCCTATTCCATTAGCAGCCATACATAACTATACACGTTGTAATACGTGTGACCGTTTGACACATGATGTGGCGCACATACATCACGAGTGTTCCTTTGCTCTTCCCATCATTCTGATGCACGGTGACCTTGAGTTCTTCTGCCCAGAGAATGGGATTCTTAACATGTAATGTGTGTGCCAGTGCGTTGCGCATTTATGCATACATGTACAGTATGTATTTCTGTTTGTTTATTAGTGTGTGTACATGCTTCTCTTGCATTGGATAACACTTAACCTTAGTTACATGCCTACTTATAAGTCGACTTTCCAAAATCTATATATATATCAGAGACAGAAATAAAGCAGCTGATGTAATATCATCGCAGCAACCCAGCATTTGTTTGAGTAGCATTGCATCGTCACCACCTTTCTCCTGCAACGGATTCAGATTGGCCTGATGCAGTCATCCGACACCAAATGTGACTCACTTTCTCAGAATTAAAATAGAATAATCTCGCTTGAATAATGTGATGAAATATTGCATATAAATACAAAATGATCCCCTCTAACATCCGTAATGAGCTGAATTCATTTTTTGTAGGCGTCAAAAAACTGCTTGGAACATCAAAAAAATCACAAATGTTTGTTTTGTGTGAGTCAAGTACCCACACAAGGGAGTAATTCTGAGAAGAAGAAAAAAACAGAAGGTAATGCAAATGGTATAGGTTCTGGTATTATTGAACGCCTTACCTTGATTTTCAAGTAAATCATTTCCAAAACAATGATTCCTACTGGCACACACTTTGCTGCATTGTCAATCTTAGCAAGTCATTTCAAGCCAAAGAAACAAGTTAAAGTAAAAATTTCATTTTTGTAATGGAATCAATTAATCTTTTATTATTATTTTTTGAAAACTCTAAAGACCAAATTATTAAACCAGCCTTAGAAAGTGTGAAAAAATGAATAAAGTATTTTTGCCATGTACGGTATATGTAATTTGTGACCATTAGGTATGTAATCCCTGTCATGTTTTGGTTCTGTGGGGTCGGATTTTTGTTTGATTTTGGGGGTTCATGTTTGATGTTTGTCTGTGTTCAGTGTTTTGTTTTGTGTTCTTTGTCTTTCCCCTGTCTCGTTATGTGTAACCACACCCACCTGTGTGTCTTCCCTTCCCCTCTGTGTCAACCCATCAGTGCCCTCTGCCGCTGTGTTTTGTCAAGTAATTAGCAGAAGTGTATTTAGTTTGTGGGTTTTGTTCAGTCAGTGTGGGTGCAGTGTCGACGTAAAGTGTTGAAGTTCGAGTCTTGTTTTGTCACAGATAACATATGGACAAACAACCACAATAACATTCTGACCTATGGAAACCTTAGAGTCAATGAACCTACTTTGTAAGAAATCTGTTTTTGGATTGTGATAGGAAATCTGAACTGGACTGGGCGAGAGGAGAGAAGGTGAAGAGACTTGGGGCTGCAGCAGGCGGGAATCCATAACTTGAGAGGTCCGTTTCAAATGTTGCTGGCTTGACGGAACGAGGTCGACCGGACCGGAGGCGAGGCGAGGCGAGGCGAGGCGAGGCGAGGCGAGGCGAGGCGAGGCGAGGCGAGGCGAGGCGAGGAAGCGCCAAGAACCACAGACTCCCACACTTTGACATCAACAATGCTCCCACACAAACTGGACAAAGACAACAGACTAAATACACTAACACTAATGAGACACACCTGGGGAACACAATAGGCTGAGGGCACTGATTGGTTACACACACTGGGAAGGGAAGAAGCACACAGGTGGACGTGATCAGACATAATGAGACAAGGGGAGAGACTAGGTTACACCAACCACAGACAAAAACGACAAGAACACCCAAAACTAAACAAAAACCCAACCACACAGAACCAAAACATGACAGTGTGTGCTTCAAAAATGAAACCAAGGACAAGTGTAACATGTTAAGTCTTGATTGGAATTCAGAACCCTTTTTCTTTGAAATAGTAGTGCCCGCCAGTGCAGTTCTACTTTAACACACTGTGTTTTGCAGTAAATTACAGTGCATCACCATATTGCTATTTATAATGGTCATTTTCCTTCCTTTTTTTTGTACATTTCACTTTGACATTTGCCACATTAGAGAACTCAAATAAATCCAGATATTTATGCTCCCCTCTTCCCTCTCTGGACTAATTACATTGTAGTCATTCTATAATTCCTCAGTCCTCTCATTTAGTTTTCCTTTTCTCCCACATATGTTCCTATAGTAGCTAAGGCTCTAATTAGATACCAAAAATTAAGTAATTAGGTGTTAATGGATTGTTCTGTGAAAATGAAGAGTGAGCATTAAAATTGCTACGTGTGCTAATGCCATCTAGTGGCTGCTGAGAGAAAGAGAGAGCGAGAGAGTGAAAGAGAGAGAGAGGAGAGAGAGAGAGAGAGAGAGAGAAAGAGAGAGAGAACGAGAGAGAGAGAAGCTGTCATGTTTTCCTCTTCACCCCAAACATAACTAAGCCCTCTATTATCAATTAATAAAGACAGACACTGATAGGGCACACACAGGCCAATAAATAGCCCCCTTGCTAAGTTATTTGAGTAGCGCATATGGGAAAGTCAGTCGCACCTGAGTAAATCGTCGGTGATCCCCGGGAGACCAACCCTAAACATTTGTCTGCTCACGTCCTCTATGCCATTTTTCACTTCAATAAATCCACACGTTACGCGAAGGCTGCACCGTTGGATGACGTCGACCTGAACCACTTTTGACTGACTGCTGTGTGGGAGTCGTGCACAGAAATAACGTCTCACAATGACGTCAAATGGATGTGTGAATTACTTCCCTGCGTGTATTATAGCGTGTATAGCGGACGCGACTTGGAGCTTGCATCTCTTCTGAGCAGCTGCGCACTCAAATGAAAAAAAGAGAGAAGACAATTCAGCAGCGTCCATTTCCCAAGTTTGCGGACGTTCAGCATATTTAAACTCATTGTGTGGATGTGTGTGCGCGCGTGTGTTTTCTCCCTAAAGAGAAGAGAGTGGCTGCTGACAGAGACCACTTGTACGCAACTGTGCCAGGAGACAGGGAGTCTTTGAGGGCTTCTGGAGCGGACCAGACCGGCATATCAATTAGCGACCAGTGGAGAGACTAGTTGGGTCCAAGCATCGAATAAACCACAAGGAAGACAGCGAGGGTGATGGCTAAAGGGAGGGCAGCAGAATAAAAATCTTCTCTCGTCTCGTCGAGCCACGTGTGCGCGCGGCCACAAAAAAAAAAAGACGCAGGAGCTCCTTTCGCACTTGCTGGCTTTGCGTTGCGCATATGTGACAGCCGCAGCGGAGGAAGCGGTGAACGGTGGGATTAGACACTGCTTCTTCCCGGCTGAGGACTTGACTCGCTTCAACAATGAACACGAGCTTCTTGGTTCTGGTTGTTTGTTCTGCGGTATTTTTCGCCGGGCTGCAGTGCACCGCGCCAGCGGCGACAGACGCCTCCGCGGCCGTCTCCGGTAATACGAGCGGCAGCGGGGAAAACGGGGCTAAAAGAGACTTAAATCAAACCATAAACTCCCGGTTGAAGAGGAAAACCCTGGCTGTGGATTTTGCGGTTCCCTCTTTGCTGCGCGCCTACCTGGCGGAGTTTGTTAAGAGACCCCTAAACGGAGATTGCCAGACTTTTAGAGGATGTTACACAGTGAGTGCAAACTTAAAAATGCACTGCATACCTTTACAGAAAACCATATCGACTTTTGTCGACCAAAGGTCCCCAGCATCTGCAAGAAGTAACACATCTGTTGACGGACAGCTTCCTTTCTTTTCCAAGCGGCCGCTGTCCAAAGTTCTGAAATTAGGTCTGACTAAAGCCAGTCGCAAATCAAATCAAGTGGTGGTGGAAATAGGAGAGGATATCATCAGGACGGGATGCGGCGGCTTGTCTGTGTACGAGGAGGCGCCCGTGCTCACCCTGGAAATGGACCTCACAACTATTTTGGAGTGGTGGCTTGGCGCAGATGGAGGCCGACTGAGGGTCCGGCTCATGCCCGAGAAAAAGGCGCAGGTGCCCGGGATCGAGGACCGCTACACTGCGGCGATACGAGCAGCGGACCCCCGCCTCTTTCTCCAGATTTTCTCCAGGGGTGAGTCCTCACATCCCCACTCTCTCTATGCCACTTCTCACCATCCCTTATCTCCTTAAAAGTATATTTTCTGCCCTTCAAAATATGAGCTGTACATGTTGCTATGCATGTATTGACGTTAGCATTCAGAGGAAGTTGTTGTCTGATCATATCACTGCAAGAGGTTGTGCTTGTGTGTTTGGAAGAAATAACAGTCAATAGCTGATCTGATTGAGCTTGATTCCCTCATGCTCCTGCTTCATTACTGATGCCAACAGCAGCACTTAAAGATGAAGTGCATATTGATTTAATTCGCAGTCTTGTATATTTGTTATCGCGGGCCTCCATTGTGTCTTATCTGATTATTTGACACAGAGACGGAATGAGGTTTTTTTCCCTTTTAAATGATAACATGGATCCTTCATGTGTGTTGATTTAAGTCATAGCAGTCCCTGCAGGGCCTCTTGGTCTCTCTCCCTTCTGGAGTCTCTTTGCCACCCACTTTGGGGAAAAAAAGGTTGAAATGAAGGTAAAGGGCATTTTTCTGATTAGGCCCAAATGAAGTCTTTATCTCCAAGAATGCTTTTGCACTCAATACTCCAGGGTTTTTCCTACTCTCTTCTGAGAATCAGCACAGTCAGTGTAATTGCTTAATCGCTTTGATGAGGGAGGCTGTCCTAGAAAAATGCAATGAAACCCATCAGACAAAAGCAAAGACGAGCCTAGCTTGAGCTCGTTTGGATGGAAGCGTGCATATGTATAATATGCGTATGCACCACCCACTGATGATGGCAATACTGTACAGTCCACAAAAGTAAGACCTCGTGGCATTTTAATTGGTGTTTGCTTTGTGGTTTTGCTGTTTGTGATGATAAGAAATGAAATTCATCAAAAAATGAAAAACATATGCAAAACATAAGCAACTTAACTGTGCTACTGCCGTGGCACCCAAGAGACATTCTAACCCACACAAATGATAATGTTAGCAAGGAAAAAATAGATTTTTTTATATTCATCTTTTTAAGGTCATGCTTTTAATTATCAGCACCTCAGCATAGCCCTGAAATGTCAAACTGATCTGCTGCTTGGCAGCCCAGTAATCACATGACACCAATTGCACTTCAGGCTGTTGACCTGTGGAACTGACAAAATATGAAGTAGGGATCAGGTCAACTTCACTTCATAAAAGAAGAGGTTTGCATTACAAAGGTTAACAAAAGTGGGTATATGGAACATGCACATCACTACACACATATGTGTCATTCACTCGGGTGAACGCACAATAACACTTGACATGTCATCGAGGTTGCAATGCAGTCATTTGACAACACTAATGTGACTAATCCATTATTGCCTTATTAGCCCTCCAAACAAATTAATATGGCTACTTACTGTGCTTGGTGTATGCCACATACTAGAATACCAGAATAGAATAGAACATAACTCTTTCTTATATAGCGCATGTACATGGATGGGCGATTACTGATATCGGGTATTGCTATCAGGCCGATACATGGCCTTATTTTAAGGTATTGATACTTGTCATGAAGGCCGATACCAGTATCTGCCGCCTTCTTGTGGCCATTTATTGATCAAGAATTATAAATAAGAAAAAATGTAAAATTGCCATTAATTTCATGCAATTTTAAGAAAAAAAAATATATTGGGATACATATGTCTTTTAAAACAAAAAACTAGAATTTCTGTCATTGTTTTTTTCTGCGGGGGCGGGGGGTTATGTATTAAAAGTGCTAGCGGTATCAATACTTAGTATCATTATCAGTGATTACTCAAGAGTTGAGTACTCGTACTGGTATAAAGTGGCATTGAACATTTCTAGTTATTATTATGCTAATTTTAAATATTTTACACTGATAGTAGTGATGGACAAACGAAGCTATTTAGCTATATACGAACTATTTTTTGACTCCTCGAGATGCTACTCTTGGTTTAAAAATGTAATGGAAATTTAGTAAATGTCCATTCCACGAGCCTTTATCTTTAAACCAAGATCATCATCTAGAGGAGCAAAAAATATCGCAAGTGCTTCATGAAGTTTCATTTTCCCATCACCACCTGATAGTGTAGTGGTTCAGTCACCTGACTTGTGATAGGCTGTTGGCAAACCCGAACAGTAGTGTGTTGGACAAATGAAGCTTCATGAAGCACTTACGATTTTTTTCCCAACTCTCCGAATTGACACTCTTGGTTTAAAGATGCAGTAAAAACGTAATCAGTTTCCTTTGAACTAGCCTTTATCTTTAAAGCAAGAGCACCATCTAGAGGAGTAAACAATCATCACAAGTGTTTCAAGAAGCTTAATTTTCCCATCACTGTTCGGCGAAGAGGATTAGCAGCAGTATGTAACTTGGCTGGATACTAATTTGAAGGCAAAACGTGTTTTTGATCATTGCTGTATGCTTGATATGGTTTATATTGTACTGCATGTACCACAACGAATACCAGATAAAAACATGAAGTCATGAAGGCAAAGTGAGATGTCAATTTGTTGTTGTCCACAAACAGTGCTGTATCATTAGTCTGTGATAGTTTGGGGCCTTTCTCAGAAACAACTTTGGTGCTTTCTCTAATGACTAGTCATAATCTTGTCTGCAGCAGGATTCGAATCTTGACCCTTGTCATACTTTGCGAACAGAGCTACTTATTGGACAGAACATTAAGCACACCTGCAAGAAGGTCCAATGCAATAGCTGTATCAATCATACTGTATTTTCAACTCGTATTAGTGTTCAGTTTTTAGTCATTGAGCAACTCACAAGATGAGCCCATGTAGAAGAGCGGGTGCCATTTTTCTCCTCCTTACAGATGCCACAACCTAGCATAACTCAATCCAAAGATATGTTTGTTTTGCCATGTACAAAAAAATAAATATCCCCCTGATTGGTTGATTGAGTTTGACATTTCACTGCTTAATGTGCATGCTTGTTTCCCTCAGCCTCAAGTAAAATACTAGCTATTAGCGTTGGAATAAATGGCTGTTATGGCACCCTGAATAATTTGACAAGCATGCAAACATGCCTGCAGGAATCAATGCATGAAACACTGCTTGGATGAATTTATTACTTACTTGGGCAGTGGGCCTTCAGGGGGAAATTATTACTGTGAGTTGTTTGTACAAGAGTAAGCGTTTGAAACCATGCGAAGGTGCGATCAAGTTGACCTCTACTTTTGTAGCCTCTGTTATAGTTACTAAGTGGTGCCTTCATAGCTTTTAAAACAATAACCAACACACTGTAACACAAAGGGCATCCCAGTTTTGTTAATATGCACATTCCTACCCTCAAGTGAAAATCTGCTGCCAACACGCTTGTAAGAAAAACGGCACATTTGTAGGCTTTTTTCCGCCCTATTGCCGCAAAACAAATACACACTCGTGTGATCTCATCAGATCCTCACGCTAGCTTCCTGTGAGAGGCCTTAAACACAATCCAACGGTTCCACCAAACAATCTGAATCACAACCTTCCAAACAGGACATTGACATTTCATGCAGCACAACACAGTTATCATGTATTCATTCATTCCACAGCAATCAATGCTTGTGTGTTATCAGACAGAAAATGATTACAATCATAATAACCTTATCAGATTACTGCTCAATGCTGCCAGATCCCTTGCAGCAACGGTTTAGAATCAGGAGAGAGGAACATTCGTTTTTGTTTGTTTATCATCTCCAAAACTGCACCTGCCTTCACATAACACATAATTGTTAACATAGTCAGAGCAGAAATACGGCTGAGTTTATTGATGCTATCGTTATGAACAGAAGTCTGGTGTTGAAGTCTTAGACATGATCATGTAGCACATAATATATTGGCCTGCTTCTTTAGACGCACATGCCAACATGGTGATTAGGACCTATGGGAATTTTTTTTAACATGAACATCATGCAAATCAACTTGTGATTGTGATTGGTTAGCTAAATTGATTGATTGGCTAGCTCCAAATTATGTGTTTTTATTGGTTTAGACAAGCAAATGTGTCATGTCCACTGCAATCATCGATGAGTCCGAAGAAGGAAAATGCTAATTGGCATATACAGGTTTTTCTTTACAATTATCAGTCTATCAACCGAACATCCCTACTGAAAATGCATATAAAAAGCATTAGATTGGTGGGGATGTCTCCTTTCACCTGTGATTTGCACTGAGACCCAAAGGAAAAGTGACATGACATTGCAAGGAGATAGGTTGAACTTGTAATCAATGAGGCCACTGACATTAAAAGCTTGTATCAATCAGATGTTAATGGGAAAATCAATAGGGAGTCAGAATGACAAGACCCTTTATTATTAATGCATCGCTATGATCAATCGACTCTGCAGTATAGTGTGACATGCCACTAGGACCCGGGGAGGCTACACCTAGCAACTCACACAGATCATCAAGTATACAGTACGCAGAGCAGTGTTACGTCTTAACTGGGATTACATTATTAAACATAAATTACGGAGTGGTTGAAGACTGAGGCTAGATTAAATATTTAAAATTATTCAAAGAATGATATGTTAACACCCACTGGCCACGACATTTGCTACATCTGCTGAATCTAATGATATCCAATTGGTTTTAGCTAGCTTATTTCAGCTATCTTATTACTGCACTATGTAATACTATTCTATTATTGCAAGGGACATTTCAAATTATGACTTGTTTGGCAGTGTAGACAGTGAACATATTAACTAGCAATATTACCTTATTTTAGCTACCTTATAACTGCACTATGTAATACTATTCTTAGTCTCGCTTTTGAGACTTGAGTCCTGTGTCCCAGCGTATTTCGCAAACCTCATTGTTTTGTCCCGCTATTACCCAGATCCCGTCCCAGCATCCCGTTTTTGCCATGTGTATGTCATGCACACAGTTGTCATAGCGATTAATATGATAAACCAATTAAAAGGGAATTTAACTGTTAAATTCCTTCCTATTCCAAATTCACATTTGCGTTCTCATTCACATCCACATCTACGGACTTACGTAGCAGGCCAGACCAGAACTTGAACTACTTCCTGTTTTTGCATCTAAAAATCATGGGAAATGTAGTCCTACTGCTACTATCCACTGTGGTCGCCATGCAGTTGGTGGTCAGACAACGCAAGCTGAGCTTTCTAGCGGTATATTTCAATGTTGAAATGCGTGACCAGCGCGAGGTAAACAGCACAGCCAGCTTCCAGTAGCTGTCGGGACCAAGCAAAAGAGGTGCATTAGCTTGTTTAGCGCCGTTGAACAGTCAACCAAGATAGCATTTAGCATGAGCAATTCACGTGCATGTGGGCTGTCTTTCGCACCTCACCAAACCCTAACCCACACCAATTTATTGTATATTATATAGCGTCCCACTTTTTAATTTTGAAAATCTGGCCACCCTCACTATTCTACCATTAGCATGAGCAATTCACGTGCATGTGGGCTGTCTTTCGCACCTCACCAAACCCTAACCCACACCAATTTATTGTATATTACTGTATATAGCGTCCCACTTTTTAATTTTAAAAATCTGGCCACCCTCACTATTCTACCATTATTATTAACATTTAAAATTACAACCTGTATGACAATGGGTGGGTTTTCATCCACCTATTTTTATTCAAATTTTCAAGAATTGCGAAATAGAAACTGAATAGAAACGCGAGAGGGTGGTTTTTGAACTGTATCGAAAAAAGGAAAATGCACATTTTGGCGATGGAAACAGGTTTTGCGAATAAGCGACTACAAAACCGCATATACGTCGCACGTTTTGACCGATACTACGTCACACGCACGTTTGTAGTCACAATAAATGGCGGATGAGGAAGTAAGATATGTTTGAGGAGACAAAGAAACATTCTTTTATAATTAATTAAAGAAAAAAAAACATTAATGCAATTTTAGATGGCTTATATGGTGCATATTCGCAAAAGAAAAGCGGATGGAAACTGGCATAAATCGCATGTCCGTTTTGTGCATTTTCACAAAATTAGCATAATAAATATTTCGAAACATTTGGATGGAAACCTGACTAGTGTAAACATGAGAATATTACCTTTGAAAATTCAAAATATTTATTGCAGTTATTGAATTTGACCTTATCTTAGAATGTACAGATATATCGTACTACCACAATATATTGTCGTCGTCATGACACGATGATATTAAAAGCAGCACATATGTTAAAAAAGTCGAGTTGATTTCCATTTGTGTAGTTCTAGCAACCTCTGGGGGCTATTTTTTTTTTTTTTTAGCACAGTTTAATTTTCACAAGGCATGTTTTGGCCCTTATAATGGTCAGATGAAGTGGATATCGTTACATATATATATATATATATATATATATATATATATATATTTATAATATTTGTATAATATTTTTCATTGCTGTAATGTACAAAATCACAATATTGTGTATGTGTTTATTTAGTATGAGCTTCTTTTTTTTTTTTACAATATTGTGATCTTTTTTTATAAAAAACAACCTCCCCACAATATTGTGATTGGTATCGTATCGTGATGTTTGGATATCGTTCCATCCGTAGTTGTACATTTTTCGGTGTATATAAGTCTGTCCTTGAGAATAAGGCGACATGCACTGCATCAACATTATAAACATAATTTCACCATTTTGGCACACTTGGCTCCTTTACGGAGCTTACTCACCAGTGTGTTTTACTGCCGCATGTCAATGCTTTATTCACATGGAGACCCGCATGACAAAGGTTTCAAACATGGCACATTGTGATGCTCCAGTTTTCAGGAAACATTACCTTGAAGGCAATTACTGTTAGCATGGCATATGGACAGTTCTTGAAAAACATTGCAATGTGATGTCCCACTTTAAACCTGCTAAAAACATATCACAGCGCTGTATTGTGATTTGACTCAAAAAGAAAATCTAATTCCATTATTCTGGAGTTTACGCAAAAAGTCCAAATGTGTGCCACCTATATGATCTTGCTTTAATGTATTTTAGGATATTGAGCATCCTGATTGATGTTCAAGCCCATACACTATCTGTGCTTTGCAAATTCACTGAACTCAAGGTGACTTTGGCTGTGAATTCCCTTTTCACTTCTTATTCAGCACTGTCTTCGCCTACTCTTCACCTGATGTTTTAGCTATTTATATATGCCTGCAAGCTGCCTGTTTGATTAATGGTGATGCTTTTAAGAAGCCTCGTGCCCAAGTAATGCTTAAGGCTTGCTATGAAGACATGCTGTACATGAATGGTTCCCTCTGATGTTCCACTTCCATAATGAGAGAAGTGAACAAGTCTGGAAGTTCCTTTTATTTATTTATTTATTTATTTATTTATTTATTTCTACCGGGGCTTTAGGTCCTTAAATTATTCTTCATTTACATGTACTTACTTAGCACATTTACAGTACAGTACAGTAAAGGTGGTAATATCAACAAGCAGCAAAGGTATGTGAGTGTTTGTGAACGTAACAAAGGTTGGTTTTTCGTCAGTGTTCTTCAAAGGTTACAAACGGTTGCGAAGACGTTCACAAACAGTTTTAATGAATAAAATAATTAAAATGTTTAAAAGTATGATAGAGTGATGAAAAACAAACGAACAAAACAAAAGGTAAATCAAGAAGAAATCAAATCAATGTAATTCTTAAAGTGACAAGCTTGCATGGTGTGCATTCTATGCAATGTAGTTAAATGACCTCATGGTGCATTGGGGATAATATAGCTTCTGTACTGATGTGTTGGATGTCCTCCAATTCTGGGAGGAGTTTTAGAACCATATGGTTTGTGGAAGGTATTCTCTCCATATTTTTTTTCAGCAGGACAGAAACAGCAGCCTGCTTCTGAAATGCTCCTCTGATTACTGTGTCAAGTTGCTGGTGGATGAACAGCAGTTTATTGGACAATAAAGTTCATTTCAAAGTGGAATTATGGCAAACCTCTTACTTGATTGCTGGGCATGAATGCACCACATCCTAATGAATCACTTGGAATCCTTTTGCTTGGGCCACGTTTGTTCATTTGCCTTTCGGAGTCAGAGAAGTGGTGTTTCGTCATGTTTTAACAATTACATTATGCAAAAGAAGATCAGACAGGGACATAATGCAGAGTGAAGTGAAATATATATACATAAACAGCCAATTATAGTAAATATTAATAGACCCTATAATTGGACTTCATTGAATGGCTTTAAATCTCAATAGGATTATTGTTGCTTGCATGTATAGTATAGGCCTATTTAGTGGTATACTGTGTTGTGTGCCATTTCATTTTTAGAATTAAATTACTAATACATACAGTGTATTAGTAATATGCTTTTATCATTTATTTTTAACATGCATTGATAAAAAAGCAATCCCGGGTTGACTTGTACGTACTGCCTTTATTGACAAAAGGAAGAATTGAAAAGAGGAGAGAGAAAATATATCATAAAGGTACGTATAGTAGAAGACATAAAATAGTGCATTTTACTGTATGTGATTTTTTTTATAGTGTTATATTTTCTCAAGTCAATGGCAGTAAATTGAGTGTGTGTGTTTTATATATATCTATGAATAGTTTTGCGTTGGTTCTGGTCACACCAGTTGGTGTGGCCTGCGGTGATTGGGATGTAAAATTATGATGTAATTTTTTCACTTTGAATGATTTGTTAATACGTTACACATGCCATTGCCAGATACTTAAACTTTGTTGATCATGGTTTGTTTTGAGAAGAAAAAAAAATCAATGAATGCGAAGACGAAATGGAAATTTAAAGGGACAATAAACAGGAAGGATACGAGGGCACCTGTGCTCTTTGTAATGCAATGAGGCACAGCCAGTGAGCTTTTCTCTTAGTCAGTCCCTCTTGGGTTTTCCACATCATTTGCCAAACTCACATTTATTTGCTAAATTGAGCCAGGTCCTGTAATGCTTCCTACAGCCCACAAACGTCAATTGAAGCAGAGTGTGAACGAAAGCCATAACATTCACCTGGAGTAAGAAAGAAATGACCAAATGCCTCAACTGCCTGACACCAAAGCGCGGCTGCCATAGCAGAGCAGCCTGAGAGCTTTCAAGCCTCATCCCCAGCTCCCTTTATGATCTGTAATGGGATTGTTAAAGAGCGCCAGCAGCATCTTCATCACAGAACAAAAGCCTCTTTAATTGGATTTAATTCGTCATGAAAGGTCGGGCAGGAGCCGTGTTTGACTGAACCTGCGCATCCCTTGAAGCTTTCACGCACACCGTATACTCAAAGCCTGCGGATGATCGGACCTCATATCGCCCATTTTATTCCTGTGGGAGATGGCACACAAATCAATAAAAAAAAAAAAAAAACAGTGCAGAAGTGCCACCTGAGACGCAGTTTGTGGCTTATGGTCACACAAAACTCCGCATGCTTGATGGCTCAAGGGATGGGAGCTCAACTTTTTTTTTAGACATGAAAACCATCTAATCCAGGCAAACCAAAATATTGTTTTTTGTAATAGAACTAATATTATGGAGTTATAACTCAACAGAAAATATGAAGTGCTCCACTGCTGTTAAATGTCAACTTTCATTTGAAAAGACCTCTACAATACAGAGAGAGCTTTTTCATCTTGTTATGGCATGAAGAAGCTGTTCTACAAAGTACCCTAAATCTAATGTAAGGCTGAATTTCAAGGACTTGGACACATTTAGAGATGAGTCAGTTGATCTCAGCCCATTCTGCGTTTATGTGGGTGTTGTTCTAGATCAGTGGTTCCTAACCTTGTTGGAGGTACTGAACCCCACCAGTTTCCTATACACATTCATCGAACCTTTCTTTATTGAATTTGATTTTGACATAGGTATATGGTTTACAGGTGAACAAAATGAACAGGGGGAGCCTTTTCATTGAATATGGCTCTCTTCACTTTGACTCTAGAAAGTGTTGTGTTCTTGTATTCCCCATCTCCATGCATCTTAAAGTGAAAGTCAACCTGAAACATTTCTTGACAATAATATGTTCTATGCGACGTCACTAGTCTAAACAGGACATTCTGATTAGTATTACATTTGTGGAATATGAGTTATGAAGCAAAATCCAGCCATTTTTATCCATCTCAGGGGGCAGCCATTTTGCCACTTGCTGTCGACTGAAGATGACATCACAGTTGCTCACAGCTCACCTGTTTTCTGAAGCTGAGCTATGACTGGTTGTTACCTGAGACCTGAGCAACATTGATGTCATCTTCAGTCAGTGGCAAAATGGCCGCTTCTTGAGATGGATAAATTAGGCTGGATTTTACTGCTTAAATCATATTCCATGAACACAATATCAACCAGAATACCATAATTAGACTAGTGGGGCTGCATAGTATATGTATATACTATATAAATAGATGTATATGTAAAAAAAATAATTTAAAAAATGGGTTAACTTCCCCTTTAAGGATGTATTCCTTTAGTTATGCTATAGCTAGTTGTGCTGGACTAGAATTGCTCTACTTGGCATTGCAAATCATGCAGTTAGGACGCAGACTCTCATCACTCAGTTTTATATTCATAGAGCACTTAAAAACAACCACCACTGGTTTCTTAAGATGGAGCCCAGCAGCATCAGACACAATGAAAGCAGCAGAGGTCCCAGAAGTGAACCCTGTGGAACACCATGTTCCATTACACATGTGAATTCACATTGCACATATTCATCCGACCAACAGTTAGTGTGAAGGGATTACATCATTACTTACAGTAATAAAGAAATCATACAATGTACCATCACAACAGTTAAAAAGCGACTTCTGTCCGCATCAAATTCCCTGCAGCACAGATAGGCCAATTAAGTTGGGTGTGTTTTGACCTCCGCTGAACCCCTGAGACTGACTCACCGCTCCCCAGGGGTGCGATCGAACCCAGGTTAAGAACCACTGTTCTAGATCTACGGTATTCTCACTAAATATGTTCTAACTGAACAAAGATACTGCAATATGCGTTGTTGCAGTTGATTTGTGCTTTCCAAGAACACTTTCTACATCATATTTGAGTATATTTATGGCTAGCGATTTCTGTTGTAATTCTTCCTAAAAATGTTTGACCTTGCTTAGTGCACTGGTACCCAGTTTTACTGGAAAAGAAAAGGGTCTTCTTCAAACTCTAGTTTGTAAGCACAGGTAGGAACTACTTGCGGACCGAGGTTGCCTGTCGTGTGTCCGACAATTTTGGCGGGACAGCTGCAAACTTCACTGACAAGCCCAGAACAAAGAATAACAGAGTAATCCAATCAAACTATTTATATATCACTTTTCATACATAAAAAGGTGTGCAATTAAAACATCAGGGCACAACATAAAAATAAATACAAAATTAACAACAACAACATAAACAACATAAATAAATAAATATACCAGTATTGGCCACCCTCTTATGCCCATTTTATGATCACGAACTGGGAATTAGAAGAATAAAAATATTTGCCATTAATTTCATGCAACTCCAAGGAAAAAAATGCTGTAGAGTATTTCTTTAAATTTATATTTTATTTATTGTGGGTGGAAAATGTTATGTATCAAAAGTCCTAGTGTGTATTGCGACTACTCAAGAGTTGAGAACTTGTATTAGGTCTGAAAAACAACCCTAGTCTCATGTTTGTGTATATTATTGACAAAGGATTGGTTATTCAACAGAAGAAGAGGTCATAGGGGTCAAATGTCAATTCTGTACATATTCATTCAGTCACATTATTCTCTATTTCACAGAGCAAGAGTATTATTTATTGACTGAAAGGCATTTACCCCCGAGATGCTTATAATGTTTTGTGCCAAAGGTCAGGCTTACAAAATTTGCACCTTGAAGCAATAAATAGAATCTTTCCACTGTTGTGCAAGACCTGACAAATTAGCATTTTAATTATTCCATTCTTTGAATGCCCTCAACTAGCCACACGTCTTTCACTGGTCTTTCACTTCATCGAGGGCTTTATTGGAACTAATACTTGACCTTCTAAACAGTAAAGTGTACATCTACTGATGCTTGTGATGGGAGCAAGAATTCCGTCTGCTTGGCTGCTGTGCCAATTTAACCAAAGTATGCTCACAAATATATGTTTTTTTTTTTTTTGAGAGCTCAGTATTGTTCATTCGGTAATTTTACCGTCATCATCATTGCTCTCTTTTAAAAAAATTTTTTTTTAAATTTTGTATGTGCATGAGAATGTGCATGTGCGTGTGTGTGTGTGTGTGTGTGTGTGTGCGTGCGTGTGAGTGTGTACTCATTAGTTCACCTAACACCTATTAAAAATCCCATACCGTTCACCTAAACCGAATACTTCAGAATCCAGCTAGAGTCGTGAGGTTGTCAGGAGACCTGAGGAAGGATCAAAGAAAAGAAAGGAAAGTGAAATCCAGCACCGACCTACTACCCACCGGGTTACCAACCAGAGTCTTTCACCAACCCCAGAAACATCTAAATTCCAACAAATTAGGGAGACCTCAAGAGACCAAAGGAGAGACTGAGGAAAGGAAGGAAGGATAGATGAAGCAGAGTAAGATCCACAGACATCAGTCTCCACCTATTCAACGACCAGGAAGAAGCAGATTGTGTTTGAATTTCGATAGATGCTGGTGTGGTGGATCTGGCATGCATGAAAACCTCTACCAAAGAGGGGAGCCGTCGACCCCGGCCAGGACAAAGCAAGCACAACCCCCCAGGGTCCCCAGGCCATGGCAGCACTGAGGGACAACCACCAGGCCCCGCAGGGGCCACCGGCCGGAGAGCAAACCCAGGAGCCAGGAGCGCCCCCTACCCCAACCCGGCCCGCGCCCCCAACCCAACGCAGCAGGACGGGGCACGGTTTGGGTTATTATTAATACATGCATAGTAATGTGAAAGTGATGACACCGGACTGTGTGAAATAACTATGTCATTATATGACCACCTACAGTATGTATGGGGTTGTATATAAAAATTACATCAGTCATCAAATCAAATGCAAACGGCTTAAAACATTTGTGTCTCCCCCTAAAATGAGATAAACATATTCCTACCACAGAAAAAGACCAGATGCTTCTCAAATGTTTTGAGTGTAATTTATTTAGCAGTGTGCTTCTACGAAGACTCTCTCCATCAGCTCATTCCTGCTGTCACAGTTGACATTATTATGAGCCTCAAATGTGCTGTGCATCTGTGTAACAATGTGCTCAGCTGGACATGTTTCCTTCCTCGTTTGGCAGACGATAGGGATGGCTGCAATACAAGTTGAATTGTTGTTCTCTTTTGCTGCTACTTATTTTTTTCATTTAAAGGGCCCATTAGTAGTTTGTCTCTTTTGAAAATTACTTTTAATACAGTAGCAGAACCTAAAAAAAGAGCAAGAACATTACCAATATTTAATAATTGCACTTAACGTCAGCGTTGTCATCAAAGGAAACATTCCGCTATCCTTCCACAAATTATGATAAAGGTATCAAAACAAAATGTCTCTGACATGCTTTGGTAAAAATTCCCCAATGATAATGAATTACACTACATTTATTAGGCTTGCTTAACTGCTCTGTTCATAGCAGCCTGTTTTCAGGAGGCTCACATGACAGCAGTTTTAAGATCACTGCATTGGCTCCCCGTTTGTTTCAGGATCCATTGTTTTTTTTTTAATGTCTTAACGGTCTTAGGCCATCATATATGCAGTAACTATACTTTGATCATAACAACCTGTGCGGGTCTTGAGGTCATCTGACACCAGCCTTTTAAGAATTACAACAAAAATGTACAGAGTGGCTGCATTCAGCCATTATTACGGTGTGCTGTGGCACGAGGATCAATATTGTTTGTGCTGTCAATGCCTCTGATACCACTGAAATCGATTATCTAACTTAAAAGTCAATACGCTTGATACTTCAGTCATTTGAGGCACCATATTTGCAGTATCCCAGCACAAAGGAAAGCATTATGGCTATTGATTATAAGACTTGCACGAGGACCACACCAAGAGCACAGCGATACAATCTGCACGCAGCAAAAGAAAGTTAATATTTTGCATGCAATGTTTGCAAAGTGGTTCCAAAATCTGTCTGCGGTGGATTTGGTGAACATGTTTATGTGCATTACTGTCTCTGCAGTTGTGTTTTTATTCATGTTTGCATGTCCACTAGGGAGCACTGGGGGGCTTCCATGCAGGCAACACAGCTAACAGAACTCATTGTTGTGAAGCAGTAACCAAAAGACTGCAGCTTGAAGTCACATTAGAAAGGAAGCATGAGGGAGGAACAAAAAAGAAAACATCAGCACATTTTGTTGTTTTTAGTTTAGCAGCAGCTGGACAACACCTTGTATTTCCTTTTTCCCTTCATGACATCCATAAAATGAATCCATAGCAATATCACAACTATTCAACTTCTCATGTTCAGCACAAAAACCTGAACATGATTTTTGGTATGATAAAAACATGTAGAATTATTGTTTTTTTTTATTTTTATTTTATTATTCACCCCAAATGAGGGATGGTGATTGACATAACATGTGGTGCTGATTTAGACTGATACAGAATTTAGTGAACTAGATGATACATACTTTAGTCATCCAGAAGGGAAATTAACAGTTCCAGTAGTCTCCTTAATGAAAACAACATTGCAACACAAGGCAAAGCAGCTATGCCCAAATACTAATAATATTAATGATATGAAAACATTTAAATATTACATTTTATATATTATTAGCCATCCATCCTGCTTTTCTGCCTATCCAGAATCAACAACCACCAAGCCCATAGAAGCCCAGACTTCCTTCTCTCCATTCACTTCGTTCAGTTCTTTTGGGTGATCCACGCCAGCTGAAAGACATACTTTATTTTTGTGCTCAGTGTAAGTCTAGTGCAGTGAGCTGTCTAAATCTGTGTGGGACAGTTTAGACCAAGTGTTGGTATTTTCATTTAAAAAAAAAATATATATATATATATATAGGTTTGCGGCTGTTGTGGGCATGAACAGAGCCGACATGATTCACTGTCAATTGAAACGGCTCCTCCATGCCCTTTAAACTCCCCAAACGAGAAGTGTACTTGACATGGCAGAAGAAGGAATTCATTTTCTGGAGCCTGGCATTTCAAAGCACAATAGTACCCCACACTCCAGCACCCTCCATTTTGGTACAGAGACACCTCCACCGAGTTGCTGATTTTTTTTAAATGTATTTTGTTAAATTTTTATTTCCCTTTTTGTAATTAGTATTATTTAATAATAAAAATGATTATTACTCCTATCATGTTTTTGTTATTTTCAATTTTACTATTTAATTTTTGGTATGGTGTGAATGTGTGCGTGAACATGTTCTTTGGATGGGGAATAGCACTTGACTATCGACAACCTTTGTTTTAATGGAGATATGTTTTGCTCTTGTTGCTAGCAACATGTCCAAAGACACATTTTTTTTTATGTCTCTTCCCTTTGTTTTACCCACCACATAAATGTAAAACATCTATAAAAAATATTTGACAAAAGAAACACGTCCACCAGAATAAGATGACGGCTCAGGGAGGGGGGACTATCTAAAGCTAAACTATCTACAAATATATAAATAGCTATACATTTTCCCCTTTTGTCATATTTAGTTTTTTAAATACAGAAATAAAATAAAAGCCACACTTATTGTGTAGTGGCAATAAGGTGCATGTTGATCAATGTGGAAGATGTTGACAGAGTTGAGGAAATTTGACATTTGCGCTTAACTCCCAAGGTGGAATTAAAACGCTGCATGGCATGAAGGAGGAAGGATTTCCTCCTGCATGGCATGGAGGAGGAAGGATTTCCTCAGTCTGTCAGTGGAGTAGGGCAGTGACAACAACCTGTCAATAAAGCTGTTCCTCTCTCTGGAAATGGTGCTGTGCTGTGGATGCTATGGATTGTGCATGATGGATGCAATACAGCACATAGATGTAGGACTTCATATAAGTGCAGCATGTCAGATTTGTGCATGTCACGCAATTTCCTATTAAATTGCTTGAAGATTTGACGGCTAAGCCCTAAACACTTTTTTTTCTGACAAAAAGTTGATGTGTTTAGCCATTTTCATGTTTTAGTTGCAATCGTTTAGGAGATAACACAACAAGGAAAAACACTCTTAAGTCCTTCACCTATTGCTTTACTGTATAGGGTGGAACAGTCTGAATGTATGATGTTTAATGTACCATGAAGTGGTGTCATGCACTTGTGGTGAGGGGATTTTAGGGTTAACAAAAGGGATAGTATGCAATCTTACTGTAATGCCACAAGCACACTGATAATTAAACACAGCCAAATCTCTCCCTTTCACCCGTCATTCAAAAGGAACGTTGGATTCAACTGCCTCCATGTACTCCAGATTCATGTTTTCACAGGGCCGAGTCACTGCCAGACAAGTATGAGCTGGCCCTGATCTATTGCCTAATAGGCAAGTCATTATAAAATGTTAGACTGCTGCACTATGCTAGACACGATGGCGAATGCAGCTGCCTTTAGGATGAAAAAGCAGAGACAGCCTAAAGGACAGATTATGTAAGAGTTACAAAATGAACTGGGACACTGTCATTTTTGTCTCCCCTTTATATTTCAGACTAGCAGACTTTGTAACTGTTATGTGATATTGATCAAGCTCTAACATATCACAGAGGGATAAAATGGAACAGAAGACAAGATTTGGCTTTGTCTTGGTAAAGTTTTCTCTACTTTTCCTTTTAATTTGCTCTTTAATAACATTGTTCATCATAAAATGATAAAACATGTTACTGGGTATTTGACAAGCAAACCTTTCGACTTAAAAGGTCCTGTTGTGTGTTGGATGTCGACAGACTGAATTCACTAATGGGTAATCTTAGGTAACAGTGCACTATTTAAATGCTGGACTTGATACAGTAATAATCTTGCTTGCAATATTGTATTTGTAGATATAGGCAGTGAAACTAATGTCACAAAACAAATGTATTTTCTTGAAGGACCATGGAATGTGAATTGCATTGGATTGCAATATCGTATATACTCCCCCCCCCCCCCATAATAGTAGTCATTTTCAAGGTGGACATATCAAAAAAAGAAAAGAAAATCTGGACAGCGTGACGATTAGTCGGACAACGCTTGTAGCTGGCTGGTTTACCAGGTAAAAGATTTATTCGCCACTTTCACTGCCAACAACTACTTTGCTAGCAAACGAGGATGGAGTTTGTACGATGTCAAGTTTGTATTCTTATGACATGCTATTAGATAACTATTTGCAAACTGTCATACTATAGTAAAAATATTTGGAGTTGAACGTTGTAATGGAGTCACTGATAAGGTGTAGTGGTACATCCGTTCAACTTCAGTTCTCACTCCGTGACGTTGTGAAATTGAGTGCGAATGGTTGCCCGATTGATCACAACTGAGTTTTCAGGGGGGTAAATTTTAGTGCTGACAATAATATTTTTACATACAGACTTATTATGTAAGTGCCAATGTTCAGCTCATTCATCGGTTCCTTTAAACCCCTTTCACACTGTCCATCAAAGCTAGATTTTCCCGGCTTGCTGTCCTGTGTTTGCTGACTTCCGGCATTGTATCAGAGGCATAAAAGAGGTTCAACACTGCCTACCTATATGTTACGGGATAGTGGGAGGGCCAAACTTGAGAACTCAAACTCACTGGCTACGCCTCTTTCGCTGTCCCAGACACAGCCGTTGGTGTCACCATACATCTAATTATCCACTGTAAATGCAACCCCCCCAAAAAAATACATCTGTTGTCACGGCAAGATCATGGGGTAATGCACCTTTCGCACAAAGTCAGCTGGGATAAACTCCAGCACCATTTCCCTGAACAGGATATGTGCTGTAAAGACTGTATGGATGTTTTAATGGACGTTGAACTGTTCATGTCACCACGCACTGTGACTACTGATTTGCCAGAATTACAAGTGAATCAGCATTTTGATCAGACAGCAGATTGAATGAAAGGGTTTTCTTTTTCTTTTGTGTGCGTGCTGAACAAGCTTTCTACCGATCCAAGTACGTTCACCTGATGGGGGGAGGGGAATTATTGTTTTTCTACGGATGCACCGAAATGAAAATGTTTGTCTGAAACCGAAAATGAAAAATGCTTGGCCGAAAACTGAAACGGCGAAAAAAAAATTATGGCAATTTTGACTATCATTGCATTTATTATAATTGATTACAATTATAATATTCTTATAAAATATTTATTTACTACTGGCATTTTAACAAAGCACAATATAAATTGAAATGTCCCCACTCGCAGACATGTTGGCTAATGGTACATTAAGCACTTTATAGTCAATGTAGTTTGCACAGGCAGGCACGAATGCGTGCGGCGGGACAAGGGGCTGCACACTCAAAATCGGCGCATTCACATATTCACCAACGTTTAAAAATAATTAAATACATTTGTTTGCACCAGTTAATCGTCTTTGGTAACGGACTGCAAAGTCTTGTACAGGTCTCTCGCCACCCGGAGATAGTGGTAAGTGTTTCCGTGTTTAAAACTGTTGATAGCAATAGTGCTAGCATTAGCTAAAGTATTTAACATGGCTACTGGGATGCCGGTGAAAAAGCGGAAGCGTTCGAGGGGCTCTTATGAAAAAAAAAAGGGGGTGAAGGCGCTGCAGGAGAAAGAGTGGCTCACCTGTACTGCAGTACACGTCTTTTTTTCAACACGCTTAAATGTTGTACACCAAGTCAGCTTTAGCTTTAAATGAAGAGCACCATCTAGGAGTAAAAAAAATATCATTCTTCATGAAGCTTCATTTTCCCATCACTAGTTGCCACACCAGACTTCTTCTTTTTTTTGCCTTTTGATACTTGCTTGAGTCTCACTCCTGCAAAGCTAAAACTTGTGGAGTTAGAGATGCAGTCAGCTTGCTGTATTGTTAGTCAATTTATCAAGACCATCCGCAGCTAGATGCTTCCCTTTCTATGCATTTTCTTGCCCTTTTCTTTGAACCACATTTCATGGCCTACCTGTTCAAAGTTAAACTGGTGTTGATCTTCAAATCTTCTTGTCATCATTGACGAGCAATAACATTAAGGCATTGCTTCTCTCTTTATTGTACTGCTGTCTATTTATCCATCTTACTTGACTAATGTCTGTCTACAATGTTCTGATGAGGCTGAGATACTCTTCATTGACCTCAACATACTGCATGGAAGTTAAGGGGAGGCTTTCTTTTAAGTTTTAAACCCTGTCTGCTGTTCCAAATAAATTTGTAACATAGTTCCACAAACAAATTTGAATCGTCCATTAAAACTAATGAACTTTTTTTTTATCCCATGATAGCCATCAAAGTGTCTGTAAAAACTTGATAATACAGTATGAAAGTGACAGGACAGAAATGATCCTTTCCATGGTGCATTGGGACAACAAAATGAAATTACATTCGTGTGTTTGGGTCGCTCATTTTAAGCACTCTCCATTTGTGACTGAGTGTCGTTTATCTTCAACAGCTCCAGTCGCTGCATTTGTATTGAACAGGAGTCAATCAAGCCAGCAGTGAATGCCAGCTGGCTGTTGAGACTATAAAAGCGAAAGAGGAATACAACAACAATGAATGAAAGCGAGAGGCCAATATAATGCGTGCCAGTGGAAACTGAACAGGACCCAGCTTTTACTCTGATTACACATCACATGGGAGGAAGCTATTAGTGATGGATTGCATTGGTTTTGTGGCATACTCGGTATGAGCCAGTGTAGAGATCTTTTGTTTTCTTGACAAACTTTTGACGTGAAAGAAACAGAGCTGGATACTTGGTAGATATAATCATTATTTTTTTTACAGAACTGCTCATTGTGCAATTGAAGCCATTGCATTTTACTGTTCTGTGAAATACAAGCTCTAATTTTAAAATGGAATATTGTGACTTAACTTAAAGCACTAGAAACTGCAACTACAAATTATGGAACTCTGAACGCAGCACATAGAGTAAATACAGTGATGTTACAGTATTAATAGACTTGCATACTTTGATTTGAAATGTTAAATGTTTAAAAAAATATTGGTTTTAATTGGATGTAATCTTGAAACAGACTCACACACACAAAAAGGAAATAATATTCTTACACATGACAAGGGAATATGACTGTCAAACAACGTTACTGTAGATACTAACAAAACTAATAAAATAAAATTAACAAAAAAAAAAAATTGTTAACGGAATAAACTAAAACTGAAAATTCAGCTTTTTAAGAAACAAAAACTAACTGAAACTAAATCAAACGTTTATTTTTTTTTCCTTTTTTTTTTTGGAGAGCTCAGTATTGTTCATTCGGTAATTTTACCGATTTGACATGTCATCATCATTGCTCTCCTTTTTTTTTGTATGTGGGTGATTATGTGTGTGTGTGTGTGTGTGTGCGTGCGTGTGAGTGTGTGTGTATTCATTAGTTCACCTAAAACCTATTAAAATCATACTTTTATAAATCTAACTATATTATAGCGAAAATCTCCATCATTTTCGGGTTTTTTTTTGTCAGTTAATATCATACATGAATGAGCTTTCGGGGTTCATTTTAAATGTATTTTCTGCAGTATTGCTGTACGCCCGTACCAAAGAAGGAAGGTCAAAAAGATCTTTGGAATTTGTAGTTAACTTATTACACAATCATCAATAACTTTTTTGTAATTATTTACTTCTTTTTTTTTTTTTTTACTTCAATTTAGCATTGTGTGAAGTACTACATATTTGCAATGGATACCGCATGTTTTACAGGCTAGACCTATGCATTTATCCTGCACACAGTGCACAGTGACCACGGAAAACACACAAGGGCCGTTAACGCCTTTTCAAGATTCAGAATGATTTTGGTTTTACTCTTTTAAAGGTCAAGCACACGAGCATAAGCATATGCCAAACACGAAAACAACATAAAAAAACAACAACTTTAGTTTCTGGTTTGAGGTTGTTGCTCAGTGGTTTGGTTTCTCCATGCTACATGTTTCTGTAAAACGCTCTAAAAATCAAAGTAAATCTTTTTGTTTATTTTAAGCTAGATGTTGCAAAAAAACAAAAGAGAAATGAAGGCATTCTCCAAAAGAATATATGATGATGGAAACATTATACATTTTTTAAAACACAATATCAATGTATACAATGATGACTTTTGTGAATTATTAATAAAACTACTATTGCACAAACATTTTATCTTGTATTTTAATGTATGTTGTCATTGGACAGCGATGGTATACTTTACCAGAGCATATTGAGTGCAAAATGAGAGACCATTGAATGGTTTTGAAGTGGTGTCCAGGGCAATACTGAATCTTTTATTGCATTTTATGTGCTGAATTGTAGCCTTCGTAGGATTTTAGCGTTCTGCTTCAATGTTTAAGTGTGAAAAATTGAAATATATTCTCCACCACTTTTCTTAACTTATTGATAGCTTTTATTTTTCTTTCCTATGAGCATCTTGCTTTGTGCAACATTGTCATGGAACACTCCCTGTGCTTTTTTTTCTCCTTTTTTTTGTCAAGGTGGACACATTTATTGAGTTTATACTCACAATCACAGGGTGTCTTTTACTTTGACACATCTCTTACGATCAAAAGGATCCTTTCACTGCAGTTTACTCGTCAATCAGTCACACAGATTACATTTACATAAGATCAGCGACCCACTAAATCCTCCTGCAATGTTTGTCACAGAGCACATTTTTTGCACATTTTCTTTTTTTTTTTAACCAAAGGAAAATTTGTTGGGTTTGTCTGGATTCATTTCAACGCCCTACTCATATGGATCTGTACAGTTAGATGGGTTTGTCACAGATTACAATCATTACAATAATTGTAATTGCTTTTAATCTGGCGGGTTGTTAGCTTTAAACTGACTCGTGGGTAAATTGTGATGCTTGCTGCTCATTCAAAAGAGGCTCATCTTCAAATCTAACTACTCCTGGTAGATACCACCTGGTTCATCCCTGCATATATGGCATGCTGTAACTCATCAGCTGGCCAAGACAATGAGGTTTCTGCCACTGACAGAAGTGCATTGATTGATTTTTCAGCACACATTCCCCCACACAGGTTGGCAAAAAATAAATAAAATCAAGAGTGGAGCGCAATCATCCCATGACACAGTGTTTGACATGTGCAGCTGGGGAGAGGTTCGCGCATTGATCCGCACATTGGCCCTCACCACAGGCACGCTCATTTGAATAATAAAGGGGAATATTTTGCGTGGAGTGCCTCAAGACCATCGGAAGAGTCAATACAAACCGCTGAAGAGTGAAGTGAGGGTAGAAATCCATTGGGAATCTTTGTAGGAAAGTCAGGGGCCGATGTGAATGACTAATGAGGGGAAGGGCAATGTGCAGAGATGAAGATTGGAAGGAAGGAAATAGGAAGTAATCAAGAACGAACTGGAGAGAAATGCTGTATTTCATCTTTTCTTTTTTGGCTAAATGGCATACTAATAAACGTATTCTAAAAGGTGCTTTGTGTGGTAAAAAAAATAATAAATGAAAATGGCATTGAAAATCATGCAGTTAGGACGCTGACTCCAATCACTCAACTACATTCATAGAGCAGTTTAAAACAACCACCGCTGTTTTGTTAAGATAGAACACAGGAGCAGCAGATGCAATGAAAACAAGCAGAGGCCCTATAATTGAACCCTGTGGAACACCATATGTTCCGTTACACATGTGAATTCATATTAAACATATTTGTCCAATCACTTTCGGGGTTTTTTTTGCTCGAAATAGCTAATATGAAAGGATTAAAATAATAAATAAATCAAAATTCCTCGCAGCACAGATAGGCCAAGCAATGTTGCGTGATCATCTTCAGCTAATGAAGCCCAAGTGAGATGTCTCATCACCAATCATATAGTCGGGTGTGTGTCTTGAACTCCGCCAAGACTGACTCACCAAACCCCTGGGGTTTGATCGAACCCAGGTTAGGAACCGCTGAGTTAGTTAATGCAAGGCTATGGATTGCACCCCGACTGGCTGGTGACCAGTTCAAGGTGTATCCCACCTCTCGCCCATCGGAAAGTGGATTAATGGAAGACTCTGGATTCTTCTTGACCACAGATTAATTAGCCACTGAACCAAAATGTTGTGAATGCATATTACAAATAACACCAATTGTGTCACATGAGTACTCTCAAGTGCATATACAGACTTTACTGCCGATACAGTATGTGGTGGATAAAAAACACAAAAGCCAGGTACGATTAGAAAACACTTTTTACCCCCTCTCCACTCATAAATTTGCTGGCCAATAAGACAAGCCTCTTATCACTAAAAGGTCATAAACCCACCCAAGGGAGACATTAAGCGTGTCCTCTCTCTCTCTCTCTCTCTCTCTCTCTCTCTCTCTCATCTCAATTCCGTAGCAAACACACATTCATTAATCAAGTTTAACTCATAGATACCCGACACCTTCTAAAGGTAATGCAATCGAATGAAACAACACGGCCTGTTTAATGAGGAAATAGACTTGGATCAAAAAGTAAAAACAACGCAAAAAAGGTTTAAGGATTTGGAAGGCAAAATGATGAGGAAATCAATGCGGAGGGAGATTCAAACACTTGCCAGCCTCGTTTAAATGAATTACAGCCTCACAGCCAGTGTCTTACTTGAAGATTTTTAACACTCAATAGTAAAGCTGCACATCCAGGCCTTTTTTCCCCTCCCCTTTTGTGACCTATGGGGAAGTGATTAATTACATCTTTGTGCACTGCCGTCCATCTGGCAGGGTTACTTACCTCCTCGGGAAGAATGAGTGCTTAAACCTCTACCAATTCATCCGCAGTTGGGTGTCTTTGCCACTAATAGTGGTAATAATTTGAATTCAAATGAGCCATTTTCTGCAGTAATTGAAAAGATTTTCATATTAACATGTACATTAGCAGCAGTTTCCCTGATGCCGCAACAGCTGTTAGGCCACAGGCTATTCATGAACTAGAGTTAAGACCAGAGTTTACATACATAAAGATTATGTAAAGACAAATAGTTTAAAGAAATGAATGTTCACGTGAGAATGTTTCACCAAAAGCACTTTTAATTACTCAGCGATAAAAATTAAATTGTCAGTTTTACGTCGAGGATTGGCTTTTACAGTCGTGCAATGATTTTCTGTGCCTGGTATCATGTACCAGCATTAAATTAATATGAATATTATATATGCTCTGGCTGGTTAAAAATGGGTTTTCTGTGTCGATTTTTAGATATGACGTACAGGCTATCTATCTATCTATCTATCTATCTATCTATCTAACTTTGAGGTGTAGTTGCTTTCAGTGACAGTTCGAAAACAGCATATGGCCTTCAATCAATCAATCAATCAATCAATCAATCAATCAATCAATCAATCAATAGCCTACATTCTTTTTAATTACACAAGGATTTTTGCTATTTGTAGGCTGCCCGGGTCCCTATCACCCGCAAATTGCAGGGGCACATTCTATAGAATATATATTGTGGTGATATTTATTTTTATTTTGTCTTCATGAGCATACGCAATATTGGAGTAATCCAAAAGTAATCCAGTTACATTACTTTAATATTATGGTGCTTGGATTACATTACTAACTACATTTTTAGCAGGTAATTTATAACTGTAATGGATTACATTTTAAAAGTAACCCTCCCAACCCTGTATGTGTGTGTGTATATATATATATATATATATATATATATATATATATATATATATATATATATATATATATATATATATATATATATATATATATATAGAGAGAGAGAGAGAGAGAGAGAGAGAGAGAGAGAGAGAGAGAGAGAGTGTGTATTAGAGCAGATTAATCACATTTTAGAATTTTGATTAATCACGATTAATCACTTAAAGAAAAAGTTTCTTTTTATCAATTTTTTTTTAAAGCGTACCGGTTATGTGTTAATTATTTGGACATTTAATGTTATTAAGACGTCTTCAACATTTTTTGATACACTGCACACGCTCATCCTCCTCTTTTTCTAATCAATGAATTACTTGCATAATTTAAAATGGGGAAAAAATTACCCCAATATTTTGACATGAACAAATATTCTAAATGTCATACGCAAACATTTATTAAATGCTTTACTTTAATGCATGTAATTATAATGCTTTAACTTTGAAAGCACAAATATATATATATATATATATATATATATATATATATATATATATATATATATATATTTATTTATTTATTTTTTGCACATTTTTAAATCTGTAAAATAAAACTTTACCTCAGTCCTCACAAATATATGCATTGTTATTTAATTTACTACTGGTAAATTGTGTTAAAGTGTACTCTTTTGCCCAATGTTGAATGCTTATTATTTTGTTAAGTTCAATACGGATGCGCATTGTAAATAAATGAGACAACTTTACTACAGAGGAACCAGAAACGATCAACATGTTCTTAAGAGCAATCTAATTTTAAATAAGTAACTCGCGAACTTCTGCACATTTTAAAATTGTAAAATACAACTTGATACCAGTCCCCACAAATATAGGCAGTAAAATTTAATTTATTACAGCTAAATTGTGTTATAGTGACTCCTGTTCACGACGTGTTGAATGTTTTTTTTCTCGGATGCACTGTAACACCGCTCTACTTCAAGCGAACACATCGACACTCTCACTTGAACTCTTACGAGCTATTTTGTGGAGTTGCTAGGAAGTGGCTTGGGGTCACTCCAAGTGACAAGACGGCGTCAATTCGGCTCTTGGCTCTCACAGGCGTGAGACCCCATGGACACCTCTTGGAGAGAGAGCTGCATACCATAGGCCAGGAGTTGCATACAGTACAGAGGCCTGGATGGTTTTGCGACAGTGTGGTTTTGTATGTGCCAAGTTCATTCCTGCTGTTTGTACTAATGCCTTTCAGTTTTGCAGCCACAGCATTGTCTGACTAATGAGGACAAGGCAAGTTCAGCAAGAAGCGGAGAGAAACGGATAAACGTCTCACTTAATTCAATACCTACAGTCCAATTTAGGATTCCATAAGCTTTACAATAAGGCTCAATGAAACTACAAACCCTAATTCCTATGAAATTGAGACATTGCGTAAAACAAAAATAAAAACAGAATACAATTATTTGCCAAACCTATTCAACCTATATTGCATTGACATGACACAGACAAGATTATTAAGATATTGTTGTTTGTTTTTCTTTGGCAAAGTTTTCTCTCATTTTGAGTTTGATGTTTGCAACATGTTCCATGGCCTTAAAGTTTGGTACATTTCACTGGTGATCAGATTAATTAAAACAGGTGAGTGTCGGGAATGGATATAAAAGGAGCATCCACGATAGGCTCAGCTTTTTACAAGCAAGGATGGGATGAGCTTCACCACTTCATAAATAGTCCAATAGTTCAACAGGAATTTGGGGATTTCATAATCTACGGTTCATTCATAATATCATCAAAACATTCCGAGAATCTGAAGAATTCTCTGCACGTAAACAGCAAGGCATCTACAAATGCAAGTTAAAACACTGCCTGCAAAGTGAAAGTCACACGTATATCAAAAGCATACATTTGACTCTATTTAGTGTAAATTTGACTCTATTTCGAGTGGGACCAAATAGACTCAGTTTTAGAGTAATATTTACACTTGGAAGATCGTAAGATAAGGAATTGAAAAAAAAAGTCACTCAACGGTTGAGGGACAAACTCACGACCTTCAGCTTGGGAGACTGCCACATTACCACCTGAGCTACACCCTTTCTACTGTTTTCATATATCCAAGAGACCAAAAACATTCCAGCTGACACGAGTGATATACTAACATATAGCAGGAGCTGCGTGGCTCAGGTAGATCAGACCTCTCTCATTTTGAACATGTGTGACACATTTTGAGAAGCAAAATACCACAATGGACACCCTGGACCAGGGATGGGCAACTGCGGCCCCTGACCATATTCTGAGTGGCCCTTTGACTAATTCCCCCTCCGGAAAAAAAAACCCTTCTTTTTTTGTTTTCCAAAACCCAAAAATTATTCAGAAAATCATCCAGTAGAACAGATTTTAAAAATGGTGGCGCTCTCCAGCATTTAAGTTGCCCACCGCTGCCCTGAATGGTTGAGCAACTGAAGTTGAAGAAAAGGAAAGGTTTCAACCTACAAAGTTTCAACAAAAGTACAAAATAAAGGAATAATCCAACTGGGTTGACATCCTACACTATATGGCAATTGTGTGTGGTTCTGTGCAACTAAAGCAGATTGTTCAGAAAAACCTGCATTACGTATTGGCAGGTTTTTGTGGTATGTGCATTGTGATCTCATCAGATGACATATTTTTCAAATATCAACACATTCTAAGCTTTCTACATGGCGCTAAGGTTGTTAAATAAATTAAAAGAAGAAGACTGTTCTACAGCGGGGAAATTCACAAGTTATAGTAATAAGCAAAATATACTGCTACGATCGTGTACTGGAATAATGAACCCCAAGAATAGGGCTGACGACACTTCAACAAGCACGACAACGTGATCAAGAATAAAGCAACACATGAATCTTCAAGTGCCCACTTCACGGGGCGGTTGTTTTTGACACCGTGTGACTAGGTTGCCCAAGTCCAAAAATTAATAAATGTCTGCGCTCCACCATGTCATGACCATGTCTGTGTCCATGTGCGATTGACAAATCTCATTTTTGGGTCTCAACCCATCAGTTGGGAATCACTGCTCTGACAATAAATAAGCATAAACTGTTGAAAATCACTGTGTAAAGTACGGCCTGATAAAATAAATGGATCCAGCATATTTGGGACACAACTAAGTGCAATTGCACATATCTAGCTAAATCATGAAGCATTTGGAAAATGATCTTCAATATTTTTGTAAGCTAAGGGTTCACATCCCCAAATAATTATCTGCTTTTAATACTTGAGTAAACCCAAAACGTCCTGACATCACAATACTTTGGAAGGCAAGACATAAACGCTTCTAGTTTGTACCATCTCCTCAGTGTGAATATTGCATTGATTGGGGGTTATGCAAGGTAAACCAAGTCAAGTGAAGTTTATCTGTATATCTCTTAATCACATAAGAGTCCCAAAGGGCTTCACAAGTCCACAGATGACAAATATTAGCGACATTGCCTGATTTAAACCCTTCAACCAGTAAAGGAAACACTCAAAATCCCTTATAGGGGAAAAAAACACAAAAATAATTATTGTGAAGAGATGGCAGATGGGGGGAATCCCCCTTCCAGAATGACTAGGTTGCAATGGATGCGGAGTCTGCAACATTTAACATCATAACCCAAATATGTAATATTCTTCTCTCAGGACCTTCAACAAAGCTGCTTTATACGAAACTTCAAAGTTTTACTGCACACATGCTGCACTGATTACACTGAACAGTAAACAAAGGGAATGGTGAGGAAAACAATGTAAACACCTCACGGGATATGTTATGATTCTCTGATAACAGTTTCGACTCCAATGTTCTGAATGTGGGTCAGTACCCTAGGTTCCCTTCATGAAATATCTAAAGTGAACTTAAAAAACAGTTGGATCATTCGGAGACCAAACTGTTGGTGCAGCTGTCAAGAAAAATGAAAGTGAAGCTCAAATGGAACATTTGGCGAAAGCATTCAATGCAAAATATGCATTAAAGTGACTTTCCCATCTCAGGTGATATCTTATCTTATCTTATCTTGTATGTGAAATCTGTATGCATACTTTACAACAGGCGGTTGCTCTGTCAAACACTTATTCGCCCCAATATTAGATACACCTGCTGATGTAATATCATCCGGCATGTGCTAAGAATTTGAGCCATACAATTACAATTTAATTGTCTTGTTACCCGAAGCATCTCACCAATGCTACAGCAATTTTGCAGTATGTATGTATCTGTATGAGTTAAATTGACTACATAGTACAGCCCCTGTCAACCATATTTTCTCTCTCAGTAATAAAAAAAAAAGACCATTATCTTTGCATAGGCAGATTACTTGATGCATCTCTTGGAATGGATTAGATGTTTTGTTATATTGGGCTATATTTACTAAATGTTGTGTATAGTGAATGTAGATATTTGAATTTGTTTTTCATTTATGCTATGGTGCAAAATAAAGCACGCCAGCTACTGAACATGCTTCATATATCAATAATACATTTACTGCCCTCGTGATGTTACGTATGCTTTGCATGCAAACTAACAGAATGTTGCTTCGACCTCCTTCACAGCTGACACAGAGTGGATAATTTATTACAAAAAGAATGGAACAGCATGCACTGTAATTAGCTTCACACAATAGGTGGAATTTAATATTCCACTTTCTGTCCATTTAATTCAGAACTCATCTGTCCAACAATGGAGAAAAGGCAGATGATGAAAGCTGACCTCAATAGCTTTTGTGAAGCTGTCTGCAATTGCTGTATGAGTGTGGCAAAATACAAGGTGGCAAAATAGGGAAGCAAAGCTAACCTTATTCCCCCTAGTTCAGAATAGAAATACAAAACATTGTAACCACATATTCATGCCTTGTACAGTATTTTTGGGAATGTTTTCCTATTTTAGCACAATGAAGTTTGTCACACATTATTGGCAGCCTCAACATTGTATCCAACTGTGACAGCCGTGCAAGCATGACATTTTTCTTCAAATTTTGCTTCTCTCCAGAGTGAACTAACATCTAAAACAAGGTAGCTTTGAATATGCAAACACTGCATTATAAATAAAGGAATATTTTTAACCTCAGCATTCTTGAGATTAACACACCCATCCGACCAAGATACTTGAACTCCTCCACTTGGGGAAGGATCTCATCCGACTGAGTATCTCAGCCTCAGATTTGGAGGTGTTGATTCTCCTCCCAAATGCTTCACACTTTGTCCGGAAACCACTTGTGAGTTGAAGATCACGACATGATTTAGACAACAGAACCACATCATCTGCAAAAACGCAAAGATGTAATACTGGTGTCGGACCTCACAATGCCTTGTGGACCATTGTTATATTGACCTGTCACCTTTCGGCGATTGCTTAAACATTTTTGGTGATTGCTTTATGACATGAAGCCTTGAAAAAACTGAGCGGACTGAGCGCTGACTGAAGCAGATTTACGTCCGTTAATCCGGGTCACAGACGGTTCTTCGCAGTTGGTGTGTGTGTTTTTCAAGGTTTTGCGTCATAAAGCAATCACCGAAAATGCGAAAGGACTCGCCAAAAGGTATTTGTCAATGATGGGTCGATGTAACAACGGTTATGCCCACCGCTGTAGAAATTCTGTTCATAAAGGTTATAAATAAAAAGTGACAATGGGCAGTCTTGAACATGTTCTTCATCGTGAACAATCCATGATGAGCATAGAAATCCAAAAACAGAACACCGCTTGGGTTGTAGTTGGGGGGGGTTGAGCCGTCCCTTCTGACCAGATCCTTCCAGGTCTCACTATCACTTCCCACCTGAGCATTTACTGTACGTCTCCCAGCAGAATAAGGGCAGGGGTGGGCAGAGTCTCTCGGACCTGTCGGTGACCCATACTGGTCATACGGTTGACGCGTTGGGGTGCCAGCAAAGGGCAGGCGGCCACCCGGTGGTTAGGCTGCCCACAGTAGAGAAACGCTCTGGTCCTGAGGCGGCGTGCACGTTCCTCCGGTGCCAGGCGACCCCCGCCGATCTGCATAGGCTCGTCCCATTGGTTCCCAGGAGCCGGACCGAGAGACCCACTAGTCGAAGAAGTCCTTCTGGGAGCGTGTGACCCGTGGGTGCACCCGGGCGGAGCGGACGCGTCAGGGCGCGTAACAAGTTGCCTTTCTCAAAGACGATTGTCCAAGTGGATGGCGAGCGTACTGAGTTCCTCCAAACTGTCCATGTCATTGCGAAGCAAAAGTTCGTCCTTGACTTTAGAACAGAGTCCACGACGGAAAAGGCAACAGAGGGATGGCTTGTTAATGCCACCTTCCGCTGCCAGCATACGAAAAGAGATAGAAAAGTCGGCCAGGGTGCCATTCCCTTGTACACAGTCCACAAGCAGACTCCCTGCCAAGAGAAAAACTATTAACAAAAGTCGCTTGCAAAAGCTGCAAGGAAAGAAAGCAACAAAAATACACCCGAGGGCTATAAAACCGCACAACGCGAATAAACAGAATAACAAATACAAACGAGCTATACTAAGCGGAGAAACTAAAGGCGACGTGGGAAAAACTACACGTGGAGATCAATCACTCAAGTGTAAAGCTGAGGAAACAAAAAACTACGGAGAAAAAGGACTCAATGCGTGGATACCAAAACACTCAGGCAGAAAGCTGAGGAGCGAATAACTTAAAACTACGGATGAAAATGACTCACGTGGACACTGGAAACGAAGAACGAAAACTAGAACAGGAATAGGAAACCTGAGATCTGAATAATGCACTTGGGCGAGGACGTAACAAGGTCAATATTAGGAATAGGAAACATGTGCGGCACAGGAGGACACGCCCCTCTGCTCAATCAGAGACTGAAAAAAAAAACGCACTGAGAGCAGAGCCATGACAATTTATGTGTAAACACTGACACCCAATAAGATGCCCAAAAAGCCGGAATCAACTTCTCAGTTTTGGTTTGCGGTTATATGGATTTTTTTTTTTTTGTTGTTGTTTTTAATGAGATGGTGTAACCAGATTCACTTAAGGGAGTTCTTCACATTATCAATCTCTGGGGCTTCTCCACGTTGATTTGCTCGGGAATCTGCAAGAACAGAATTAATTGCAGCAGAATACGGAGGATTATGAATGAATTTAGCTCAATACTACCGGGCAATATTACAGATTGTTTTTTCTACCCGAGGCTTTTGGAGAGAGAGGGGGGGGGGGGGGGGGGTATTTGGATATTCGTTTAAAAAAAATACTCTGCTACATGTGTAAAAAGCGTCAATTGAAAGCTGCGGCCGTCACGGCCCAGAGTTACAAAACTGGAATTACTTTGCGGCCCACTAGATGGCGCATGCGGCCTAAGGTTGGCCCAATGGTTAAGAATCACTGGTCTAAACCTCAACACACAAGCACAGAGCCGGTGTGCAATAAATATACCGAGACCTGAATGGGGCTATCACTCTTGGCAACTTCAGAGTGGAACAGAGTCCTACCCCTCTCGAGAGGACTAGTACCAGAACCCAAGCTGTGTGTTGAAGTACACTCGACTAAACTGTATATAGTCGGAACTTCTCAACCTCGCACACCAGCTCGGGCTCCTTTCCTGTCTGAGAAGTAACATTTCACAATACTGGAGTTCGCTTCTGTACCTGGGGATTGGACCGCCAAGGCACCTCTCTTCGGCTGCCACCTTGGTCTTGGTCCCTCCCAAAGATGGTGAGCCCATGGAAAGCACACGTAATGCAACCATAATGCTTTATTTTGTCTTTGCTTTTAATTGTATTCATTATTTTTCACCAATTTACACACCTAATGTAGTATTTGAATTGAGTGTAGTGGAAGCACTAATAACTTTTAAGTAGGTGACCTGATACAAAATGTCCAAGTTTACTACTGCACATTCCCATTGCAAAATGGGTTGCTATTCTAATTGGGCATTAATGAGCACAATCATCCAAAACAGAACATGCAGTCAGTATAAATGTTTAGTTACAATGATGGACCTGGTTCAGTCAGTTTATTGTGAATCATTGCCTCTACTAACTGTGCTTCTTTCTAAAAGAAGGAAAGATGTGTAATCAAGATTAGAGGTATCATCTGATTTCTGACCTGTGCTAATCTTAATTGTAGCCACAACTGCGGCTTCAGCCTCTCTCACACGAGCCTCGTCCGCTCCAGTCTCCCAGTCTGATGCCCTAATGGCATATCAGAGCCTGAAGAGAGTCTCTTTACATGTGCCTGTTATGCTTTCAACCAGCATAAAGTTTGTGTGCCACATTGTCGACATCTGCAGGCGTAATTAAAATTCCCTCTGCTGGGTTGAGCTACCATCTAATTGATCTCAGACAGGCAGGACATGCTCTGTCAGAGGCAGTCGATGTAGCTAGAAAAGTAGGCCCCCTTTGACAACCCAGCTGTAGTTGAATATTAATTATCACTATTATAGCTTGTCTTTGCTGCTTGTTGATAACGTATTCAAATAATTTATTGTTTAGTGCGTAAAACTGGATTTTAATCACAATCACTGCTCCAGCTGATGCATCATATAGGATCTCGTACAATGCTTTGCCTGATGTAACTGAATGTTTTTATTCTTGTTCTTTTCTCATATTCTTCCTTGTTGAAGTAGGAATAAGAGAAAAAGCGGAACAAATTGTTAATCCGTTGAGGCTCAGACTAGAGCTCTGGTGAGGTACGACACCTTGTGTGCCATTTGCTTTGCAATTTTGCATCGTATGAAAATAATAAAACATAATTAGAAATTGTTTTTTATTAGAACTCCATCTTTCACGAGAGTATTGGCATTAATGTTCACTCTAGGCCCAAGGGATTGAGGGAGGGAGGCAGGGAGGGAGTGCCAATATTCAGCATTTTGAAGAGTAGCGGTATTAGCCTTTATTTTATTTTTTTTAAAATCTGGTAGCCGATAATGGATCGATTTAAAAGTATGATAACTTCAGGGATCTATTTATATTGACATTTTCAGTTAATTTCATAAGAAATTCTGCTGACCATGGGATCTCTGCACCTTCTATTTTTGGTTGAAATTGAAACTAAAATAAAGTGAAAATTTAACATTTTAGCTATTTAGAAATGTTGAAAAACAATATTTGTAGTTATAAAAAACACACACAAAAAACAATAGGGAACTGTTTACTTGTTTGCGTTTTCCAACTTTTCATTTAACTTTGTAAAACATGATGACCCTGGAGTTTTTTTTTCCAGAAACTTCAACATCTTGCAAGTATGAAAAGTTTTCAATAAACATGTTTAGAGACCTTTCGTCAATATTTTCCCTTGAGAGTGAAAGTGAATACCGGCTCCAAATATAGGTTATCAGCCTCCCCAACTACTAAAAATCGATATTAATATCGGCTCTGAAAAAAGCCATATTGGTCTATCTATAGTTCACTCACATCGGATGGCCTATGTAGTTTGTGGAACTGATGAGGTTACAAAGTTCTGGAAGTTCATTTGAATTGAATCAAATACATTTTTCGATGTTAGGACATTTAAGCATTGTACAAGTAAAAGAAATGGCATCTATTGAAATAGTTTCATATATCACAAGTCTTCCTTTTAATAGGAATGTATCACTTAAAGACTTCAAATGCATGGACTTTTTAAAAGATACTGTCTATTCAGCCATCAGGATTCTGATGGAATTTGCATAAGCAGAATAATTACAGTCCTAATTGCATTTCCATTACAAGCACAATTTATGTATCAAATGTCACCTCTGAGAAGAAAATTATTGTTTGCTGCCTCAAATATTCATGAATAGATAATAAAGGAGCATGAAGTTACCATAGTGTCAGTGCCGACACTTTGGGCTATGTTTGCGTAGACAGTTTATGCGGGCTTGGGCGTAAAAACTGGCACATCTTGATTTTTGTGCCAGTGCAAGACTCCTCAAGTGTAGTCACAAACAATAAGAGTGGAAGGTGATCTGATCTCCACGTGCCCACTTCACGCCTGCGATCTGTGTTTATGCCCACAACTTTAATTTCTAACTGCACGTGAAGACAGTGTGCGCAATTGTTGAGATACCCTCCTTCGTAATCGATCAAAACCAAGGCTTCAAAGAATAAATACAATATTAGATCAAAACCAAGGCCTCAAAGAATAAATACAATATTAGTATATGCATTACCATTCAACCCTCCAAAATCTCCATTACCAATGACAGAATTATTTTTTAACATCGCATACCACATTAATTTTGTAGGGAAAAGAGGAAAGCAAATACGTGAAACAAAAGTCAGTAGGTACAAACGAAGCTTCTCCCAATGAATTCCTCTCAAGCACAAAAATAACCCGTTTGCAGGTTCTTCACTTGAAGGACTTTCTTTCAGAGTAACAAACAAGGCTCCAGAGACGATCGCCAGCTGTTTCTGTCAAAGACGTGTAATGATTGAGAAGTGTCAGCTAATTTCTCTTTTCAATGAATTGAATGCCATGATTTCATCATGAGCCCAATTGTGTATTATTGTGGTCTGCTTCTCGATGAATTAATTAATATGGTTTCAGGGTGCAAGGGCAGACAATCACTTGCCTAGCCCGTTTAATTTTGCTTCTCAGAGGGACTCAATGGCACCCCATGGACATTTTGCAGCGATTGCGTTTTTCATTATGAAATAAATTGTCAAACAGGCCCACAGTTTGTTCTCCAGCCTCTGTGAGTGGCTATTTGTTTGCATATTTCATTATCTCCCCTCCCAGCTGCTTTAATACTTCAACTGAGTTCTTTGCCATTTTATAGAGATGATGTTTCATCAGAAAGAATGTTTTAAAAATGTCAGGTTGAACTAATGCACTGGATGCATCTGTGGCACAATCTACAACAACACCAACATATGTCTGCTTTATACATTAACAACATCTAATGAGACCTCATAAAAAAATAAGTCATTAGCTGTTTTTTATCCGAGTTGTTGCTGAGTGCTACTAGCATCACTGTATAGATGTTCTGTCTTAATGCTCTTTAAAATGCCTTGGTTATATCATTGTCATCATTTGACCTGATAATCAGCTTCTATCAGCACATAAAACTAAAATGTTCACGTTTTTTTTTAATGGTAGGGAAGTAAGGAGGCACATGCCTTTACGACATTGAACATATTGGCGGAAAGACTTAAAGAGCAAAGCACCTTGGTGGGGGTTTTTCTACATTGTCAAGTTGCGACCTCTGCCCAAATCAACATCATGAAATCTGAAAGCCCTCATTAATTGACAGGGTAAAAGTAAGTGACTTTATCTTGTTTTTTTCTTTTTGTTTCGTAAGTGCAGGGCAAAAAAGTCATCAAACCGCTGCCAAGGCAAGTGTCCACTGTAAATCCATTTGCAAAGGCAGGCAGACATTAGAGATCATTAAAGTGTACAATTCTTTACCAAGTGTAATGCAAGTTCAAAGACCATTTCAGTTACTGCATGAATATCAATTCTACTGAAGTTGGAATGTTGTGTAAAATGTAAATAAAAACAGAATAGAAGTGTTTGCAAAACCATTGCAAGGCATTATGCAACTGAATATAAGATCCACTGCACCCTTTTCCAACTGAGTATCATGACCTCAGATTTTGCGGTGCTAATCCTCATTTCAAACGGCTTCACACTCAACTGTAAATTGGTCCGGTGAAGACTGAAGATTGCGGCTTGTTGAAGCCAACAAAAGCAAATAATCTGCAAAAAACTGTCTTCAAAAAAAATTTTGAACGTTCATGTGAACTATGAGACTGTGAGTTTTATTCATTTTTAGGGGTGTCAGGTGATTAAAATTTTAAATCATAATTAATTGCATAACTTCAATTGTTAACTCACGATTAATCAAAAAATGTATATTTGTTGTAAATGTACAATAAAATGTATTCAATTTTTTGTTACTATAATTCATAAAATTGAGTTAAAATAAAAAGATGTACTGTACTGTAAAAAAAAAAAAAACGAGTGATATTGATTTGTTTTGAGATTATTTTTCTGCTACTAGATGGCATAATTGCATTTGTAAGACATTGGTGACCAGGTGTTGATCAGTTGGTGTCCTGGTCCCAAGTGCAAGCATGGACACCCCTCTTATGTTTCAACATGCTTTTCATAATGGACACTCCATGACCAACATACCACACACCACCTGGATTATGGTTGGGGCAGCCCTTCCCCCAATCACATCCTTCCAGGTCTCACTGTCATTACACACTAGAGCACTAAAGTCCCCTAGAAGAAGTACTCTACAGCAGTCCGAGGAAGCGAGTTACCGTGAGCTGTTGCTGTTCAGGATCTGTCCGCCAACCCGAAGGCAGAGATAGGCTCCCCTCTCATCTACCATGGTGAACCTCATCATACAGACATCAAGCTAGGGGGTAATAAGTGTGCCAAAACTGGCAGCAACTGCAGTGAGGAATATAAATCCAACCCCTGTCAAGAGAACTGGTAGCAGTGCCCGAGCTGTGTGTTGATGTGAGACCGACAACATCTAGTGGATACACACCAGTTCTGGCTCCCTCCAGAAAGGTGACATTCCATATCCATACAGCCAATTTGTTTATCTGGGGATCGAATCGTGGAGTTCCCTGAATTTTAATCCAGCCAATCATGATTTAATATATTCAATTAAGCTCTTCTTTTCAGTCTCAGTGTAAAACAGAGCTGCACCTTATGAAATTTCTGAAGTTGATGCATACAGAAGAACAAACCGTGCAGCAACACGCTGTGCTTATCTGCGGTGGGCCATGTGCAATCTTGGGAGTCTCATCCCTGTGGTTACTAAAGCTTATGTGACCTTTAAATATCATTGATGTTGATATGGGTTTCGCTGTATCTGCATTTGGTCAGGAGAGTGGCACATTCAATCACAACCTTTAACATGCTGTCAAAGAGAGGGAACGTAGGCAGAGCAGACACAGCTCACAGCTTCACCACACAAACTACATACCTCCGTGATACCAAACACAGTATTGGTCCTATTTGCATGACTTTGATGTCAGTGTAGTGGCTCATGTTAGGAGGATATTATTCTTCCCTCTGTAATGTTTTATTTGATTACACGTACATGCACGCACACACACAGGCACGCTGCACATGAATTCCCACAAAAACTCATGTAACCAAACTCCACAATGGAACGCTTGACCTGATTTGAATGCAGACACCCTAGACTGATGATGCTTTTGGGATCCAATTCTTTTTAGGATGGTTTATAACAGGGGTGTGAAACTCACTTTAGCTTAGGGGCCACATGGAGGAAAATCTATTCTCAAGTGGGCTGGACCAGTAATATCATGGTATATATCTTAAAAACAATTGGTGTCAATTATATTAACATTTTTGCTATATGTGGTCTGGTTTGGTTCCTATTCCCCGCGAATAGCGGGGTTCAACTGTAAATATATTTTTGAAAAATAAATTAAAAAAAAATCAGGATAAATAAAATCGCTTTGTTTTTGGTCCTGTATTTATCCCAATATAGCAATTTTCTATGATATTTTTTGCAGTTGTTCATAAAATACATATTTGGTATAGAACACACAATAAAATGAACTACAAATTGTTAACTAACTAATTAACTAACTAACTAGATAAATAAATAAATAAAACACAAATATCTCGTGGCACGAACAAGTCCCAATCAAAGTATGTGGTTGTACAACTTCTTTTGAGGGGATACAGTGAAGTGCAAATAATTAAAGTAAATACAACAGCGCTTCAAGTAACCAAAGTTTTAGCAACACACATTTCTTGTTCTTTAGATGAGTTGAATTGATAGTTAAGATTGAATTCAACTGTAGTGTCTCAGTTTGGACACTGGGTGGCACCCACATGTCATGACATACATGACAGAAGAAGAAGAGAACTCAAGAAGAAATAAATCATGAGTCATGATTGTTTGGAATACACACTGATCTGAATATATTACTGGATAGCCGATAGGCCAAGACTTTTGAAGTCGCGAGGCTGCCATATTGCTCCTCCCAAGAAACGTTTCTCGGCATACAATCCTATCTATTTACAATATCGTAATTGGAGAACATTTGAGACGGTACATGGTAGAAAGAGCATGATTTGTTATTTTAAATTTGTTAAATATAAACAAGAGGACTTCAGACATTTTACAACTTGCCTTACATACATCTACAGAAGGAAACTTGTATTTTTTTTAATTTATTAAAGAATTATAACTGTAATTCAACAAAAGCTGCCTATGCCAAATCTAATATTGGAGTATAAGGAACTGAGCGATAACACAAAAAGGGTGTCTTCAAAGCAGCACATACCGTCCAAGTGGTAATTAATTTTTTTTACTTTTTCAAAAATAGTGACCACCCCACCACAAA